>NW_012104621.1:1835525-1889455 GCF_000951045.1 Mandrillus leucophaeus
CGGTGGCTCATGCCTGTAATCCCAGCACTTTGGGAGGCCGAGACGGGCGGATCACGAGGTCAGGAGTTCAAGACCAGCCTGGACAACATGGTGAAACCCTGTCTCTACCAAAAATACAAAAATTAGTCAGGCATGGTGGTGGACACCTGTAACCTCAGCTACTTGGGAGGCCGAAGCATGAGAACTGCTTGAACTCAGGAGGTGGAGGTTGCAGTGAGCACCATTGCACTCCCGCCTGGGCAGCAGAGTGAGACTCCGTCTCAAAAAAAAAAAAAAAAGAAAAAAAAAGAAATTGCTGAAAGAAATTAAAGAAGACCTAAATAAATGAAAAGATAGCCCATGTTCATGAATTGGAAGACAATATTCTTAAGATGGCAATACTCCCCATATTATCTACGAACTCAAATCAACCCTTATGAAAATCCCAACAGCCTTTTTTACAGACATGAAAAAACTGATCCTATAAATCATACGGAATCTCAAGGGACCCTGAATAGCTAAAACAATCCTGCAAGAGAAGAAAAAAGTCGGAAGACTCACACTTCCAATTTTAATTGCCACAAAGCTACAATAATCAAGTCAGCATGGTGTTGGCATAAGGATAGACATATAGATTGGTGGAATAGAATTGAGAATCCAGAAATACAACTACACATCTATGGTCAGTTGATTTTCAACATGGGTTACAAGACTATTCAATGGGGAAAGGATATTCTTTTCAACGAGTGGTGTCCAGCAGCGGTGGCTCACGCCTGTAATCCCAGCACTTTGGGAGGCTGAGGCAGGCAGATCACCTGAGGTCAGAAGTTTGAGACCAGGCTGGCCAAGAGCCTGTTTTTTTAGTCTCTACTAAAAAAACAAAAATTAGCCAGGCGTGGTGGCAGGCGCCTGTAATCCCAGTTACTTAGGAGGCTGAGGCAGGAGAATTGCTTGAACCTGGGAGGAGGAGTTTTCAGTGAGCCGAGATTGTACCACTGTACTCCCACCTGGGCGACAGAGTGAGACTCCGTCTCAAAAAAACCAAAACAAACAAACAAACAGAAAAACAAACAAGTGGTGCTTGCACAACTATATATCCACATGCAAAATAATTAATTTCCATCACTACCTCATACCATGTACAAAAACTAACTCAGAATGGATCAAACACCTAAATGTAAGAACAAATAGTATAAAATTCTTAGAAGAAAACGTAAGTGTAAATCTTCATGACCTTGGATCAGACAATAGTTTCTTAGCTATGACACCTAAAGCAGAAATAATAAAAGAAAAAATACATAAATTGCACTTCATCAAAATTAAAATTTTTCATGTGTCAGAGGACACTATTGAGAAAATACGAAGACAACTCACAGAATGAGAGAAAATATTTGTAAATTATATATCTGACAAGGGCCTAGTATCTAGAATATATAAAGAACTCTTACAACTCCATAACAAACAGATAAATAATTCCATTAAAAATGGGCAAAGTCTCTGAATAGACATTTCTCCAACAAAGATACACAAATGGCCAATAAGCACGTAAAAAGACACTCAGCACCATTAGTCATTAGTCATTTGATAGTCATTCTCATCAAAACCACCAGAAACCACTTTATATTCACTAAGATAGCTATAATCAAAAAGGCAGATACATAACAAGGATTGGCAGCAATGTGGAGAAATTGGAACTCTCATATATTGCTGGTGGGAATGTAAAATGGTGCAGCTACTGTGAAAAATTGGCCATTCCTAAAAATGTTAAACACAGAGTTACCATGTAGCCCAGCAATTCCACTCCTAGGTATATATCCAAGAGAACTAAAAGCATATGTTCACACAAAAACTTGTGCATGAATGCTCATATTAGCATTATTCATAACAGTCAAAAGTGGAAACAACCAAAATATCTATTAAATGTTGAATGAAAAAACAAAATGCAATACATTAAAATAAGGGGATATTACTTAACCATAAAAAGAAATAAAGTGCAGATACATGAAGGAACCTTGAGAACATTATGCTAAGTGAAAGAAGCCAGGCACAAAAGGCCAAAGATTGTTTGATTCCATTGACATGAAATGTCCAGAATAGACAAATCCATAAAGGCTGACAATAGATGAGTGGTTGCTAGGGGCTGGAAGGAAGGGAAAAGAAGGAGTGATGGGCCGGGCGCGGTGGCTCACGCTTGTAATCCCAGCACTTTGGGAGGCAGAGGAGGGCGGATTATGAGGTCAGGAGGTCGAGACCATCCTGGCTAACACAGTGAAACTCCATCTCTACTAAAGAATACAAAAAATTAGCCAGGCGTAGTGGCGAGCACCTGTAGTCCCCACTACTCCGGAGGCTGAGGCAGGAGAATGGCGTGAAACTGGGAGGTGGAGCTTACAGTGAGCCGAGATTGTGCCACTGCACTCCAGCCTGGGCAACAGAGTGAGACTCTGTCTCAAAAAAAAAAAAAAAGAAAAAAGAAAAAGAAGGGGTGATGGATAAAAGAAAGAAGGTTTCTTTTTGGGGTGACAAAATTTTTTTTTCAAATAAGATAGTGGTGATAGTTGCACAACTTTATGACTATGCTAAACACTACTAGGGTATACGTTTAAAGACTGAATTTTATAACATGTGAATTATATCTCAAAAATAAAAAGAAACAAAAAGAAAAAGATCCCTCTGTCTGCCAGTCGGCCATGCAGAGAATGACTTGGAAGGAGCAATGAGCTGGAGTCTGCCTTGGAAAGCTATGGTTACATCCACCACCACCAAACAACTCAGTGGCTTCAACAATAAAGGCTCTTTATTCACCACACCACTTGTTCATCTTGTACCACCTGTAGGCTTGCCTCATCGTACCCTAACTCTGGAATGGCAGATGATAAGAGATGATGGTGGTATGGACCCCAGTCACAGCAGTGGAGACAGACAGAAGTGATGGATTAGGATGTGATTTGGCAGTAGAGTCTGCAGAACAGGTACAAAATTTCTCAGAGAACAGCCCATAGATCTAACACGATTGCTCTAAGGTGTGTTTCCTCAATTATTCAACTAATATTATTTATTGAGTATGTACTACGTGCCAAGTACTTTTTCAGGTGCTGAGGATATAGCAGTGAATAAAACACAACCCTCCCTCCCCCTGTATTCTCATGGACCTCACGTTCTAGTGAATGGGATGGTATTTGTACAGCCAGGGGAATATGCTATTGTAGCCATCATGACTGAACAGCAATACCTGGTTCTCCCTTTCCTTCTGGGCACACAGTAGGATTGCTCTTCCCTGACTCACTGAACTTGGGCATGGACATATATGATGCATTCTGGCAGTTAGATATGAGTAGAAGTGACATGTGATACTCTGGGGTGGAAGCTCAAAGCCAGTGCACACCTTGCCACACACTCTTTCCTTTTGCCACCAGTTGTGTCCTGGGGGAGGATACCATGGATGGGGGAAGCTGCAGCTGGTCCTCAGTGGACAAATGTTGCGATGAGAAAATAACATTTATTGCTTTAATCCAGTGAGGGTTTGTTGTTGTTGTTGTTGTTACTACAGCAAAACCTAGCAGACCCTGACTAATGCATATTCTCTCTCACTTCTTTGCCCTCTGAGAGACATTAACCCAGATTCAATCTTAGTTCATACTTTAGAAAATTAAGCCCAGTGTCTCAGCACAGTAACTCAAACTTAAAACCAAGTGTTTGGAGGCAAATGCCATCAAGAGGGTGCTGTTGCTGTTTTTTACAACCTATTCTGTGTGTGTTTCTCTCTCTTTTGTTTTTTTTTGAGACGGGGTCTCGTCATGTTGCCCAGGCTAGTCTTGAACTCCTGGACTCAAGTGATCCTCCTGCCTTGGCTTCCCAAAGTGTTGCAATTACAGGCATAAGCCACCATGCCTGGCTCACGCCTGTGTGTTTCTCTGACAGCACCAATCACAGACCTACCAGCAGCAAGCTGGTAACACCACCCTTTATGGACATGTCTAATCTTGCCCATCAGACATGCAGTACGTAAGGGAGCGTGGCAGACAATGGGTATCCCATAAATGCTGAAGGAGCACCCTGATGATGAACCACCTACCAAGAGGTAGGTTGGTTGGAGTTTACCCACAGAAAAGAGGGAACGTCTTCATGGGGACTGCAGCCTGTATTTCTGCCAACACGGATGTGTGGCATTGGGTTAAAAACAATAAAAATTTAAAGGCTCTTTTTGTTCAGGAACAAAAATGGCTTTAACAAGACAAATACAGTGGTCAGAAGAAGCCAGGATGTCACACAAGTTTCTAATCATTCTGTTCACGACACTTGAGAATTTCTAGCAAACAGCCCATGCCCTGAAGAGTTCCTGGACAGGTAGAGATGGAGAAATTCCAGCTTCAGGGCTGGCCCTGGTGCTCTGTCTTTTGTGATTTGTGTCCTAATGGGCCTCTGGCTGGCCCCACGTGCCGCCCACAGACACAAGGGAAGCCAATAAGGAAGATGAAATCAACTGCAATCTCTCACAAATCCAGCATGCCTTTCCACACAAGATGTTCCAGAATTGCAGCTGTGGCTGGCAGAGCCACTCTGTCCGTACACTGGACCCAAACACATCTGTGCCCACGATGCTGACTGCAGAGCCGAGCCGGGGCTGGGCCAGGATCCATGCCAGAAGGCGCGTGGCTGTGGACACCCTTAAAATGTCTCTCTGGCATATCATTCCAATTAAATCTCGCCTGAAGTTCTTGTTTTAATAACTTAATCTAGAATTTACACCTTGCCTCCTCTCCCAGAGGGCTCAAGACAGCACACAATAAAAGCCTAAATACAACAGGACAGTTAAAAATAAAGATGAATGATCAGAAGGTGAGATAATCCTCGAGATAAGATGGTTATTGCAGCTGAGTGTTGAATTTGGCTCCAACTTTCTGGCAGTTAAGGTTAAAAAGAAAACAGAGGGGCTTATCCAGTTACGATTGCCTGATGGAAGGAAGGAAGTAGATACAAGTTCAGGGAGAGAGCACAGCCCATTTCCTGGCACTCAGTTCCATGAGGACCTATCCTGTGGATCTTTATCTCAGGGACACAAACTGAACAACATCCTTCGTAGTAGATGCTGAATCATACTTCACTTGGCAGCCTCAGCCCCAGAAGTGGGCTCTTGACAAAAGGTGAGGGTGTAATATTAAATTAAATTGCAACTCGGCAAAAATATTTCTTCGAGAAGCCGGCTTAATGGGCCCAGACAGATGGGTTGAAATTGGACATATGGAGGCATGGGGAGAACTCCAGGTGGAGGGAATAATTTAGTCAATAAATATTTACTGAATACTTACTTTGAGCCAGGCCCTCGTGGTGGGTGCTGGGGACACACAGATGGCCATGGCCGTTGAGGAGGTCACAGACAAGAGGGGACCGGCACACAGACAGACAATGACCAGTTCTGTGACCAGAATGAGGGTGAACAGTGTGAGGCGGAAGCACAGGACACAGGCGTCCGTCCAGGCAGCCCATGTGGTCCACAGGCCACTGGAGGAGATGCTTCTAAGCTGCCTCTCAAAGGTCAAGCAGGGATTTCACATATGAAGATGGCACATTGGGGGTGGAAAGGGGGGTGTTCTGGGTAGAAGGTGAGCGGGCACAGAGGAAGAGAGGGGGATGCTTCGGAGAGGTAACAATAGCTCAGGGTAGCTGAGCACAAGGAACGAGGAAGGGGGCTGTGAGAAATAAGGCTAGGGAGGCAAGCAGGCCAGATCATCAAAGGCCTCCTGAGCTGAGCTAAGGAGTACAGACTTTATCCTTTAGCTGCTGGGGAAAATTTTAAACAGGAGAATGACGTGGTCAGAACTTCAGACGGGTTGCGGTCCTCCCTAGGAGGAGTTGGCCAGGCTAACGGAGGCAGCCCATGGGTAATGGACCAACCAACGGCCCTTGTGGAGTTCCACTGCCCTGCCTGGACCATGGTCTGCATCTGCCTGGGGCCCCAGCCTGGCCATCCAGGGCACCATGGATAACTACGTGTGACAAGACCAGCCTGACTCACTGTTCAGGGCTGATGGCTCCAGCAGTGAGGACCCATCACTTGGAGTGTGACCCTTAGCATCCAAAGCCTTTGGCCACTAGGCCACCTGTGAGCAGCCTACCGGGCAGGGTAGACCCGGATCTCCAGCACTCCCCCCAACCCAGGCCATTACGACGTCTCTTTATTTTCAAATGAGTAGCGTGAAGTGGAGCTTGGACAGGCTTTACGAAGATACCAGTTGTTTCCTGAAAGTGCCTGCTTTAGGATTGACTCTTTTTTCCCCAGAGCAGCTGTAGAGGGAGATAGAAGGTAAGAGTTGAAATTATTTAAAACTCTATGTGTTTGCCTCTTCCAATATCTGTTTCCATAGAAACATCACTGGTATAACCACCAGGCTCAAAGCCAAGTGTAGTTCCATGATTCCAAATCCCCTGTGTGCTTCCACAGAAGAATGCTAAGACCACAGAAGCTGGAGGAAAGTTCTGAAATATCCCTTTGTCCCAAACGGCCCTTAACTTGATTACTGCCCAAATGGCCAGAAAGCCACAGAAGCTAGAGTATAGGGAATTCCTGACATAGGTTGCTTGGCATCCTGTGGGGACCAGGATGAGAGAAGACTTCAGGGTGTGCAGACAGCCTCAGGATCCTGCCACAGTGGCTGCCCTGTGGTTCTGTGGCTCACCTGGGTGTTCAATATTCAGTGACCTTGAGTGCTGTCTGCCATGTCAGACCATTTCAGAATGGTCAGGTGGAGGCGTAAATGGTGGCCTGCTCTGGAAGGAAGGCTTGGGAAAAAATGAACAACCCTCCATCTAGGATCACACCATCTGTATGTACTGAGTTTGCTTTTGGGGAAAATTATCTCAAATTATTTTCCTTAAAAGAAAAAATCCTGGCTGGGTGCGGTGGCTCACACCTGTAATCCCAGCACTTTGGGAGGCAGAGGCGGGCAGATCACGAGGTCAGGAGTTTGAGACCAGCCTGATCAACATGGTGAAACCCTGTCTCTATTAAAAATACAAAAAATAGCCAGGCATGGTGGCATGCACCTGTAATCTCAACTACTCAGGAGGCTGAGGCAGGAGAATCGCTTGAACCTGGGAGGCAGAGGTTGCAGTGAGCTGAGATCGTGCCATTGCACTCCAGCTTGGGTGACAGAGCGAGACTCTCTCAAAAAAAAAAAAAAAAAAGAAAAAAGAAAAAATCCCATATGGAGGTGTGTGCATACACTCACACATACATACTGTCAATTCGTGGTCCTAATCTTACTTGATCTAAAAGCAGCATTTGACGCAGTCATCAAAACTTCCTCCTTGCAACACTTTCTTCATTTGGTTTCCAAGACACCAAACTCATCTGATTTTCTTCCTATCGCTAAGCTTCTGCTAGGTCTTCTTTGTCACTTTCCCCCACCTTTCCAGCCTCCAAACATGGGCAGGATCCAGGGTGAGTCCTTGGTCCCCTTCTCTTCTCCATCGCTCCAACTGCTCTTGGTGTCCTCATCCAAGATTGTCATTGCCATCCATAAGCTGACCCCAACTGGGTTCCCATCTCCAGCCCACACCTCTCCCTGAACTTCAGATCCGTATGTCCAACACCTACTCACCGTCACCACAAGTAGAGTAGGTGCTCAAAAAAGAGCTATTTTCCTTTTTTCCAAGAATACAAATCATATTTTTAAAACCTTTTTAACATACTTGGCAGGTTTATCTACACCTGCTATATCTGAAATGCAGAAACAGCCAATCTTCCCATCAGACTGTAAAGAAGAGGAAAGGCTGAGATGGGACACAGGAGCGCTGAGCATAGGGCCAGTTCACGGGACACCTGTCAGTCCTTGCCTCAGTCTGGGGCATTTGTCTCTGGAGCCCTCGCTCTCCCTTTTCAAATTCTCCCATGTGTGAATGGCTCTCTCTTGACCATCTGCCTGGGGACAGCTCTCTCTCCTGTCCCCTCAACAGCGATGGTTCTCTCTCCTGGCATCCCACTGCTTAAAATTCTCCTTGCCTAGCTCGTCCTCCTGTGCGCATGGCTGTTTGATCACTCAGTGATTCCCGGGGCTCCTGTGGGGACTTCTTCACTTCTCACTGCACCCACTGTCTCTGGATTACTACACTCATTCTCACGACACTATTCTCAATGCGCTAACTAGCTCCTTCCCCAAAAATCTCCACTCTCTTGTCCTCTGGGACGCTGCATCCCATCTTCTTAGCCCTTTTGCCTAGAAGGCCCTCAGGTGACTCAAACTTATGGCCAGAAATGAATTCCCCACGTTCCCTCCCAAGCCCATTCTCATTCCACACCTGCCTTAATGAAGAGGTTCCCCAGGTACCCCAGGCAGAAATCTGAGCATTGCCCTACCTGCCCCCCATACACTACCCCTTAGAGTCAGTCAGTCACCAAGTCTTGTCATGTCTGCTTCCTATATAGCTCTTAAATCCACACCCTTCTCTGTTCACACTGTGACTGCCCTGGCTTAGGTCGCCATCAGCTCTTGCCTGAATTGCTGCAAAAACATCCAGCTATCACTGGGCCTCCAGCCTCACCCCTACATCTGTTCTCACCGTGCAGACAGGGCAAAGCTGATCATGTCACTCCCCTGATGAGATATCTTTAATTTTGAAGTTTAAACTCCTCTTCTTAGCACACAAAATCTCTAACAATCTTAGTTCTGCCTGAGTCATCATTTGACCTTCCTCTAATTTCATCAAAGGCATCCTCAGTTTTGGTCATCAAAACTATTTCACAGTGGCTTTTTTAACTTTTTAAGAAAAGAAAAGATACATTGACATGCTTAATGGTGAAAAACTAGATGCTTTTCCTCAAGACTGAGAACAAAGCAAGTATGTCCCCTCCCGCCACTCCTATTCAACATTGTACTACAAGTCCTAGCTAATGCAGTAGGTCAAGAAAGGAAATAAAAAGTATACAGATTGGGAAGGAAGAAATAAAATTGGCTCTGTTTGCAAATGACATGATTGTCTGTATAGAAAGTCCCAAAGAATCAACATAAAAACTCTTGGAACTAATAGGTAATTATAGCAAAGTTTCAGGATATTAGGTTAATACTAAAAAGTCAGTTACTTTCCTATACAGGCACACCTCAAAGATATTGCAGGTTAGATTCCACACCACTGCAATAGAGTAAATATCTCAATACAGTACGCCACACAAATTTTTGGTTTCCCAGTGTACATAAAAGTTATGTTGACACTACACAGCAGTGTATTAAATGTGCAGTAGCATTATGCCGAATAAAGGATATATATACTTTAATTAAAAATAGTTTATTGTTAAAAAATGCTAATGATCATCTGAGCCTTCAGTGGTGGTAATCTTTTCGTTGGTGGAAGATTTTACCTCCTTATTGATGGCAGCTGACTGACTGGTGTGGTGTCTGCTAAAGGCTGGGGTGGCTGTGGCAATTTCTTAAGATAATAATGGAGTTTGCTGCATTGATTGATTCTTCTTTCCATAAACGATTTCTTTGTATCATGTGATGCTGTTTGATAGCATTTTACCCATAGTAGAACTTCTTTCAAAATTGGAATCAGTCCTCTCAAACCCTGCTGCTGCTTTATCAATGCTGCAGTTCATGGAATATTCTAAGTTCTTTGCTGTCATTTCAACAATGTTCAAGCATCTTCACCTGGAATAGGTTCCATCTCAAGAAACCACTTTCTTTGCTTATCCATGAGAAGCAACTCCTCGTTCATGAGTTATTTTTTCCTTTTTAGTTGACATGTAATAATTGTACATATTTATGGGATACAGACTGATATTTTGGTGTGTGTATAAAATGTGTAATAATTAAATCAGAGTAATTAGCATCCCTATCACCTTGAACATTTATCATTTCTTTATATTGTGAACATTCAAAATCCTCTCTTCTAGCTTTGTGAAAATATACAATAAATTATAATTAACCATATTCATCCTACAGTGCTGCAGAACATGGGAATTCATTCCTCAAGTCTAGCTGTAAATTTGTATTTGTTAACCAACATCTCCCCATACAGCCCTATCCACTACTCTTCCCAGCATTCAGTACCCAGAATTCTACCCTCTTCTTTCGTGAGCTCAGTTTTTTCTTTTTTTTTTTTTGCTTCCAGATATGAATGAGAACACGTGGTATTTATCTGTCTGTGCCTGATTTATTTCACTTAACATAATGTCCTCCAGGCTCATTCACGTTGTTGTGAATGGCAGGATTTCTTTCTTTTTTATGGTTAAATAGTATTCCATTGTGTATATATACAGCATATTTTCTTTATCCATTTGTCTGTTAATGGACATAGAGGTTGATTCCATATCTTAGCAACTGTGAATAATGCAATAAATATAGGGGTGCAAGTATCCTTTTGATATATTGATTTCCTTTCCTTTGGATAAATACCCAGTAGTGGGATTGCTGAATCATATGGTAGTTCTATTTTCAGTTTTCTGAGAAACCCCCACACTATTTTCCATAATTGTTGTACTAATTTACATTCCCACCAACAGTGTATAAGAGTTCTCTTTTTTTCTGCATCCTTGCCAACATTTGTTACTTTTTGTCTTTTTGATAATAGCCATTCTAACTGAGGTGAGATGATACCTCACTGTGGTTTCGATTTGCATTTCCTTGATGATTAGTGATGGTGAACACTTTTTCATGTATTTGTTGGCTATTTGAATGTCTTCTTTTGAGAAATATCTATTCTGATCCTTTGTCTTTGTTTTAATCAAATTACTTCATTTTTTTTCCTGTTGAGTTTCTTGTATATTCTGGACATTAGTCCCTCGTTGGATAAATAGTTTACAACTATTTTCTCTCATTTTACAGGTTGTTTCTTCACTCTGTTGTTTGTTTCTTTTGCTATGCAGAGGCCTTTTCGTTTCATATAGTCCAATTTGTCTATTTTTGTTTTTGTTGTCTGTGCTTTTAAAGTTGTAGCCATAAAATCTTTGCTTAGACCAATGTCTTGAATCATTTCCCCTCTATTTTATTCTAGTAGTTCTATAGCTTCAGGGCTTACATTTAAGTATTTAATCCATTTTGAGTTGATTTTTGTGTATGGTGAGAAATAGGGGTTGATATGGTTTGGCTCTGTGTCCCCACCCAAATCTCACCTTGAATTGTAATAATCTCCACGTGTCACGGGTGGGGCCAGGTGGAGATAATTGGATCATGGGGGTGGTTTCCCCTGTACTGTTCTTGTGATAGTAAATAAGTCTCACAAGACCTGATGGTTTCATAAATAGGAGTCCCCCTGCACAAGCTCTCTTGCCTGCCACCATTTAAGATGTGCCTTTGATTCTCCTTTTCCTTCCACCATGATTTTGAAGCCTCTGCAACCATGTGGAACTGTGAGTCTATTAAACCTCTTTCCTTTATAATTTACCCAGTCTCAGGTATATCTTTATTAGCAGTGTGAAAACAGACTAATACAGGGGTCTAGTTTCATTCTTCTGTATATGAATATCCAGTTTTCACAGCATCATTTATTGAAGAAGATGTCCTTTTCCCAATATATGTTCTTGACACCTTTGTCAAAAATCAGTTGGCTGTAAATACGTGGATTTATTTAGGGGCTTTCTATTCTGTTCCATTGGTCTATGGTCTGTTTTCATACAAATATCATCTGTTTTGGTTACAATAGCTTTGTAGTATATTTTGCAGTCAAGTAGTTGAATGCCTCCTGCTTTATTTCTTTTGCTCAGTATTGCCTTGGCTATTCAGGGTCTTTTGCGGTTCCATATGAATTTTCAGATTGTTTTTTCTATTTCTGTGAAGAATGTCATTGACCTTTTGATAGGGATTATGTTGAATCTGTGGACCGCCTGGGGCAGTACGGTCAATTTAACAATATTAATTCTTCTAATCCCTGAACATGAGATGTTTCTGCATTTGTTTGTGTTCTCTTCAATTTCTTTCATTGGTGTTTTGTAGTTTTCATTGTAGAGGTCTTTCACTTCCTTGGTCAAATTTATTCCTAGACATTTTATTTTTTGTAGCTATTATAAATGAAATTGCTTTATTTCTTTTTCAGCTAATTTGTTATTGGTGTATAGAGATACTATTGACTTTTATATCTTGATTTTGTATCCTACAACTTTACTGAATTTATTGATCTGTTCTAGGGTACTTTTGGTGGGGTCTTTAGGTTTTTATAAGATATGTAAGATCATATCGTCTGCAAAGAGGAACAATTTGACTTCCCCCTTTCCCTTTTGGATGCTCTTTATTTCTTTCTCTTGCCTAATTGCTCTGGCTAGGACTTCCAGTACTGTGTTAAAGATGACTAGTGAAAGTGAGCATCCTTGACTTGTTCCAGTTTCTCCATTCAGTATGATATTAGCTGTGGGTTTGTCATAGATGGCCTTTAGTATGTTGAAATATGTTTCTTCTATGCCTGTTTTTTTTTCTTTTTGTCATGAAGGGATGTTGAATTTTATAAAATGCTTTTCTGCATTTATTTAATCATATGGTTTTTGTCCTTCATTCTGTTCATGCAATATATTACATTTATTGATTTGTTTATGTTGAATCATTCTTGCATTCCTAGGATAAATCCCACTTGATCATGGTGTATTATCTTTTTGATGTGTTGTTGGATTTGGTTTGCCAATATTTTGTTGAAGATTTTTTTTTCTAAGTTTATGAGAGAGCGAACTATAGAGTTTTTGGATTTTTGGTACTCCATTTGTCGGTTTTTGGTATCAGGGTCTTTATTATAATTAACAAAATTGTATAGTTTTTTTTTTTTTTTTTACCCCCTGTGGAAAAAAGAAAACCCCTTTTTTTTTTTTTTTTTTTTTTTTTTTTGAGACAGAGTCTCACTCTGTTGCCCAGGCTGGAGTGCAATGGTATGATCTCAGCTCACTGCAACTTCCGCCTCCTGAGTTCAAGCGATTCTCCTGCCTCAGCCTCCCAAGTAGCTGAGATTACAGGCATGTGCCACCAGGCCCAGCTAATTTTTTTGTATTTTTAGTACAGACGGGGTTTCACCATGTTGGTAAGGCTGGTCTCGAACTCCTGATCTCGTGAACCACCCGCCTCAGCCTCCCAAAGTGCGGGGATTACAGGTGTGAGCCACCATGCCCAGCAAAGATTTTTTCATCTAGATTTAAAAATCTATGTTCATCAGGAATATTGGTCTGTAGTTTTCTTTTTTTATTGTGTCCTTGTCTGGTTTTGGTATCAGGGTAATTCTGGCCTGGCAGAATGAATAAGGAAGAATTTCCTCCTCTTCAAGTTTTTGGAATAGTTTGAGAAGAATTTGTTAGTTCTTTAAAAGTTTGGTAAAATTCAGCAATAAAGCCACCCTGTCCTGGGCTTTTCTTTGTTGGGAGACTTCTTATTACGGATTCAATTCTGTTACTCATTATTGGTCTGTGTAGGTTTTCTATTTCTTTCTGGTTCAGTCTTGGTAGGTTACATGTGTCCAGGAGTTTACCCATTTCCTCTAGGTTTTCCAAATTGTTGGATATAGTTGTTCATAATAGTCTCTAGTGATCCTCTGTATTTCTGTAGTATCAGTTGTTATGCCTCCTTTTTGTTTCTGATTTTCTTTATTTTCATTTTCTTTTATTCCTTGTTTAGTCTAGCTAGTGGTTTATTGATTTTGTTTATCTTCTCAAAAAAAAAAAAAAAAAAAAAAAACAAGTTCTCATTTCCTTCATCCTTTGTATTTTTTTAGTCTCTATTTCATTTAATCCTGCTCTGACATTTATATTTCTTTCCTTCTGTTAATTTTGAATTTATTTTGTTCTTGATTTTCTGGTTCCTTGACGTGCATCATAAGGTTATTTGAAATTTTCCTACTTTTTTGATGTGGGTGTTTATTGCTATATGTTTCCCTTTTTGCACTACTTTTGCTGTATCTCATAGGTTTTGGTATGCTGTGTTTCCATTTTCATTTGTTTTAAGAAATATTCAAATTCCTTTCTTAATTTCTTCATTGACCTAATGGTTGTTTAGGAGTATGTTGTCTAATTTCCATGTTTTTGTACAGTTTCCAATGTTCCTTTTGTTATCGATTT
This sequence comes from Mandrillus leucophaeus, assembly GCF_000951045.1. Taxonomy (NCBI): domain Eukaryota; kingdom Metazoa; phylum Chordata; class Mammalia; order Primates; family Cercopithecidae; genus Mandrillus; species Mandrillus leucophaeus. Next base: position 1,849,525 of record NW_012104621.1, read on the forward strand.
CTAATTTTATTCCATTGTGATTTAAGAGATGCTTGATATGATTTTGATTTAAAAAAATTTGTTGAGACTTGTTTTGTGGCCTAACATATGGTCTGTCCTGGAGAATGTTCCACATGTTGATAAGAAAAAGGTGTATTATGTTGCTGTTGGATGAAACGCTCTATAACTGTCTGTTAGGTCCATTTGGTCTATGGTGTACATTAATTCTGACACTTCTTTGTTGAGTTTCTGTCTAGATTATCTGTCCAATGCTCAAAAGTGTTAATGTCCCAACTATTATTATATTGGGGTCTACCTCTTTCTTTAGCTTTAATAGTTTTTTTAAATATATCTGGGTGCTCTGGCATGGGGTGCATATATATTCATAATTGTTATATCTGCTTGATGAATTGATCCCTTTATCATTATGTCATGTCCTCCTTTGTCTCTTTTTGTGTTTCTGACTTAAAGTATATTTTGTCTGATATTTGTATAGCTAATTCTGCATGCTTTTGGTTTCCGTTTGTGTGGAATATTTTTATCCATTCCTTCACTTTCAGTCTATTTATATCTTTTTCAGGAAAAGTGAGATTCTTGTAGGCAGTGTATAGTTGGCTTTTTTTTTTTTTTAATCCATTCATCCAGTCTATGTCTTTTAATTGAGGTATTTAAACCATTTACATTCAAGGTTGTTATTGATAGGTGCAGATTTACTCCTGTCATTTTGTTAATTGTTTTCTGATTGCGTTGTATATCCATTGTTCCTTTATTCCTCTTTTATTATTTACCTTTGTTTTTTGGTGGTTTTCAATACTGCCAACATTTCATTTCTTTCTCTTTCTTATTTGTGTCTCTTCTCTACCAGTGAGTTTTATACTTTCGTATGTTTTCATGAAGGCAGATACTATCCTTTCACTTCCAGATGTAGGAATCCCTTAAGCATTTCTTGTAAGGATGGTCTAGTGATGATGAATTTCCCGTTTTTGCTTATCTGGGAAATGGCTTTATTCAAATTTAGAAATTCTTTCTTTTGCTTGATCTAGTCTATTTTTGAAGCTCTCAATTGTGTTTTTTAATTTCATTCATTGAATTCTTCAGTTCCAGGATTTCTGTTTGGTTCCTTTCTTAATGATATCTATCTCTGTGCTGAATTTCACATTCAGATCTCAAATTGTTTTCCCAACTTCTTTGTGTTTGTCCATCTGTGTTGCCTTGTATCTCACTGAATTTCCTTAAGATCAACATTTTGAATTTCTTTTCTGGCATTTCATAGATTTCCTTTCTTTGGAATATGTTATTAGAGAATTACTGTATCCATTTGGAGGTATCATGTTTGTTTTTTCACATTTCTTGTATCCTGACATTGATATCTGTGCATCTGGTATAACAGTTGCTTCTTCCAATTTTATGAATTGGCTTTCATAGGGAAATAATTTTTCCTTACATGTGTCTATAGTGTTGGCTGGATAGGGTACTTTGGCTTTGATTCTGAATGGGCTTAGTAGTGTAGTCTCTGTATGATTTCTTTGGCTGTAATCAACATCAGTGATGGCTGTGAATTTCTCAGTAGCTTAGGCTGCAATTATTATTGGAGGCTATGTTGAGGTTTTACTGGAGATAAGGACACCAGGCAAGCTGGTCCTGGGGCCAGCCCCGGGTGGCATGTAGGGGTGCTGGGTGTGCCAGTCCTCAGGTCCCCAGGTATTGTGTGTGCACATCAGTGGTGTCAATGGTGGGCCTAGGTGGGATGGTCCTTGGGCCCCTAGGCAGCATGCATAGGCACCTCTGGTGGCAGAAGAGGTGGCTGGCCAGTCCTAAGGCCACCAAGTAGTGATAATGGTTGGGTAGGTGGTACTGGAAGGCTGGAAAGGCCAGTCCTAGGGCCCCTATAATGTGTTCATGGATGCCAGTCATGGGCAGGGTGGACTAATCCTCAGATTCCCAGATAGCACATGTGAGTGGTGATGGCAGCAGGCAGGGTGGACCTGTCCTCAGGTCCATGGATGGTGTGCATGGATGCTGGTTATGGTGAGTGGGACAGACTGGTCCTCAAGATCCCTGAAGTTGTCTGCAGGTGTATGGGGGTCCTGCTGCTGGAGGGGGAGGGGTTGTCAGCATCCCTAGGCAGGCAATTCTCAGGCTCTGGGGAGAGCATGCTTTGGGTCCCTTTGTCCTGGGGGTAGCCTTCCTGGTGTGGTACATTGATATCCTCTGGGGTATAGAACACTGTGTGGGCTAGAGTCCTGGGGACCCAGCTGTGCCACAGGTTCTGGCTGGTGTCATAATGCTGCAGCCCTCTGGGTGGATGTGGGGGAATGTCGGTTGGGCTTCAGTATGTATAGATACAGGGGCTTTTAGGCCCTAGAGCAGGATGTATTCTAGTGGGTGCTGGGCTCTCAATATGGTGTCCTGATGCAGCAGCTTGGGAGCTCTCCTGTGGCTAGTATTTCAGGCATCTGTGATGGAAATGTGGACCACTGAAGATCTCTTTTCCCCACAGTGGAGAGTTCCTCCTGGCTCTGAGCTGATCCTGATCTTTCTTAGATGCTCTATTTGATGCATCTTGTTATAGTTTTATCATGAGATTGCAGCAATTCAGGTCACATCTACAGGCTCCACTTCTAATTCGAATTATCTTGCTACTTCTACCACATCTGCAGTTACTTCCTACACTAAGGCCTTGAAACCTTGAAAGTCATTCCATGAAAGTTGGAATAAATGTCTTCCAAACTCCTGTTAATGTTGACATTTTGACCTCCTCCCATGAATCTCAGATGCTCTTGATGGCATCTAGAATGGTGAATCCTTTCCTGAGGGTTTTCAATGTACTTTGCCCAGATCGATCAGAGAAATCACTATCTATGGCACCTATAGTTTTATGAGATGTATTTCTTAAATAGTAAGACTTGAAAGTCAAAATCATTCCTTGATCCATGGACTGCAGAATGGATATTGCGTTAACAGGCATGAAAACAACATTCATCTTCTTTTACATCTCCATCACAGCTCTTGGGTAATCAGGTGATATGGTTTGGCTGTGTCTCCACCCAAATCTCACCTTGAATTGTAATCCCTGTAATCCCCACATGTCAAGGGTGGGACCAGGTGGAGGTAAGTGGATTATGGTAGGAGGCGGCGGAATTCCCCCATGCTGTTCTCATGATAGTAAGTTCTCACCAGATCTAATAATTTCATAAGCATCTGGCATTTCCCCTTCTTGCACTCACTCCATCTTGCCACCCTGTGAAGAAGGTGCCTACTTCTCTTTTGCCTTCTGCTATGATTGAAAGTTTCCTGAGGCCTTCCCAGCAATGCAGAACTGTGAGTCAATTAAACCTCCTTCTTTTATAAATTAGCCAGTCTCGGGTATTTCTTCATAGCAGTGTGGGAATGGACTAATACAGCAGGTACATTGTCAATGAGCAATAATATTTTGAAAAGAATATTTTATTTATTTCTGAACAGTAGGTCTCAAAAATAGACTTACAATTATTCAGGAAACCATGCTGTAACAGATGTGCTGTCCTCCAGGTGGTGTTGTTCCATTTATAGAACACAGGCAGAGTAGATTTAGCACAATTCTTCAGGGCCCTAGGATTTTTGAAATGGGAAATGGGTACTGGCTTCAACTTAAAGTTACTAGCTGCATTAGCTCTTAACAAGAGAGTCAGCCTTTCCTCTGAAACTTTGAAGCCAGGCATTGACTTCTCTTCTGTGGCTATGAAAGACCTAGATGTCATCTTCTTCCAGCATAAGCCTGTTTCATCTCCATTGAAAATGTGTTGTTTAGTGTAGCCACTTCCATCAAGGATCTCAGCTATATCTTCTAGATAACTTTCTGTAGCTTCTGTATCAGCACTTGCTGCTTCATCTTGCACTTTTTATGTTACAGAGATGACTTCTTTCCTTTTAAATCTCATGAACCAACCTCAGTTAGCTTTTAATTTTTCTTCTGTAACTTCCTCACCTCTGTCAGCCTTCATGGAATTGGAATTGAAGAGCTCTAGTTCACTGAGATTTGATCAGGCTTTGACTTAAGGGAATGTTGTGGCTGGTTTGATCTTTTATCCAGGTCACCCAAACATTCTCCATATCAGCCACAAGGCTGTTTTGCTTTCTTATCATTCATGTGTTCACTGAAATAGCACTTTTAATTCCCTTCAAGAAATTTTCCCTTGCATTCAAAACCTGACTGTTGAGTGCACTTGGTCTACCTTTTGGCTTATTTCTGCTTTCAACCTGTCTTCCTCATTAAGCTTGATCATTTCAAGATTTTGGTTTGAAGTGAGAGATGTGTGACTCTTGCTTTTACTTGAACACTTAGAGACAACTGCAGGGTTATTAACTGACCTAATTTCAATATTGTTGTGTCTTAGAGAATAGGGAGGGCAAGAAGAGGAAGAGAGATGGAGGAACAGTGGGCAGAACAGTCAGAATGCACAGAACATTTAACCAATTAAATTTGCCATCTTATCTGGGCATGGTTTGTGGTACCCCAAAACAATTACAATAGTAACAGGAATGACCACTGATCACAGATCACCATAATAGATAAAATGATAATAAAAAGATTGAAATGTTATGAAAATTATTAACATGTGATATCGAGACACAAAGTGAGTAAATGCTATCAGAAAAATGGTGCTTATAGATTTGCTCAATATAAGGTTGCCATAAATTTCAATTTGTAAAAGATGTAAAATCTGCTAAGTGCAATAAAGTGAGGTATGCCTGGACCAGAAAAGAGCAACTGAAATTTGAAATTAAAAACACAATCCCATTTACATTAGCACCCAAATGAAATGAAATAGGTGTAAATCTAACAAATTAGGTAAAACATCTATATGAGGAAATCCACAATACTATAATGAAAGAGAGTAAAAAGAAGATCTAAATAAGTGGAGAAATATTTCACATTCATAGATCAGAAGACTCAATACTGGTAAGATGTCAATACTTCCCAACTTGATCTATACATTCAATGTAATCCCAATAAAAATCCCAGCACATTATTTTGTGGATATCAACAAACAAATTCCAAAGTTTACATGAGTGGCAAAAGACCCAGAAGAGCTCACACGACATTGAAGAACAAAGTTGGAGAAGTGACATTCCCTGACTTCAAGGCTTACTATAAAGCTATACTAATCAAGATAGTGTGCGATTGATGAAATAATAGACAGATCAATGTAACAGAACAGGGAGCTCAGAAATACACCCACACAAATACAGCCAACTGATCTATGACAAAGATGCAAAGGTAATACAATGGAGAAAAGATCGTCTTTTCAGCAAACGGTGCTGGAACAACTGGACAACATGCAAAAGGAGTCTAGACATAGACCTTACACCTTTCATAAAATTTTACTCAAAATGGGTCACAGGCCTAAATGTTAAATGTAAAACCATAAAATGTAATACAAAATAATCTAGGTAACTTTGTGTTTGGCAATGAGTGTTTTGATACATTGAAAGTATGATCCATGAAAGAAAAAAGCAGTAAGCTCAATTTCATTAAAATTTAAAACTCCTGCTCTGAAAAAGACAATGTAAGAGAATAAAAAGACAAACTGAGAGAAAATATTTATGAAACACTATCTAATAAAGGACTTGCATCCAAAATATACAAGGACCTCTTAAAATTCAACAATAAGAAAACAACCTATTTAAAAAGTGGGCAAAAGATCTGAACAGTCTTTTCACTAGATGTCAAATAAGCATATGAAAAGATGCTCAACATCATATGTCACTGGGGAATTGCAAATTATAACAATGAGATACCAGTACACACCTATTAGAAAGGCTAAAATCCAAAACACTGACAACACCAAATGCTGGCAAGGATGTGGAGCAACAGGAACTCCCAATCATTGCTGTACCATTTTGCAGACTCATCGATGGGTTTGCAAAATGGTACAGCCACTTTGGAAGACAGTTTGGTAGTTTCTTACAAAACTAAACATCCTCTTACCATATAATCAGAACTTGCACTCCTAGGTATTTATCCAAATGAATTGAAAATTTATGTCCACACAAAAACTCACACATGAAAGTTTGTAGCAGCCTTATGTATAATTGCTAAAACGTGGAAGCAACTAAGATGCCCTTCAATGGGTGAATGAATAAACAAACTGTGGTACATCCAGGAAATAGGATATTATTCAGTGATAAAAAGAAATGAGCTACCAGGAAATAAGATATTATTCAGTGATAAAAGGAAGTGAGCTATCAAGCCACAAAAATATATGTAGGAACCTTAAACGCATGTTACTAAATGAAAGAAGCCAGTCTAAAAACGCTACATACTCTATGATTCTAACTATATGACATTCTGGAAAAAAAAAACTATGGATCAGTGGTTGTAAAGGATTAATAAAGCACAGAGGATATTCAGAACAGTGAATCTACTCTGTATGATATTGTAATGGTGACTACGTGACATGCATTTGGCAAAGCCCATAGAACAGTGAACCTTAATGTAAACTAGGGACTGTGGTGAAGAATAATGCATCAATATTGGTTGATCATTTGAAAAAATGTACCAGACAATGCAAGATGTTAATAACAGGTGAAATTGTGGGGGTGGATGGAGGGTACATGGGAACCCTTTATACTTATGTTAACCTTTTCTGTAAACCTAAAACTACCCTAAGAAATAAAGTTTATTAAGTCAGTATAAATAAAATTAAAAAAATTAAATATATCTGCTGGGCATGGTGACTCATTCCTGTCATTACAGCACTTTGGAAGACCAGGGCAGGTGGAACACCTGAGCCCAGGAATTGGAGACCAGTCTAGGCAACATGATGAAACTCCGTCTTTACAAAAAATACAAAAATTAACGGGGTGTGGTGGCGCATGCCTGTAGTCCCAGCTACTCGGGAGGCTGAGGTGGGGGATCACCTGAGCCAGGGGAGGTACAGTGAGCTGTGATCTTGCCATTGCACTCCAGTCTGGGCAACAGAGTGAGATCCTGTCTCAAAACAAAACAAACAGACAAACAAACAAACAAACAAACAAAAAACCACCAACAACAAAACCCACACCATACTTTCTGAAGAGTAGATACAATGTATATGTACGATTTGAAGAACGGAATTCCCAGAACCTTACAGGACCTGTGTGCCTGTCTCAATCATATCCTCCTATCCTGCCCACCAAGAGGTAACCACAATCTTGAATTCTGTGTTAGCAATTGCCTTCTTCTTTTTTTAAAAAAATGGTTTTGCTACCTATGTATGTATCCTTAAACAATATTCTGTTCAGTTTCTCCAGTGTTTGAACTTGAAGCATGTGAAAGCCTGTTTTGGGTGTTCATGCGTGACTTGCTGTTTTTGCTCATTGCTGTGTTGTTGAGATGCCTCCAAAGTGATATGTGTGGCTGTGGCTCATTCATTCCCACAGCCGTACAGTCTTCCTTTCTTTGAAAATGCCATAATGCACATATCCATTCTGTTCCTGCGGGCCATTTAGGATGCTCCCAGTTTTTGGCTGTTACGAACAGTGCTGCTGTGAACACCCAGGCTTGGGTCTCCTTGGGCATATGTGTGAGACTTTCCATAGGGATGTGTCCTAGTGGAATGGCTGGGCGGTGGGACATGTGCATCTTTGACACGATTCATGTTAAATAGTTTTCCAAGTGGTTGTGCCAATGTACACCAGAGTAGCACTGTGTGTTGTGTTCCCTGCCTGTGTCCTCTTAGCACTCGGTTCAGTGGACACATTGCCTGCTCTCCAAATGCAGTGGCCTCTGCCTGAGAGTCCCTCCCAGTTCCTACACCTGCTCAGGCCTCCCTGGCTTTCAGCTGAAAAGCCTTCTTTGACCCTATGAGGCCAGAAGGTCATCCCTCCTCGGGCTCCACAGCATCCTGTACCATGGGTGCTGCAAATTAGCCACTGGCTTGTCTGTCTCCCTAACTGCTCCAAGGGGTCCTTGAAGGAAGGGCCACATCTCATTTACTCCTGTATCTCTGGAGTTCAGCATGGGGGCCAGATGGATAGCTGGTGGAAAAGGTGAGAGTGAGGCTGGAATCAGTTTGGGGCATGAGGAGGCTGTAGGGTGCTGAGCCACAGCCGGAGGCTTGGCAGTGGCAGGGGCGTCATGGAGTCAGGCTCCAGGACCACAGTCACACAGTTAGCCTGCTCTGAGAGAGGCTGCGTGCAGCCCCTGAAAGAAGAAAGAGGCAGTGAAACCAGAAGTCAGGACCTCTGTCCCCCACCTCAGGGACCCTTTCCACCCATATGTGGAGTTGGATGGCAACACAGTTGAAAGTAGACCACCTGGGGTGGAATCCAGGCTCCGCCACTCACTGGCTGTGTGACCTAGGCCAGTCACTGAAGGTCTCTGTGTCTCAGTTTCCTTATCTATAAAATGGGGGCAAAAATATCTCCTACCTCACAGGGTTATAATAAAGATTAAATTAAATGAGTTCATATTTGTAAAGCATTTGGAACAGTACCTGGCACATGACAAGTGCTACAGAAATACTTATGACATAGAAATGGCCGGGCATGGTGGTTCACACCTGTAATCCCAGCACTTCGGGAGGCCGAGGTGGGTGGATCACTTGAGGCCAGGAGTTTGAGACCAACCTGGACAACATGGTGAAAGCCCGTCTCTACTAAAAATACAAAATTTAGTCAGGTGTGGTGGTGCACGCCTGTAGTCCCAGCTGCTTAGGAGGCTGAGGCATGAGAATCACTTGAACCCAGGAGATGGAGGTTGCAGTGAGCCAAGTTCATGCCACTGCACTCCAGCCTGGGTAACAGAGTGAGACTCTGTCTCCAAATAAAAATAAAATCAATCAATCAATCAATATTAATCAATCAATATCAGAAATGAATAAGGGTGGGGGGCCGGGTTGCCGCCAGTAGGCCTCCAGGGGACTTTTACTCCAAGGACCTGTGAGTACAGTCTCCCAGGATGAATCACTTCCATGGGTCCTTCCTGTTATTCTCAAGCCCTGGGTTCTGTTTATTTCCCTCTCACTGCTTTCACAGTTGACAGCGATCTGAAGTGATAGGGTTACTTGTCTGCAGGTTTAGTCTGCTCCCCTACTCGCCTGCAGGCTGCCATGAGGCTGTGGCTGCCATGGCTACCTGTGTCTTCCCATGGAAGATGCCGGCCATGGGGTGCTGGGTGGGCTGTGTGGGGGCTGGCTGAGCCGTGGCCCTGTCCTGGAGAAGCTCAGCAGAGACTTCTGACTTGCTGGGAGTCCTGACCGGGGAATGTTTGGGATGCTGGGGGAGGAAGTGAGGCAGAGCAGGTTCTCGACTCCAGCGGAGCCAGTGAACACAGGGACACCTCTCCATAGGAGGTAACACTGGTGCTGAAGCTGAAGTCATCTACTTGGCAGAGAAGATTCTGGAAGGGGACACAGCATGAACAAAGGCTAGGACGTATACCATATGGCAAGGCCCACGCCTGGAATCCTCAGGTGCTCCGAGTCCAGAGCACACAAGGGTGTCTGAAGTAGGTAAGGGGGAGGGAGGGATGGGTCACAAAGGTCTTTCATCACCTCTCCCCCAAGCCTAGGCTTTCTGTTTGGAGGTCCTGGACAAAACAGCCCCTTGAAGGAGACTTTAGGATACCTCAGCCCCTGGGCATGTTGTTCAACTACCCTGTTGTGTCTGACAGAGGAGGGTCTGAGAGAAACCAACAGCTCGGTGCTGTTTGGCAGAAAAACGACAATAAACAGGGCTGTGGGTGGATAGATCAAAGGGTTCTGTTACCATAGCAACAGAGGGACAGGCCAACCCTAAAATAAAAGAAGAAAAGTAGGCACCCACCAGGAAAGGTTCTGAGAGAAATCTCAGCACACCCCGGAGGGAGACACAGGAACAGCCTATCTGGGCCTTGCCTTGGACAATCTGGGTGGCCCTAGGCCCTGGATAGCACCTTTCGAGGTTCAGTTTCCTTATCTACACAGAAAGGCACTTCTGCAGCACCCTGGGACTCCTCAGTTTGAGAATCATAGCCTTGGAAAGTCTGGAATGTGCTAGGGTTCTATGCACAGAGCCATTGATAGCCGCAGTGCTTATTACAGAATAGAAGGAAGGCAGGTAAGAGCCATAATAGCGAACTATCAGCTAGACACATCGGACTGCACAGGTTTACCTTGTCTAAACGGTCCAGTAGGACAGGCATCCCCATTTCCACAGTCCACTGACTCTGGCACTGTCAGTGTCTCCCTAACACACCTGGCACCTTGGGAAACCCCAGTGAATACTCAGTTCCCACCTTCATCTAGAATAGAGGCGGCAGCCATTCAGCCTCCCCAGCCCACTGTTGGGCTCCACACTGAGCCATTGTGTCTCGTTCTGTCCACCTGGCCAAGCTCCAGGCCTTCCACAAACTCTGCCTGACTCACCCTGCTCTTATTCCTTGATCTCTCCTGGGCCCTCGGTCTGCCCATTATTCTACTTTTTTCTCCTCATTTGTAGAAGGGGAGAACATCCCTGCCCTACTCACTTCCCAGATCTGTGGCCAATGAACAAAGGTTTAAGAAAGCCTGCAAAACCGCTAAGAGCTGCCCAGGTGTTGAAAGGCAAGGTTAGGTACTGGGTGAGAGGGTAGTTAGTGCTACTGTCACTAACCTGCTGGGTGACCTTGGGTAAGTTATACAGCCTCTCTGGGTTTCTGTTTTGTCATCAGTAAAATGACGAAGGACAGCATCTACTTCCTAGAATTGCCGTGAGGATTAAATGAGTTAACACATGATGCCAGCTGTCATCATCATCATCGCTCTTATGATCATCATTGCTTGTTATTGTCACCGCCACAGGCTCTCCCTGGCTCAGGGGCCCAGGTAGCCAATGATAGCTCTTCCTGGTTTGACATCCTGTCCAGATTTCTAAATTCTGGTGGTGGCTGGGGAATTCTCTTGAGATGAAGTGGGACCCACTCAGCTGTTCTGTTGCCCAACTTGCAGGATGAATGGTGACCAGATGTCTCCCCGTCCAAAAGTAGCCTGTCTGCTCGAGTGGACTCAGTTCCTGCCCCCTTGGCCCATGGGCACAGCCAGTGTTGGGTCCGTCCTCCTTGCTAGTTCTGGTTGTGTCTGTCTGGAGTCCCGCTTCCTCTCAGGAATATGTGGAAGGTGGTCAGGTGGAGGGACATATTTCTCAACCTGTTTCATAAATGGCATTCTCTCCTGCTGCTCTGAATGCATAACTTCTTACCGAGCTGAGTAAACCCTGTCTCGAGATAAATGAGGCTGGGCATCTTATTTTCTATAAAACCTTCTTGTCTAGCAGGATAAAAGGTTCTGCCCCCAATGCATAGAATGACCATTTCTGGTTTAGTTTAAGAATTCACACTAAATTCCACAAAAAGATTTCTCTAATAAAGCAGTGAGAGAAACAGATTCTTTTTCTCAGTAGAATTTGCTACACTGTACAGAAATCCTACCAAATAGCACACCCCACTGCAGCTCAGCTGTCCCCCGCAAAGACAGTCTAACTATTTTGAATGAAAGTCAACAAAACTACAACCTCCAAAGGGACTCAAACTTCCCTAATCTGGAGAATCCTAGAAAGACCAGCGCGGGTTCAGGGCAAGGCTGACTGCAAGACATCTAAAAAGTATATTTAACAGTACTTTTATGTGAGGTTCTTTATTTTAACAACAAATATCTGATATCAAATGTGTGAAAAGAAATATATTGCTCATCACTTTGAAAATAACATCGTACCTAGAAGGAGCTTTCAGCATGTTTACTCCCTAGCAGCACTTTTTAGGAGACTTACTTTAAAATTGGGATAAATATGCAATGCCATTTCTGAAGTGACGGATCTTATAAATGAAGGCTTCTACAATGTATGAGAATATACGCTTTTAAAAAGCCCAATATTTCCCCTTCATTCTGCGTGTATTAATAGTAAAATCGACTTCTTTCACAACACCTTATATTTGGCCTCCCTGGAATAACATGTCTCAAATGGAAGGAAATGGAACTGATGAAGTGTTCCCAGCGGGGTACTGGGCAGTCTGGGTGCTGGGCAGCCTCACTGTCCTCACGTGCCAGGGGCTGCATCTGCAGGCTTTGCTCCTGCCGGCGTGGAGGGCTTACCTCCATGCTGTACTTCTCCACTGTCCTCCGCAGGGGGTCCACGGCCTGCCAGCAGATCAGGATACACAGGTCAATCAGCAGCATGCCGCCCACAATCACAAGCAGTTTCTGGTCCTTGATGATCTACAGAGCGGGAAGGAGCGGAGGGGAGCCGATGTGAGAGATAGCTTCCCACGCAGCAACTAGGGGCCCAGGTCAGGGGAGGAACCTGCATCATGAACCCCCCAGCTGGAGAGTCTCCTGCGATTCCCCATCACCCACAGGATAAATCCAGCCAAGCTCCTCTGCGTGACATTCAAGGCCTTTCACAAGCTTGACCTTACCATTCCCCAAACACACGTGTATTTTGTTGAAGTTTGGCCACTCCTAGTCCCTGGTCGAGCTGTGATTTTCACCCTCCAGGTCTTTGTAGGTGCTAGTTCTTTTGTCTGGAACACCCTATTCTTTCTATTTGGCAAACTTCTAATAATCCTTAAACACCTCGATCAATTGTCACCTCCTCCAGGAAGCCCTCTCTAACTCCTGCAGCACAACTAATTACTCCACAGCACTTTGTTCACATACTTCATTATCAGGAGGAACCACAGTAGTAACAACAATGAGAAGAATAGCTAACATTTAATGAACACTTACTCTGTGCCTGCCTCTAGGTTGATGGTCTCAGAGGCAGTGTCTCATAGAAAGTCAAATATTGTTATTATTCTTATTTTATGGACGAGCAAACTGAGGCTTAGAGGGGGCTAAGTAACTTGCTCAATGTAATAAACTTCATAAGCAATAAAGCCTGGATTTGGACCGAGCTCTGTTTTCTCCAGAATTCACATCCTCAAACATTTACAGCTCCAATCAGAAGCTATATTAAGTTGTATACACGTCTTCCCTCCTCAGTAAACTGGGGAGCCCTAGACAGAAAGAAAGCCCATTTTATTTGTGTTTCCTCAGCACCTAACAGGGCCTGGCATGCAGTAGCTACTTAAAAGTCTGATGAATTGAATCGACATGAAAGAATATAAAAAGAAGAAATATAACTCCCATTCCTCTTTGCAGCCTGGGATATTTTTATTACTCTGTGAGACTCCTAGCCCACTTTACGTCTGTTTGATAGGGATCAGCCGGGGGATAAATATTTTCGGTGCCAAAGCTGACCTGTATTTCATTCACTTCATGTTTATATATCCCCTCACTCTCCAGAAAAGCTAATGTGATGAAGTAGTTCTGGGAAAGACTCATGGAAAAACAAACAAAATTCAGGCAGAAGCTTAAGAAATATCACCAGGTTTGGTTTTTAACGATTAAAGCCATTTTTAAAGGAGAAATAAAAACCCGAGGGGCCTTTATGTTACCGAATGTAAAAAGAACACGAGGAAAGTGTTGGCTCAGTGACTGCCAAGGAGATCAAATCCAGCAAAACCGCTTTACCTGGGGGCAGGGCACCAGCAAAGCCCGCTCTGAGATTTTCAAGGATATGGTGAACTGCTGGTGCTTTGCAGAAACCCAGCTTAACTCTCACCCTCTGGGGAACTAGGCAACTACCTGCCAGTCTTGAGAAACTGGGACAAAATGCCTAAGGAGCTTAGCAGTTAGGGGACGGGCTGGAAGGAGCCTCATATCTACGTGATGCTGAACACGGGGCTGTTTGAGCCCCCAGGCATTTGCCCAGCTATTCCTGACCCCTGGAAGGCCTGACCTGCACCTTTCTGCTGGCATACTCCTACCCTGATTTCAAGGTTGAGTCCAAGCAGCTTCTCTTCCTCCATGAATCTAGGCATACCCTGCAAGGGGCAGAGATGGCTTCAAAAGCTGGGCACCAGAATTTTCCTCTTGTAAACGTCATAAAGTAAATCCTTCCAATTTAATGGCTCAAGTATGAAGTCTGAGGAAGTGTATTTTTTTTCTTTTTTTAGATGGAATCTTGCTTTGTCACTTAGACTGGAGTGCAATGGTGCAATTTAGGCTTACTGCAGCCTCTGCTTGCTTCCCAAGTTCAAGCACTTCTCCTGCCTCAGCCTCTTGAGTAGCTGGGATTATAGGCATGTGCCACTACGCCCAGCTAATTTTTGTATTTTTAGGAGTGACAGGGTTTCACCATGTTGACCAGGCTGGTCTTGAACTCCTGACCTCAAGTGATCCACCTGCCTCAGCCTCCCAAAGTGCTGTGGTTACAGGTGTGAGCCATGGCACCCTGCTGGGGCAGTGGAATTCTAAAGGATTTAAAATTAAGTGGACGTGAGTTAGAATTCTGGCTTTGTTCCTTGCTACCTGTGTGACCATGAGCCAATCACTTCCTCGCTCTCATTCTGTATTTCTCATTTGTAAAATGGGCAGGGGTAGGGGGAGGGAGAGAGGAGACTTTCTGTGTTATTCTCCAAGTATGGTATAAAAGAAAGAACACAGGTTTTGCAAGTAGAAGACCTCGTTCTAATCCCAATTCTTGTCAAGCATGACCTTGAGCAAGTTGCTTAACTTTGCTAGGACTCAGTTTCCGTTTTTTTAAAGTACGGTCAGTGATCCCTAAATTGTACAGTTAGTATAAGAATAAAATGAGATGAGGTCCAGAAAGCATTTAGTGTCTGGCACAGAGAAGATGATCAACAAATGGTAGCTGGCTACCATTACTTGGGTTTTGACAATTAGTGATTCTGTGTTTATGTGTAAGACATAGTGACATCTAGGGGCAAAATGTGATATTGCACCTAAGCTCTACTAGACATGGGACTAATCATCATGTGTGGATGGGTGCATGGTGGGAAGATGCTGAGAATCAGAGGAGAGGAAATGGTTATTTTCCTTTTGGCACCATTCACAAAACCTGGCATGTAACCAGTGTTTGTGACTGAATGAGTTTAGGCTAAGTAGTTATGAATCGTTTTTTATTTATTAATTGTAGAAATATTTATTGAGTGCCTACCCTGAGTCAGGTTCTGTTCTAGGCACTGAGGATGCAACAGTGGACAACATAAACATTCTTCCCTATGAAGCATGCATGTTTGTGGGGAAGACTAGTAGTGAAAATTACACAAGTACACCCATGGGAATACAAAATACAATGTCAAGTAGAGGTGATTTAAAATAATCTTAAATAATGAAAAGAGAGGGAAGGAAAGAAAAAAAACACTGATCTGAGCACCAGAGAGCACCAGAGACCCCTTGCATTAGGCAAAGCCATCTCTCTATTCTTAGATTCTTTGACTTCTTTCCTTAAGTGCTGCCTGAACTTCTCTCTGCGTTATGTCAGTGCTCACTGATGCTATCACATGCAGTCCTCTCTCTGGGGGTAGGAGGTACTTAGTGGCAGATGGCAGCAAAGGCAGATGAGCACCCAGTAATGATTAAGCACCTGGTTCTGGAATCAGATCTAAGTTGGAAATGAACTAACTAGTTGTGTGATCTTGGGTAATTCCCTTCCCACTCTGAACCAGTTTCCTCATCTAGAACATGGGGATAATATTTGCACACGCCACACTAGATTACGAGAGCCTGGCTTACAATAACTGTTCAACAGATCCAGCGATTTTTACTAAATGTGACTTCTGAGTTGTTTAGAGCAGGGATTAGCAAACTATTGATTTGGCCCACCATCTGTTTTTGTAAATAAAGTTTTATGGGAACATAGCCATGCTCATTTAAATGAACGTACCCTCAATTACAAGGAGGGTAAGGTAGAGAAGACAAATTTACACCTTTACCATACTCATTTAAATGAATGTCATTTGCGTATTTGTCTATGGTTGCTTTCATTCTATAAAAGCAAAGTTGAGTAGCTGCAACCGTGACAGAAGAGCCTGCAAATTCTTACCTATTGACTATTTTGGTTCTTTGCAGAAAAACTTGGCTGATGCTTGGTTAAGAGAAAAGGGCATTTCTTTATTTTTTCAAAAAACTTAAGATTTTCTGACCTATTCAGACTGGCCTTCCACTGGGGCCAACTCATTTCTTCAGGGAACACCATTCAGGGGGAATACAGCATGGATGGTGCCCCTGGGGCTGAGCTCTCCAGTCATCTTTAGATGGCGGATGCTTCAGGATAGCTACTAAAAGCCCTCAGCATTTTCCTTAAGTTGAGTCCAGATGAAAGTCTGAGGGTTTATCCTCAGATGCTTTTCCCACTCATGTTATTGTCTGCAACAGAATCCAGTCATATCTGTAGTAAACTTCCATTGTCCTCACACTTGATCTTAGCCAAAAGGCCGAGAAGCGAAACATCTTCCCCCAGAATAGAAGGTGTCATCTCTAAATTTCTACTCTTGTCTCAATGCTTCCATTTGGTCCTAATATGAGGCAAAATAAAGACTGTAATAAACCTTCTCAATTTAAAAAGATTTCACAATCGGTCTTTAGAAAAAAAGTAACATGCTGTAAAAATATGAAATTTGGAAGCATAAGTCACCACGTGTTTAATAGCCTTTCATAGGCTTCTTTTCCTTTAATGCTTTCAAAACTGTGGACATATGGGGCATATGGGATGAAGTTTGTATATGTATGTTTGGGGAGGGCAAGCCATCATGGATGGAGGGAGGAGGGGTGGGAGCTATGCAAAGAAGAAAAGGATAAAAAAACTGCATTGAAAAAAGCATATGATTGCATTTGCAAATTGATACAAATCTAGTATATATGTCAGTTAAAAAAAAATTAAGGGGACCACTAAAAAAAGTCCAAACTTCTTTAAAAGAAACAAAATAAGTCACCAAAGGACAAATATTGTATGATTTAACTTATATGAGGTTCCTAGAGGAGTCAAATTTGTAGAAAGAATTGTGGTGGCCGTGGCTGTGAGGAGAAGAGGGAGTTAGTGTTGAATGAGTATGGAGTTTCAGTTTGGGAAGATGAAAAGGTTTGGAGATGGATGGTGACGATGATTGCACAATACAAATGAACAATATGAACTGCCAAAAGCTTTCAGTACAAGATTTGGTACTAATTTTGCTATGAAAATGATGAAGGCTAGGTAAGTACATTATTCCAGTGTGAGAAACTCTTTGGGGTCACTCTGGGCTTTTTAGTTATTCCAGGAGCCGGTTTGTGGTGCTGTGGTTAAGTATTATTTACCAACCAAATTACAGGAGGGTAGGGTAGAGAAGAGATATTTATATCTTACCCAAACCACAAACTCAATCAGGGAACCAGATTGTTTTGAAAGGGTTGTGACAGGTGTAGTTCAAAATTGGGCTCTTCTTCACAGTGTCAGTTTTTTACATAACCAAGTTGGCTTTTATTGTTATAGTTTTGTTTTTGGTAAAATGCACATAAACTTTACCATTTTAACTAACTTTTTTTTTTTTTTTTTTTTTTTGGAGCAGCAGCAAGATTTATTGCAAAGAGCGAAAGAACAAAGTTTCCACAATGTGGAAGGGGACCCAAGCGGGTTGCCCCTAACTAACCATTTTTAAGTGGAGAGTTCAGTGTCATTAACCCAATAGAGGTGGTCCTGATCCCCTCTGTGCATGAACCTTATTGCTCTCATTTCCCTTTCTGTTCCTGATGTCACCCTCACCACCCTTGATGTCATTTCCCCCGCTGGTCCTGAGGCCCTTCTCACCATCACAATCATCTTCCTCTAGATGCCTGGTGATACAATTACCATCCTTTGATGTCCAACCTCTGTCACCTTCTAGTCCTCTAACCTCATACCCTTTAAGGGACTGTTTTAAACCCCACTGTCTCTGACATCATTACCCTTAAAAACAAAAGTAGAAAAAAAGTTTTAAAAAGTTAAAAAAAAAAAGTAAAGAAAGTTTAAAAAGTTAAAAAAGTGTGTGTGTGGGGCTTGTCTCTCAGATAAGCCCCCTCCCTGGATGCCTGGACCCACTGCAAGCCCAAGCTCTCAGAGTTGGCCCAGACCCTCATGGGGGATCAAGTTTGCCCTGGCTCAGGCAGTGCAGGAGGAAGTGAGCAAAGCCGGTGGCCTCTGGTGATGACACCACATCACTGCCCCACAGGGAGCTTCCAGACAACTGAACTCCTGCCATTTTCCCTGATATGTTTTGTCGATTGTTGCCAGACAGTGGCGTGTTGTTGCTTGGCAGTCACGTTAGAGAGCATAAAGGCAGGTTCCTTATCACAGATGACCATAGGGATGAATCACATATTAGCACAAAGGAACCAACACTGTGCTTCTTCCAAACCAGGATGGAGTTATCAATGGCAGAGCAGCTCTTAAACCAGAGCCACAGAGCAGGAGGGGCGCCAGAAGTCACCTAGGCCAGTGGCTCTCCAGCCTTGACTTGCTTTGGCCGGGGATGGGGAAAGCACAGGCTCCTGGGCTCCTCCCAAATATTCCGGTTCATTAGGGTCAGGGCGGGGCCCAGGAATTTGCACTTCTAACAGCTTGCAGGCCAGCCACACTCAGAAGCCCTGACCGAGACCACAGGTCCCCAACTTCGGCAGTCTATTAACATCAGCAGGGAAAGCTGAAACACTACTGATGCTCAGCTCCGGCCCCAGAGCCCTCATTTCAACTGGCCTGGGCTGGGTGACTTCTTGTAGTTTTCAAAAGGTCCTGAGGGACTGCAGTGTGCAGCCAGAGCTGAGAAACACTGGGGTGGCCAGGCCTCTCCTCTCATGGAGAGTTGTCATAAATGCTGCTGGGGCCCAGAGACGCAGGGCCTCTCCAGGCGAGCACAGGGACAGGGCGTCAGAGCAGGGCTCTTTCCCCACTCTAAATGCAGCCTGTGGATTTCCTAAGGTGGTTCGGGTGTGGAGCAGGGGGCAGAGAACAGAATATACCTCCACCTCATCTGGAGAGGACAGGGGGCTGCAGTCCTGAAGAAGGACCTTGGCAGTGAAGAGGTGGGTGGGGGGCCTGAGGAGGGAGAGGTATCACCAGGACACCAGGCAGGAGCCCACAGAATCACAGCTAAGGGGACAATACTATATCAATGTATCCCCATTCTACAGATGAGGACACAGAGGTCCTGAAAGATTAAGAGCTTTGTTGAAGGAACACGGCAGATCAGCAGTGGAGCAGAGACTAGAACTCCAGGCTTCTGTTTTGCCTGTTGGCCCCACTGCTCGGGCTGGGTTGCTGTCTGCCACTGGCGCCAGGTAACCAGGGAGCAAAATGCAGGCTCGGATGAAAAACCAGAACAACAGGCTCCATGTTCCACTGGGATGGGCCCACAGTGAGGATCTGCAGAGGAGGTGTCAGTAAACAGGTGATGCCCACATCAGGATTTGAAGAGTGTGTGCAGGGGGCTAGGGTGTGATGGGTGGGGGACTACATTGAGAAGAGGCTTTTTGGTAAGAGGTATCACGGTACTATGAGACCCCTCCCCTGGTGACAGAAATGGGTGGACTGGGAGGGAACGCTTCCTCCATGACCTCAAATCAAGAAAAAGGCCTTGGTTTCCAGTGAAAAGGAGATCACTGGGTGGTTTGATAGGAGTCTCTGCAGCCTGGGGGACCCTGTGGACTAGTGTCTGACTCCTGCTTGAGAAATCTAATGAGGGATGATGGACTGGCCAGCTGCTCTGAGGATGGAACAAAAGAGAGGCAGCTGCTACAGTGACATCAGCCTTCAGTCCTTAGGTTTGTAGGTGCAAAGGGTGCAGGAGTGCTTTCTGCGCCCCAGATGTGGGCCGTGGGTGAGGAAGAGTTTGTGTGGCCCTGTCCAGGACTAGCTGGAGGGGTAAGGTGACCCCAGGGTGGAGAACTGAAGGATGCTCAGGAGCAGGGGAAGAAACCACAAATAGCCAATTGGGGGAGCATTTCATCTGCATCAAGAGTACGGCAGGAGAGAAAGTCCCAGTAATGAGGGACCCAGAAAAGCACCCCAGGAGTGTAAAGGGCCTGCTGCAATCCTCGCCAGGCCCAGTAAGCCCAATGCCAGCTCCAAGCAAGTAAAGTATTTCCTGCCCCTTCCACCACTCCGAATTCCAACTCCAGAGGGGTTGGACACCTGGGTGGATGGGATGATGGGGAAAGAATGCAGGCTGGCCAAAGAGAGAAGCAGCCAGCCTATATCCCTTTTCCCAAGGCAGGTGGCCGGCCTACTGCAGGCCTGAGCTGGGAGAGGGAGAAGTTGTGCCAATGAATACTGTTTGAAGTTTTGAATATAATGATAGACTCTACATATTATAATAGTTACTGACCAGAGGACCTTCAAAATCATGACTTGCCACAAATTTTATCCAGAAGAAAGGGGAGATCCAGTGCCACTGCAAGAGTTAAAAAGGACAGTGGTGGACAAAGTTTCTCTATGACTAAGAGTCAAGGTCGGCAACATCATGGCTATACCAAACCTCACGGGTGGCGAATGCAGTCCACAGTGTGAAGGCGAGCTCCTGTCCTACAAGAGCCTCTTTGAAAATGGAATCATTAAATCCAGTACCAGCCCTGTTTCACTCCTCTCTTTTAAGAGCTCCCTATTGCCCATAAGTTAAAGTGCAGATTCCTTAATGTGGCTCTAGCCTTCCCTTCCAGCCTCTCCCTGTCCCCTGTCCCCACGAGTCCTATGCCCCAGCCACATCAAGCCTCTCTCAGCTCCTGACCACCCTCCTCCTATCCCCAGGCTGCCCTGGATGGTTCCTTTGACAAGGTCCCCATCATCTCTATGCCCTTTGCTTGGCTAACTCCTACTCACCCTCCAGGCCCCAGCATAGGTGGCACTTCCTCCATGAAGCCTCCCGTGAGTGTTTGGTACCCCAGCACTCCCCACATGTCCCCAGCCAGCCCTGATAACCGTGTGTTATAAATGCTTTGTTAACTGTCCGATTTCCCCAGTAGGCTGAAGGTAGCAGGAGGTAGGGACTGTGTTTAGCTTGGATCCCCAGCAAATAGCTCAGTGCCTGGAATATAGTATATACTTGCTAGATAAATGCTGAGTGAACACTGTTACTACCCTGAAACAGAAGGAGAGTGATTACCTTCTTCTTCATTTTCACATTTTTGAAGATGGCGTGGACTCTCCAGGTCTTTGCAAACATGGCCCCAAAAGCGGTTGTGTAGCCCACGGTGAGAATCCAGGTCCTGACCTAGAGGCCATGAGAAAACAGAGGCATTGACCTTCCTTAGGCAGACGGACTTCATCAGGTATGAGACCACCCTGCAGGGGGACTTTTCACGACGGGGAAAAATACTCCCCTCTACATATCATTGAGTTTCACTGGCATCTTTCAATCAAATTTCCATTCAATAGGCATTTAGTTCTATCAGTCACTTACCAGACCCAGGGCACTGGGCACACAGGAGTGCAAGATTCAAATCCTCCCTTAGATGAGCCCAGAGAGAGCCAGGCAGAGAGAGAGCCACAGACTGCTGAGGTACCACCAAAAGGTGATGGTCCAGCCCTCTGGCCTTCACTTCCCCTCCTCCCTTCCTTCTTCCTGTTGCCCAGCCCTCTCCCCACATGGTCAGGCCATGTGGCTACTATTGTCCAGTGTGACCTCAGAAGGCCAGTTAGTCAGCACAGGCCAGCCTGGCTACTGAGCTCACATTTAGACCTTGGTCCCTGCTCAGGACTGAGGCCCTGTCTGGCTCTCACCTATTCCTCAGGACCAAGGTGTGCCCTGACCCCTAGCCCTGGGTTGGTGGCTAATGGGAACAGCCAGCCCTGACATGAGCCTACAACTTGGATCCCTTAAGGCTGGAACAGGCTGGCCACCACCTGTTAGGTTTTAGGGGCCTCCAGGACGCCCACTTTCACCTGTACTGCATCACTCCCAGAACCCCCGACCCTCACCATTTAGACTGGACACCCTCTAATACCCAGGAGACTTGCACATCTCCAGGTGGGGGCCCCACATCATGGTCCAGCCCTGGGCTGTGCACCACTGAGTTCTGGGGCCTCCCACTCACTGGGACGGAAAAGCCACGTGCCCCATGAGCTGCAGCTCTGAGCTTGGGTCTTTGCTTTCCCTCAGCTCTGTTGAGCTTAGTTTCCTTTGAAAGGCTCCAACCTGCCTTGGCTGAACACAAGGCAGAAAAGTAGATGTGGTAGGGGAAAAAGAGAGGCAGCCAGGCTGCAGCAGACAGCTGAGGCCCTCTGCATCCAGAGGAGCTGAGCACAGCAGCTTTGCTTGGCTTCCCCAGGCCCCTTCTAGTTCAGGGCTGGCTGCCACCAGCACAAGCAGGAAGTTTCCAAGAAATGTTCCCAGCCCATTCCCCTGACGGATTCATTCTGCTCCTGCCTTTCCGGCAACTTGACTCTCCGGGTTTTCAGAGACAGAACATTTTGCATTTCCATTTTATTTGTAAAAATAGGAACTATTTTTAGACTGCAAGGCCGACCCACTAAATCAAGGGAAGGACAACAGTATCACAGCACTTGTTCGGAAACACAGGCCTGTGAAGCATGAATGCTGCGAGGGTACAGGTGGGCACTGAGCCTTCTATTTTCTTTTTCTTTTTTTTTAAAATTTCACAAACAAGGAGAAATCAGATGGGTAAAAATGAACCACAGTGCTTTAGAAACAATGTAGAATGGCCACATTATTACCCAGATGATCATAAAAGGATACGAGAAAAGTATACAAAACAGGGAGGGGGAAAGAGCCAAAGATAGAGAATTTAGACCTGAGCATATTCAATAACCAGAAAATACGTTTGTCATCTGTCAGAGATGCATGGGACTTGACAGTTCATCTTATTCATTCATTCATTCACTCATTCATTAGTTTGCTGGGTCACTCATTCATTAGTTTGTTCATTTGTTCATCTTCAACAAGTATTATTAGGTCAGAGGCAAAGTATATAATAATAACAAACAACAACAAAAACCAAGGTGATTTTTTGGAGGTATCAGTTAAGCGAGGAAATCCCTTAACAGGTGAAGAAACTGAGGCCCAGCGCATTTAAGATATTTCCCTTAATCACGCCACACAGCTCCAGAGCTGAGCCTGGAACTTGATGCTTCGTCCTGGTCCAGGCCTCTCTCCCCGACATGCTGCTGCTGCCTCCTCCTCAGATGGAGTCTCCTCAACCCAAATCAGGTTCATCTACACCTAGGAGCCAGATGTCAAAGGACCAGGACACACCCAGAGGGGGTAGCTGACCAACCTGTAACACCCTCCGGGGACCTCAACACACTTGTAAAGCTAATTTATTGACACGACTGTTCAGACCAATGGTCTACAGCATTTTTGATAACGTTCTCTTGAACATGTTTAATTTTACAAATTACCATATACAGACCATGGGCATTTTGAAAAGGACAAAGATGAAGTAATACCATCATTTTTACCTCATCCTGTGGCTGACAAAGATCTGTTTTGAGGAGATGTGTCACTCCAGTGTGCTAAGCACTTTTTTTTTTTTTTTTTTTTTTGAGATGAGATCTCGCTCTGTCACTCAGGCTGGAGTGCAGTGGTACAATCACAGCTCACTGCAGCCTCCATCTCCGGAGCTCAAATAATCCTCCTACCTCAGTCTCCTGAGTAGCTGGGACTGCAGGCATGCACCACCATGCCCGGCTAACTTTTGATTTTTAGTACAGATAAAATCTTGCTATATTGCCCAGGCTGGCCTTGAACTCATGAACTCAAGTGATCTTCCTGCCTCAGCCTCCCAAAGTGTTGGGAGTATAGGCAAGAGCCATTGCATCTGGCCTTAGTGTGCTAAGCATTCTTAATATTTGCTTTAACTTATGTTTTCTTTGAAACAATCATTTCCAGGCCACTTGTCTATTTTGTGAGGGCTAAATTCATTAAGACTCAACCATCTAATTAGTCGTTAGTTAAAACTCAATAATATAAATTTAACCTGGCATCTGGAAGTTGCAATATGTTGCCATAAACTAAAAGCAAAGAATAGCTGAGGATGCCTGGGCAGAAAAGAGTTAACGTAGCAGGCCTGAGACTGTTGTCTTTAGGAAGGTCTGATTTGAAGGTTGGTCCTTGGCTGGTATCTGAGAGCCTGGATTCTGGATGGTTCCCACCATCTCCTCAATGATAAGAGCAGCTCACTGTGCCTAAACGGGTTGTGCAAACATGGTTTATGCTGAACAGTGCCTTCCTTCCGGGAGTCTGGAATTTTGTTATGTAGCAGGCAGACGGTGTCGACATAGCCATCCCCCAACTAAACTCCCTGGGCATGGCATCTCTAATGTGCTTCCCTGGGCAGCATTGCACATATGTGGTCGCTACTCATTGCTGGGGGAATTAAGCGTGTCCTGTGCACCTCTGCTGTGATAGGGCTATCAGAAGCTGGCACCTGGTTTCCCCTGGACTTCGCCTCCCCATGTGCCTTTTCCTTTGCTGATGCTGCTGTGTATTCTTTCAGTGTAATAAGTCATAGCTGCGAGTATGACTGCACGCTGAGCCCTGAGAGTCCTAGTGAATCACTGAACTTGGGGGTTGTCTTAGAGACTCTCAATGCTGCATCCCATTGCTGTCTGGTGTAGAGAACTGACTAACCACCTTGTCTTTGGGAGCGTTCCTGCCTACAATCACCAGACACCTACTGCCAGGGCTCCACAGTCAGTTCCCGTATTAAGTGTTAGTCCAGCTTAAGCTTCTGGGATTTAAACCCATTGCTGCCCCACAGAGCCCTCAGGTTAAACTCCAAATTCTTAGCAAGAAGGGTGCAGCCCCCTCCACCCTACCTCTTCTGATACTCCTCAAGCCATCCTGCACTGCTCAGTCTTTCCCCTCACATCACACTGGCTCATGCTGCCAGGTCTGACACGTGCTGTTTCCTCCACCCAAAATGCCATTCCTTGTTCAGTGTTCTTCACAACTTCTCGTGCATCCTCTGAAATCCAAACTTGTGAGCCACTTCCTCTGAGAAGCCTACTGAGACCTTGCAGGGAGGTCCTGACCACTTCTTCCTCATGACTTCTGCCTTCAAGCATGTTTCTGCTCTGCTGGTCACACAGAGATGACATCTATCTGATTACCTCTCCCACTAGATGAAGCTACTGGGAGGCAGGGCCTGCTGTGCCCACCTTTAAATCTCTGGAGCCAAGAGGAGACAATCAGGCTGGATGCGCCAGTTTAGGAGGTTGTAAACTCTTTGTCACCACAGATGTGCAAGTTGAGCCCAAGCAAGCAAAATAAAGGAAGACCACAGAGAGAACTGGAGCATTTGATAGCAAAAGAGGCTGAGTTCATGGCCTCAGCTGTTCCTTCTACATGCTGTCTGACAGGTAGTGAGCTCCCCATCACTCCACATATTCAAGCAAAGCTTGGAAGACCCCCCCGCCCCGGCTTCTCCCCCTCCATCAGAATGCTGCAGGGGCATTTCCTGCACTGAGGGAGGTTTCATTTAATGACATCCCAGGTGCCTCCCTTCTATGTGGCTCTATGATGCCGAATAAACTAGAAGGTTTCATCTGAAGGGTTCTAATGATTCTGTTTTTCAATATGTTACCACCAATGCAAGTCTCTACTGATTCATCAACACCAACCAGCTACTTCACTTTTTCTCCTAAAGTCTTACATGTGTTTATTTTTCTGATTTAACATCTTTCTTTTTCCCCCCTTAGCCATCAAATACTCAGCCCCCTCTGCAAACTGCCTTGAACATAATACATCCATGGGGGAAGACAAACTTTAGGCAGGCAGCACCCATCTCAGTCTCAGCTATGAAAAAGGAAAAAGAAATAAGAGCAAATCTCCAGATGGAAGGAAGCATCTATGCCCAGAACAATTCTGCCCAGCCGCTTGCTCCATTGATTTCATGAAGCATGCCTGGCCGGGTGAAGGGCTTTCAATGCCCTTCTGGGGATCAGCATGAAAATGGACACACAACCTCTGCTGGCAGGCCTGTTCTGACAGATGATGGACGGGAGGACGGGACTGCTGTGCTCCGGGTCTCCTTGTTGCCACAGATTCATGTGGGCTTCAGGCCAACAAGTCAGAGGGAGGAGCAAGCTCTGGTGGCTGACTGAACACAGGGGCAAGTCACTCTCCTGCTGTCCAGAAGTTTCTTCAAGGGCCTTTTATTTCATTCTGACTGCTCATTCCAGGTGATCAATAGTGAGAAGGAGGGAAGAAACTCCCAGAGTGCCCCAAAGCAAGACCCAGACCACTGTGAGGTATGAGATGGGAGAGGTGAGAGGCCTGAGGTCTCCAGGGCCCGTCTTGTCTTCTGGGGCAGGGGCAACAGATAAATCCTGAAGTTATAAGACTTTGAAGAGCAGCCTCTAGAAACAGCTCCCAAAAACCCCATCTTGCTCAGGGTGTTTTGGGTAAGACCTGTACAGAAAATCTTCTCTGGAGTTTAGAGTATAGCAGAGCCTTTCTGGGGAAATGGCGCAGGGGGCAAAGGTGACTCAGGACCTGCAGGAGCACTTTGGAACCCAAGTCAGGGCCTAGGGGGCATCTTAGGAGCCTTGGGGCAAATCAGACAGAGGTTCCCCCTCTGGGAGGAGAAATTTCTGAAAGGCATCCCCTCTGGGCCCTTTCTGAACGACTCCACTCCTCAAGGCCCTCGAAGCCAACAGACTCCAAGAACTTGGCTCAAAGAGCCGATCACAGGCCAAGATTCAGCTCCTGCCCCTGATGCCAACACCCTTGTGTAGTGCAGAAAGTGCACAACTGCCCTTAGCAGCCTTGGCTCGGGCCACAGAACAGTGCAGAATGAGGAAGAGGCCTTTCTTCCTGTTCCCCCACAACCCCACAAGGAGCCTCAGGACTGGAGGTTGGGGAGGTTTTGGAAGAGCAGCATTCTCAGATGGGTGGTGGCAGGCGGGGGTGGGGCGTGGTGGGGAGGGGGCTGCTATGTGCCTTCATGCAGCTCTGTGGACAGAAGACATGGACGAGTGGGCATCAGGGTCAGAGAGGAAGGTCTGAGAGGCTACACCGTGTGATTGCAGCTGCTGAGAATTCTGTGGGCAAGTATGGTGTATCGTTTAGGACTTCCAGAAATAACTGGAGCTCACTCAGAGGGGTCCCTTATTTTAAGTCTTCCCTGATTTGTCCCTTGCTTCTGGGCCTTACCCACTCCCCTAGGCCTGTCTCTGTCAGTGTACACAACATAGTAAATGGGAACTGTTTGTTTACTTAGGTTTTCAATCTACACTGCCAGCTCCCCAGGGACATTATCTGTGTCTAGTAGGTGCCTGGGAATGTTATCATATGAATGAATGAATTGTGGGAGCAAGAGTGCTGAGCAGAGCCAAAGGTTGGAGTGGCCCACATGTGGGCTGTCTGGAAGGGAGACCATCATCTACGTATTGACTCAGGAGTCCGGGGAGTCCCTGGTTCCCCACTCAGCCCCCTCCACTGGAAGGCAGTTGGGGGTGGGGAGGCCACTGTCATCAAGCGGGCATCTGCACCCCATCCAGGACTCCAGCTGGCCCAATCAGGCCCTGTGACAGCCAGTCCCTGGGCCCTCTCCCCGAGCTGGTCTGGACCTACCAGGCAAGGCCACCACCAAACCCTGTGGGTGTCTCCTGGCCCAGCCTTCCTGCTGCCTTCTGAAATCACAAAGCACATTACCATGGCCAGCCAGGAGAGCCCACCTGCAGAAACAGCCCCAAACCCACGTTATTACATTGCTTTACTTCTCAACTGCCTCAAAAAGAAATCCCCACGCAACAACAACAAAAAAAAACCCCCACAGATTTATGACCTTTTCACTAAAAATGTTTCATTAATTCCTACCAGACTTGAATTTACTGGGAGGCCAAGTGGTGTTGCTAGGCAGCCTTTACCTTTCTAGTTAGAGTTAGAAAATTCCAGTACCCCTACGAGGGCAGGAAGAGGACATCACATTCCCCAGTCCAGTGTCTAGGCCTCCCCTGCCCCATCCCTGCCCAGCTGCCACTCATCTGAGCAGGGTGAAGGGGCCGAAGGGGTGCTTCAGGACTCAAACCCCACCCTGCCAGCTGTGACAGAACCGCCCTGCTTCCCAAGGTTCGAGGGTGGGGGCCACACTCGGTGTCTTCTACCCCGGGAGCTCCTTCCCTCCCATAGCTGGGTCCCAGGAGACCAGGCTTCTGGTGCTTCCATTTATCTTACACGACCAGTCTCCAAGAGACAACACAAAAATAAAGCATCAGATACTAATCTTATCTCTGCTCTTCCAAGTGTGGTCTGGGGATGTGGCATCAGCATCCCCTGAGAGTGTGTCAGGAACGCACAGGCCCCCTTCTAGACCTGCTGCATTCCATCCGGACCCCCAGGTGGCTCAGGGCACACTGAGTAGCACTGTCTGTGCAAGCAGGAGCTGGGATGGGGGCCACCCTTGGCAGGGGGAAGAGGGTTGGGATAGATAGGAACTGGAAGGAGACAGGGAGGACCTCTGGGATGCTGGTAAGGCCCTGCTCCTTGATATGGATCCTGGATTCACCGTTGAGTTCAGTTTGTGAAAATTCACCGAGTGCCACGCTTATAATATACATATTTTTTTTAGTGGAAAAATAGATGAAAGAGTTGGGGTGGTCAGCAAGTAGAGGCAGCTGGGAGGAGCTAAAGCTGAGCCACGCTCTTCTGAGCGTCCCTCAGGGCAGCCCTGGGCCGAACTGGCTTCTTAGGTCAGATTCCAACCACTACATGGCTGCAGCGTCCTCAGAGGTCCCGTCTGTGTCATTCTTACCTCCCTTGCTGCCCTCCCCAAAGCCCCTTTCGGCACTCAAGGTGGCAGAGGCAGCCACCAGCTTGGCTTTGACTTAGGCAGGACCCAAGTCTGTTCCTGCCCCAGTTTTGGTAGAGCAAGGCCACAGAAAGCCAGAGGTTGCCACGGGTACCCACACCAAACCGGCCAGCATCAACTGGTTTTCCCAGCCTCTTCTTTTTTCTTTTTAGACAGGGTCTCCCCCTGTCGCCCAGGCTAGAGTACAGTGGTGCAATTTGGCTCACTGCAACCTCTGCTTCCTGGGTTCTGCCTCAGCTGCTTTTATTTCATTCTGCCTCAGCCTCCCGAGTAGCTGGGACTATAGGCACCTGCCACCATGCCCGGCTAATCTTTGTATTTTTAGCAGAGATGGGATTTTACTATGTTGGCCAGGCTGGCCTTGAACTCCTGACCTGGTGATCTACCCACCTCAGTCTCCCAAAGTGCTGGGATTACAGGTATGAGCCACCGCGCCTGGCCTCCCAGCCTCTTCATCCCACGTTTGCTTTGCTTTATCAGTGTCTGTCTTAATGGTATCCAGAGGTGAACACAATTATCCAGACAGTCCCATCACTTGTTCATACATGATGATAATGGCTCAGATGTATGAAGTCTTACTGTGTGGCAGACACTAGGTGCTTTACATACATAATCTCATTTGATCCTCACAACCCTATTACTATCATCCCCATTTTACAGAAGAGGAAACTGAGGTTCAGAGATGTTAAATAAGGTAAACAAAGTCACACATTAGGAGGTAGTGCCGCTGGGATTTGAATACAGTCAGTCCCACAGCAGAACCTCTCTCTTTGGTGCTCCTCCAATATACTCTGCAGAGCCATCGAAAATGAAATAACAGACTCAAACCACTGAATTGTACACATTAAAAGGGCAAAACTTATGGTATGTGGATTATATCTCAATTTAAAAGAATCTGAGACAAAAATTTTGGTCATATTGGCTGGGATAAGTGGTTACCACATCCCTAATAACTTAGTTAACTTTTTTTTTTTTTTCCTGGTATAAGCCTGCTAATAAAAAATCTGAATATTATTGTTTTCTAATGAAACATCTCAGTCATCTTTGTGGTCCAACAGAGCTCGTTTTAAACTTCTTCCCTGCTGCCTCGCAGTGTGTGACAGGGCTTCAGTCTTCTGTTCCGTCAGGTGCGGACAGTGAACTTGGCCTTGTCAGATGGTCGTGAAGGAAAGGCTGTCCCCGGCTGAAAACTGGCCTTGGTGAATCACAGGGGCTGAGGACACAGACTCGGGGAGTTAACAGGAAGCTATTGACTAACCCACGCCCAGGAATGCTTCTGAGAGCCCAGGAAGCTGTGTGAGGCCCACGCTGGGATCTAAGGTCCACCTGGAGCCTCCTCATCCTGTCTGCGAAGTCCCTTCTTACTCCTCCCACGCTCGAGCTGGGCTTTCTGCCTCAGATCCACAAGGAAGGCAAGTGCTTTTTCTCTTCCCCACCTGCTGGGCTCCTTGTCTGGGCGGACAGGGGCTGGGATCCCAGAGCCAGGTCAGTTCAGCTGCGGGGGTCCATCCCTTCTCCCCAGCACTGGGGCCCTGGCCCACACCCAGCACTGTCCTTGCAGACAGCTCCATGTCCACAGGGGCCACGTTGCTATGGTGACTCCACTACCCACACAGTGTCCAGGGAGACAGCACGGGGTATCGCTGGAGCTGCTCTCAAGACTTGCAGAAACCAGCAGTGACAGGCTGGGAAGATTCTGGAAAGGGTCAGAGGGAGTGGGGGATGGGAACTAAGAGAAACTGCGTCCCTAGCAGTAGCACTGTGTGTGTGTGTGTGTGTGTGTGTGTGTGAGAGTGTGTGTGCACTCACTCACACACGCACCCACCCTTGTCTGAGCAGAGGTGTAGCCCCTAGAGAGGCCTAATCTTGTGACTGTGATAGGTTTCTGCCTGAGGTGGTGTTCATGGTTTCTCACTGTGTTAGGCTGCTACATTGAAATCTAAAAGGGAGAAAAAAGCAGCATGTATATGGCAACAGAGCAGACAGAACTGTGACTTCGGCTGCACCATGTCTGAACCGGGCCTCATGGTCTACCTTGTCCCCTGTCCTTTAAGATTTACAGAACCCAGTGTGGGACACCAGGAAATTATACTGTGACGAGGATGCAAGGTGACAAGCTGTGATGCCTGTCCCTCCTCCTACATCCCTCCATGTAGCACTCTCCCTGAGTTCCAGGCGGCTTGTCTGAATCGTCTTGTTTAACCTACACTGCAATTCTGCAGAGGGAAAACTGTTACGCTCATTTTACAGATGAGAAAACTGAGGTTAAGTCACTTGCTGCACTCAGGAGCTAGTAAGTGGAGGAGGTGGCAGTCGAATGCAGGCTGTTGTTGGAAGATCCGTGATCACTACACCACACGGGCCTACTTCTCCTTGCAGCTCCCTGCTTGGTGGGAGTTTGCTGGGAGCAGCCTTCTAGGTCCGAAGAACAGAATCCACGGCACGAAGTGAAATGAAGGAGCTGCCCACCCTGGAATAGCAGGTGGAATACAATCCAAATTGTACCCATCGGGGACTGGTACTTAGGCTCTAAATTCAAGAGCTTTCACTTCCTCTTCCTGGGCAATATTGAGAATTAGTAAATAAATGGCCCCAGCCCTAACTCATGTACACATCTGTGCTGACCCAATTCGATCCAGGGTAGATAATCTATGCCTTTTCCCCACAGTCATGCGTGTGGAC
Source organism: Mandrillus leucophaeus (assembly GCF_000951045.1). Taxonomy (NCBI): domain Eukaryota; kingdom Metazoa; phylum Chordata; class Mammalia; order Primates; family Cercopithecidae; genus Mandrillus; species Mandrillus leucophaeus. The sequence goes on from NW_012104621.1 coordinate 1,880,787, forward strand.
TCCCCTTTACAGAGCTTCTAAGACAGCCTTGACTGCAAATAAATTAATTCTCAGGGGCGGCGAGAACTGGGCCCCAGCATCTTTTCGGGCCCTCATCTTCAGAGCCAATGCTGATTTGTAAAGTGTTTTATGATTTATTCATACCAGCCTTCCCCGGCTTCCCAGGACAACCTTCCCCTCACACAAATGAGCATGACTCCCAGAATAGAATGTCAGGCTTCATTAAAAAGAAAAGCCCTGGGTATGGGGGATGTCCCTGTTTTTGCTCCCCAGCCTGCGTCACCCCATGGTTGTCGAATTCAGGTCAAGCTTGAGAAAGCACCTGTGCTTTCATAGCCTTTGGCTTGTGAACAAGGCGAGATGTCAGGAACTTCTTTCCGGGAAGGAGAGAGTTTCTGAAGGCTGGGCAGCCCTTGATGTCTGCTGCAGGAGTCTCTGCAGTGAAGACTGAAACTCAGGCCTGCTGGAGGCATTCCCAGGTGGCCAATAGCAAGTGATGAGGAGATGGGCAGAGTGGCCCCCGGGAGGGACTGGGGCCGTGGCAGAACGAGGGTAGGATTTTGCTCCACTGGTTCTCAGCTGGGGGAGCGAGGCAAGCCCCTCGCCTCTCAGGGATGCCACTGAGAAAATGAAGTTGCCAAACTTGCCCACAGTATCTTTTTTTTTTTTTTTTTTTTTGAGATGGAGTCTTGCTCTGTCACTCAGGCTGGAGTGCAGTGGCGCAATCTCAACTCACTGCAACCTCTGCCTCCCGGGTTCAAACGATTTTCCTGCTTCAGCCTCCCGAGTAGCTGGGACTACAGGCGTGCACTACCATGCCCAGTGAATTTTTGTATTTTTAAGTAGAGACGGGGTTTGCCATGTTGGCCAGGTTGGTCTTGAACTCCTGGCCTCAGGTGATCTACCCGCCTCGGCCTCCCAAAGTGCTAGGATTATAGGCATGAGCCACTGCACGCGGCCCCAGTACCATTTCCATTACTGTAATCATCATAGTGTCCTAAAACTTGGGGTGGAAGCCTAAGCACAGATGGAAGAGAGAAATCCTCACTTTCCTCATTCAACCTCATCAGGGTCCCTCAGGAGCAACCTTTTATTCAGGCCTCACCACTGCCCAGGAAAGTTGACCATAAATAAATTGTATGCTCATGAAATTGTTAGGCATCTCAGGGCATAAAAGTCATGCTGATGTAGGAATATCAGAGACTCAGTGGTCTTCACACTTCCACCAAAACTAGCAAGACTTCCATGTGCTTTGGTCATCATTCTCATGCCAGAAGGCCACACTCTTTTTTTTTTTTTTGAGATGGAGTTTTGCTCTTGTGGCCCAGGCTGGAGTGCTATGGCATGATCTCAGCTCACTGCAACCCCTGCCTCCTGGGTTCAAGCGATTCTCCTGCCTCAGCTTCCTGAGTAGCTAGGATTACAGGCATGCGCCACCCCACCTGGCTAATTTTGTATTTTTAGTAGAGACAGGGTTTCTCCATGTTGGTCAGGTTGGTCTTGAACTCCTGGCCTTGGGTAGTCTGCCTTGGCCTCCCAAAGTGCTGGGATTATAGGCGTGAACCACTGCACCCAGCCCCAGAAGGCCGTATTCTTTAGAGAACAACCCCACTGAACCATACCCACAAGGACTTTTGAGCATCTCAGCTTCTTTGTAAGCTGACTCCAGGCACAGTGAAGCCAGGGACTTGCATCTTTTGTATTCACTTTCTTCACTCCCAGAAGGGCAGAATAATGGGGATTATGGGAAGGCCACACTCTTTTGGTCTTTTGGTGGGAATGAGCCAGTTCCAGGCTTGGAGTGAAAAACTCTTGAGTGGGAAGAATGAACCAAGTGACCCTGGAGCACTGGGGTTTGATGGCCATGGAGGTCCCTCCAGGAAAGGAGAGGGGCCTGAGCACACCAGTGACCTCACTACCCCCTCAGTTACTGGGGACTCGACCACACGCTTCTCAAGGCACTGCCCAATTGAGGATAAAGTCAGTGTATCTGTAGACCTCTCCCTGGCTAGACAGCTCATGCTCACACTGAAGTTACTGGTAACAGGAACGATTTCTTGATGATGTGTAAGTCAGTCCGGTTTAATCATTTGCAGAAATCCGGGGAGCAAAATCCCCTAGACCGTAAGATCTCAGGGGGCTTCCCTCCATGTGCTGTCCCAGAGCAGACGGACTGGCCCAGATCAGTCCTCAAAGTCTGGGGTGTGAGTGGGGACTTGCAGCACATTTAAGGGGTCCTTCACTTAAGTGTCCCTCACTGCTAGTCTTCAGCCCTTATTATCCAGCAGTGGGCACACTGAGGCTTGTGAACAACAAATGCAGCCTAAAGAAGGCTGCTTTGCCAAAAAGGGCCCACAGTGCTCTCAACATCTTGAAAGAAAACAGCACCAACAAAGGAGTGGCTTTTGGATTAACCCACTCAGCACCGATCTTTTGACCATCCCCTTCAGCTCTGGTCTTCTAGGCAGGGGACTGGATGAATTACTGCATCTGGGACTCTAAAGAGACCCAACTGGCTAACTCCATTTGGACAGATCTTAGTCAATGTCCAGAAATAAATCCCAACTGGTTACTTCATTCTTAAAAAGTAAGTTCATGATATTTTCAACTGAGAGTTAGTTCCATACAACTATTAAGTGATTGCTAATACATAACCCCCTTTAAAAAAATTACTAGGGAGGCGGAGGCAGGTGGATCACCTGAGGTCAGGAGTTTGAGACCAGCCTGACTAACATGGAGAAACCCTGTCTCTATTAAAAATATAAAATTAACTGGGCATGGTGGCGGATGCCAGTAATTCCAGCTACTTGGGAGGCTGAGGCAGGAGAATCGCTTGAACCCAGGAGGCAGAAGTTGCAGTGAGCCCAGATCGCACCATTGCACTCCAGCCTGGGCGACAAGAGCGAAACTCTGTCTCAAAACAAAAAACAAAAAACAAACAAAAAAAAACTAAAAGGCATTTCTTTGGGCATTAAAATTTTTAACATGTTAATTAACTTCAAAAATAATTTTTCTAAAATATAGTAAATAAATTACACTGCTTTGTACTTCATTAAATATATATATATCTCACAGGGATGATACAGCCCCCTTGGGGGCAACTGTTGGTTCTTGAATGTGAAGAAACATTAATCTTTTTTATGTATAAACCACATATATATATATAAAGTACACAAACAGATATACATTATATTTCTGGTATTAAACTTTCATAAGAGGAATCGTTAGGAAAAAATGTCTAAAAATGCTCCTTAGGGGAACAATAAGGAAAAAACCATTCAAGAAAACACCATTAAATAGAAAATAACAATTATAGCTTTTACCATATAACTCAAAGTCAGACATACAAAGATCTATCATCATATTCTTTGATGGTTTTTGAGGTAGAGGGGAGGATCTGTTCCTTCTTAAACGATCCTGACCCTGACTCTTACCCTTGGTGCTGATGCTTTCCTGGATGATAACTTTTTCCCCTCCTTTTCTGTGTTACTTTGTCATTTCTCAGTGGGCTCTCTTCTAACGGTGGCCTGGTAAGTCCATTATCTTTTTTTTAAGACAGGGTCTTTCTCTGTTTCCCAGGCTGGATCACAGTGACGAGATCACAACTCACTGCAACCTTGATCTTTGGGCTCAAGCAATCCTCCCTCCTCAGCCTCCTGAGAAGATGGGACTACAGGTGTACACCAGCATGCCTGGCTAATTTTTTTGTATTTTTTGTAGAGACAGGGTTTCACCATGTTGCCCAGGCTGGAAGTCCATTATCTTAACTTTACAGGCAGTACTTATACCCAATGCCGGCCTGACAGTAACATCGTTCTTCCCTGTTGAGTTGAAGAACTACTAAATGGGTTGTTTCCTGCCTGTTCATGTATTTTCATGTATTTCTGGGTTTGCATCTGTGTTTTTGATGACTGAGGTCACCTAGGAAACTTTCTATCATATGCCACTGGCTTATGCAGAATGACTTACGGTGCAAAGTGTTTCAAAAGTCTTTTCAGAGACAAAGGATCCATCCAGGCCAAAGAGAAATATGGACGCATAGGAGAGCATCCCTCCAAGGATGATAAGGTTGTTCATGTATGGACTTGACATCTTTATCAGCCTGACAAGAGAAAGAGACAATAGATTTAACACAACTGTTAATTTAGTTATTCCTTCAACAGGTATTTTCCAAATGCCTGCTAGATATATTTTGTTGCTCAGGCTAGAGGGGAAAGAGAGAAACGGTAAGGTGCCATGGGGCCCCAGGGGACACATCAGCAGGAAGGCCCAAATTTCTAGTCAGATTTTCCCCAGCACCCAGGTGCTCACCCTGGAACCTTCCCCTTACAGAGAAATAACGAAAAGCTCTGTTTCCTCTACCCCTCTCCCCACCTACTGTGTGTCCTTCACTAAAAGGCCTCAGACGACGATATATTTCTAATTGTTGATTTCCTTGCCTCCTTTGTCAAGTTCACCCATTACTTCCCCAGGGACAGCTTGTCACATCAGCTTCTTCATCCATTAATTTTCAGTTTAAACAAAAGCATTAAGTCGACAGGTTTTTTGTTTTTGTTTTTGTTTTTTTTTGGCTGGGGCTGAGAACTCCTGTCAAATCTAGAGAATGTGACATGTAACTTCAGCCACGTTCCCCACCGTGAGGAGAAAGTCCCACACCACACTCCCCAGCCTTGAGTGAACTGTGTCAAGGAGGCCTAACTGTGAGTCTGAGGGCTGCTTAGGAAAGCTCACACTGTTCTGTGCACAAAGACAGCCACACATGTGGGCAGGACCACCTCTCCAGTCAGCGGGTGACAGAGGTAGACACCAGAGTCCCCACCCCACCCACTACCCTTGTCCTCACTAGGCTGCGGTGGGGAGCAGGGAGCATTCTTTATACTTCCAGACTCTGCATCTTTCTCTGTCATTTCCTCCTGGAGCCCCGTGGTGACCCCCAGCTGCCCAGCAAGACAGGGTCATCAGTGGGCTGGTAGGTACCTGGCTCCTCCAGCACAATCAGCTCAGAAGGGCTTCAGGTTTCAGGCGCCCTGTGGTTGAGGGACTCTTTTGCAGACTGTAATTACGACCAATTGTTCCCCAACACTTTCCTTTGCATTCTGCAATTCTGTTAACCCTTCACATTTTAAACATGCAGTATGTCAAAGGGAGAGGGAAATAAGAAGCCTGCTGCTCTTCCTCTGTGGACGGCACCCTGGCTTTCAAGTTGGGAGCACGGGGTCCAGGGCTTAGACTTGGCCACTCCATAAAAGTGACACCTTGACAAGTCACTTAGCCTGGCTGAATTTCCTCACCTGTACATGAGATAACTGATCCTGTTAACTAGGACACACGTGAAGTTGAGATGACGCTGGGTCCCTGGAGGTCCTTTTGTAAACCATCAACTACTTAGGTGCCTCCATTCTTATTCCCACAGCAGTCAGGGGAGGGGAGAGCTGGGGGTTGGGGCAGGCTTCTCAGAGGAGGTGGGCCTTATAGGACGGACTTAGGAAGAGAGAAGTAGGGGGAGGGATTGGGAACCATAGCAATATTTATTTTCTATCTTTCTGCAGATTTTAAAATAGCCAAGCCAGTTAAAAAACAAAACAAAAACTTCACCTGGATGCCGGCCTGTTTGAAAGAGTGATGGTAACTTTCCCGCAGGAGGCCAAGAGGGGGTAGTTAAGGAATTCAATGAGTTTAGTCTTATGATGGGGCAACTTGCTGTCCTGATGGGACTTCTTGAGGCATCTGGGGTGTCAATCTAACTTTGAGAGCTGATTATGTGCCCAGGCCTGTGCCAAGTGCTAAGAGGTATGCTCAGCATTTAAGCTTTGTATGGAGTGGGCAAATATTGCCTCACTTTTTTTTTGGGCCAGTAGATGTGCTATTTGTTGTAAGTAACATAAAATAACAGAAGAAGAAAACTCTTTTCTGTTTTTCAGGAAATAGGTTTGACCTAAGCAATTGCTATCAAAAAAAAGCCAAACAACAACAAAATAACCCTGGACACAGTAGCTCATGCCTCTAATTCCAGCAACTTGGGAGGCTGAGGCAGGAGGATCACTTGAGGCCAGAAATTTGAGAAAAACCTAGGCAGCATAGTGAGACTCTGACTCTTAAAAAAAATAAAATAAAATAAAATAAATAAATTAATTAATTAATTAAAAAACCAAGCACACACACACAAAACTCTAGAGCCACCAAATTCCTTCTTTGCAAGCAGGGAGAAACTAAAAAGTCTCATAAACCAAAAAACCTGTTTTCTTCACAATCAGGCTTGTTCCCGACAGCCCACGAGTTCCTGCAGTGTAGCTTCTGGGCACCATGGCAGAGCCACGGAACCATGTAGGCAGTCATGGTGGCTGTCCCCATGATGACCCACACTCTGCACCCCTGCTCATTCCACCAAAAGGCTTGGGGCTGGGTTAAGGGATTTGCTATGGACACCAAAGAAGCAAAATGCACTTGGTGAAAACCACCGCCTGGAGTGGCGGCCAGTTCTACCCACGACTGACCGGAATAACTCAGTCAGCCTCTGTCCCCTGGAGAATTAAGGGCATGTGGTGGGGAAAAGAAATTAAGACAAGAAACCAAGGAGACAGTCTGCCACGAGTGGACAGCAGCACTCCGTCGCTGAACTTCAGGGCTCTTCTCTGTGATATGAGGAGTTATGTGGAGGGCCATATGGGATGATGGAAGGGAGGGCTTCCTGGCCATAATGAACTGTACCAAAGGAAATCCGTTTCACTGGACTTTGTGACCTCCTTCAGTGGTGATTCCCAGCGATGCTAGGGGATAGGGGCAAAGAAGTTTGGGGAATTCTGTCTTCTCTATCTCTCCTCCTGGACCTCCACAAAGTACAGGAGTATATCCAAAGCTCTGAGAAGGCCCATGGATTTGGACTCTTCGATTTTATTTAACTTCCTCAAACTTCTTTGACTACACTCCTGTGCAACTACCAGCAGGCCTGCCTCTGTGTGTGTGTGTTCGCATGCGCCTACTCACACGCATGTAACACCTACAACATCCTAGCAACTGAGTAACACTTTGGGAAACTCTGCCCTGCAGACTTCTGTGGCCCGGGGGAATCTGTCATGTGCCACTCTATACTGTGTCCACAGGCTAGTCAGTTCAGAAAGTGGCATCGCAGAGGAGGACCAGTGTGGCTTACTTCTGATTCCGGTTCTTGATGTTGAAGAAGAGAAAAGCACTGGCCATGATCATCCCGAGGATGGTGAGGGCAGAGAGGATGCTGTAGAGAGGTAGGGAGATCTTCCGCAGCTGCTCCAGGATGATGGTCTTGTCTTTTGGTGGTTCGGATCCTAGAGGATCAAGAGAAGACATCAGTGAGACCCAGTGCAAGTAATTCCCCGAGAACACCTTTGCCTTAGTGTCCCTGACATCCAGCCAGGCCCTGTGCACAAACTCTACACAAGGCACATCTATCTACTGGGTGAGGTAGATCCGGCGGTTGGCCAGTCTGCCCAACAGGGAGCCTGAGCCAGGACTTATTTCTTTCTCTAAATAGAATCAATAAAGGATTTGTGATGCATTTAATAGCCATTAGAAGACTAGAATTTGATTTGGTCTAATTACACTGTTGAAAAACTATCACCATTTATTCCCCAAGGTAACAACGGCCTGGAAGCACAGGGCTGGGTGATGTGAGTGGGCACCACCGGGTGCCTTTGGGGATGAAGAACTTGGCTTTGGCCTCAAGATCTCTGCTCCTAAACATACACAATAAATGATCTCTCCTCAACAGGATGGACACCTTGCCTGTTGGTTCCATGGTGACACATACGTGTTTTGGCTGTGGAATTTCTGCTTGAATGTCATTGTTTTTTAAAAGCTCTATCTGGCTTTCTGTTTCCATAAGACTCTGAGTAACTGTGGGAGGCAGAAGCTACCTTCCTCTCCCTGCTGTGCCAGAACTGGCCTGGAACTGTGGGATTCCATTTCTCTCTGTGACTGCAGAGGTGCGCTGCTCATTCTTCAAGAGCACCAGGAACCTGGGGGAACCCTGAGGGTTTCAGAGCAAATCCATCTTTCAGTCCTGTTTTAGTTTTAGCAGGCATAGGCTGGTTTGGGATGAGGGATTCAGGGACTCCCCCAGCTTCCTGCAAATCCCTCTTTCTTAGCTGCTATTTTAGGTCAGGTTTCTGCTGTGGAATTGTGAAACTTCAGGGCTTTTCTCTCCAGTAGGGGTATGTGGAATCAGCCGGATGTTACAAAGTAGCCAAGCCTGGGAATCTGGGAGCCCCACCAGGGTCCCAGTTATGCCTCTCTTCTTGGGAGACAAGCAGGAAAGGGGCAGATGTGGCAGCAGGGAGTGAGAACTCCCTGGACTGTCTGTGTTTAAAACACTGCTAGCAAATTCAAATGGGTTTAGAAATATTCAGTGGCTTTGGCTGAGCGCGGTGGCTCATGCCTGTAATCCCAGCACTTTGGGAGGCCAAGGCGGGTGGATCACTTGAGGTCAGGAGTTCAAGACCAGCCTGGCCAACATGGGAAAACCCCGTCTCTACCAAAAATACAAAAATAGCTGGGTGTGCTGGTGCACACCTGTAGTCCCAGCTACTCGGGGGGCTGAGGCAGGAAAATCACTTGAACCCAGGAGATGGAGGCTGCAGTGAGCCAAGATTATGCCACTGCACTCCAGCCTAAGTGACAGAGTGAGACTCCATCTC
>NW_012104621.1:1891026-1904725 GCF_000951045.1 Mandrillus leucophaeus
TCTCAAGGCAAGGAGAATGATCACCTTCTATTTATTTACTTATTTTTAACTGAAATGAAGGCTCGAAGAGACTGAGCTTCTTTGCCTGTCTGCCAATGATCAGGCACATCTGCTTCAAGCCTATGTATCTTCCACATGACAGAGACTGAGTTCCCCATCACTGGAGGCATTCAAGCAGTGGGAATGTTGTATAGGAGAATCAGGGCTCTCTTCAACATGGAAGGTCGATGACTCAATGAAATCCAATATCTGTAAAATATACTGTCTTTTGGGTCACCTTTTTTAGGCTCCCTGAAAGGTAAATCCTGGAACATGAGGGCTGGGAGGTGTCAAGGCTAGGGTCAGGCTGGAAGAGAGTCCACATTCCCGTGTGTCCTTTGGTTCCTGCAGGTCCACAACCCTGCTGGTATATCCTGCAGGATTATGGACTGTGACTCCACTCTTAATTATATCAAGTTGAGTGACAGTCTAACGAAATGGCCTTTCCAGACCCATGACTTGGTGAAGTGAGCTACAATTGCAGGCCTTCACAGACGAAAAGGTTATTAAAAATCAGCCTCAAGAGTCTCAAAGTAGGGTCAAACTAGCCCTGAAAGTATTCTAGTAGGTTCTGGGAAATCATCTTCCTGCTTTTATAGGCACTGGCATTCCGCCAGAGAGATTATGAAGCCCTGGAGGATCGGGGACTGTATCTTATTCAACTTGGTTTTCCCCAGAGGACTTGGTAAAGCGCCTGGCAGATGCTCAGGAAATGCGCACTGAATACAACCGTATCTGTTACCCTGAAGACCAAATGGTAATTAATGTCTGCAAATGGGAAGGACAAGTCTCTCTTTCACTAGGTACGTTCTGAATGACAATTACGTCGTTAGAGTGAAGGAAGACCCCTTCCCTTCAAATCAGGTGCCAAAATATAAAACTCCAAAGCCTGAGCCCTTTATGTTGCATAGAAGCAGTGTGAAATTCAAGCACTTATCATTCCCCGAGATTCTTACAAATAGGCCTAATGAAGGCAGGGTCGGTGAGTTGGAGCGGCAGATGCTGAGTTTTCTCTAAGAACGGCAAAAACAAGGCTCTAATCACAGCTTCACTCAACTTCCTTCCCTGCTGCAAATTCGGAGCCATGTTTAGACTTCGGCAGTAACATGGATACTTTTTTTCTCTTAAGGGGAAAAAAGCCAATTCTCTAGTATTCATCCTCATCTACACGCGGTGTCATGAAAATCAGCCATGGCATCAGGGAGGAGCATGGAACCTGGAGCTGAAAGGGGTTCAGGCCTGAGGCGTGTACCCAACAGGATGCTAATACCTGCCTTACCTACGGCCAAGGGTGGCTCCCTAAGAATAGCACCTGCCTGAGACAAGGGGAAGAAGGCACGCAATTTATTTGGAAGGTGATCCTAGGATGCACTGTTAGTGGTGTGGGGGAGTGAGACAGGGAAGGGAGCCAGGACAAGGTGCATGAGTGAGCAGGTTTCTTCGTGGGCAACCGAGGTTCGGTCCCACTGTGGGAGCTCTGGGAAAAGAGCCAAACACACCTGGGAGTTGCCTCACCCAAGGGGAAAGGATGCTGGGGTATTTATCCTCCCGTTCTCATCCATCACTGACACAGGGCTGCTCCTGGAAGCATTAACTCCCTGGACAGCTCATCACACAGCTTGGACGGCCTATTCAATAATCCATCATGGTAGATAAGGCACCTCTGAAACCCTTTACATTTGGAAAACCAACTGTTGTGTTGATATGCACATGCCCCCTGCATTCTGGTGGCTCATTTCAGTCCTAAAACAACATAGGTCCCTCTATTGGAGCAAGAGGATCAATGTCTATTTAAAAAACATGTAGGCCAGGCGCAGTGGCTCACACCTGTAATCCCAGCACTTTGGGAGGCCGAGGTGGACAGATTGCGAGGTCAGGAGTTCGAGACCAGCCTGGCCAATATGGTGAAACCCCGTCTCTACTACAAATACAAAAATTAGCTGGGCATGGCGGCACACACCTGTAGTCCCAGCTACTCAGGAGGCTGAGGCAGAAGAATCGTTCACACCCAGGAGGCAGAGGTTGCAGTGAGCCAAGATCGTGCCACTGCACTACAGCCTGGGCAACAGGGTGAGACTCTGTCTCCAAAAAAAAAAAAAAAAAAAAAAAAAAAAGAGAGAGAGAGAGAGAGAGAGAGAGAAAGAGAGACAGCGCGAGAAATGTTCGGTGGATTAAGAGTTTGAACCATCTAAGAAATTTAGGGAAGTTGCCAGGTTTGAAAACAGCGAGGAACCTGCTGGCGTGGTTAATGTGAAGCCTTAAGCAATTCCATGTAAAGTAACATTTATAAGAAAAGTGGCATCAAGGGCCAAAAGTCTGGGCTAAAGCAGACACAAGGAGATGGAGGTAACATCATTTCTTGCTTCTGGAAGTGAAAGCTTACCATCTGGAAGCTTCTTCCCCCTCTGTCCATCATCCTTCCCCAAACACCTGGCTCAGGTGCCTTCTGGCTACCAAATGCAAGAATAGTCCTGGGGTGTCTGTGAGTTCCTGGCTGGAAACAAGCCCCCCTCTGGGCACTGATAAAGAAGACTGAGGTTTGGTTCACAGGTGATATGATCACTACTGGGTTTGGGGCCCATTGTGTAGAAACAACTCCAGAAAATTGACAACAGACAAGAGAAAGTTGTGTCCTTCTTACTCCTTCTTCTCTTCTTGCAAAATGATGGCTCTACAAGAGGTATCTTAAGACTTTGTGGACACCAAATGTTTGGTTTATCATGAGTATTAGTAACAGCAGAAGTCCTGAGTTTTCCTTCTTGCTTTTCATCTGGTCCATTCATTCATTATTCATGCATTCATTACCATTCACTCATTCATTCATCATTAATGATGATTAATCACAATTAATAATCAACTCCCATCTGTCAGGCTGGGACTGAGCACCAATGATACAAAGATGAAAAATACACTGTCCCTGCCTTCAGGGAACTTACACACTAGCCATAGGAAAAAAGAGAAAAGTACTAATAAGCAATCCTATTTATTGAATGCCTATGACAGTCTAAGCAAGATATAGAGATTTTCCCACTTGATCCACCCAACAGCCTCATGCATAGTTAAGATTATTCCCATTTGACAGAGGGGGCAATGATTTTCTAGGTGTTATGTGGCTCTTACAGCTAGTAAGTGGCAGAATTTGAACTCAGATCTGCCTAACCCTGAACCTTGTGCTCTAACCACTACACAAACTGCTGCCAGTGATGCTGGGGTCCAGGTGATGTGATAACATCAGACAGGACGCCTGAGCAGGGAGCAGAGTGCAGTCCTGCCTGACGGAGTCAGGAAATGCTACAGAAAGGAGGCGACAAAGGAGCCGAGTCTCAAAGGATGAGCAGAGGAGTTGGCTGTTGACCAGGAAGCTGAGAAGGAAAGGGCATCCTGGGCAGAAGGCACAGCATGAGCCAAGGCCCAGTGGTGTTTCAGGACAGTTGAGGAACTGTAAGCAGTTCAGCTGGGGGGATCTGAGAGAGAAGACAGAGAAGGGGGAAAGGGTCCTTTTACGGAAGACTTGGGGCCACAGCTCAGAGTGAGGTCCCGTCTCTCTGAGCAGTGGGGATGTGCGAGGCTCTGAGCAGAGGTGGCGTCGTAAGCCTGCCATGACAGCAAGGGCACTTTGACTGCTGAGGGCAGAATGGACTTGAGGAGGGAAGGCTAGCAGAGCAGTGAGAAGCCTCACTGGGGGCTGGTGCAGGGGTCTGAGTGAGAGCGGAACTCAGGCCAGGTGTGGATAGAAGGCCTGGGCTCTGCCCTGAACTGCCTGGCCTCTGTGTTCAGAGGCTGATTATTCACGGCCTGGGTAGTGGGGAAGGTCTGAGAAGCAGGGAGTAGGCCTGACACAGCTGCTTCCTGTGTTCTCTCGGCCTGGGGGCAGAGCCTGGGGCTGAAAGGCAGGGCCTGGACATCACCAATGAAGACCTGGTACCCTCTGACTGCTGTTTAGCAACTGTCCTGGCTACTGGTCCCTGCCCCACCAAATTCGTGCTTTTCCTGTCCGTTGTGCTTTGTGTCTTTTATTTATTTAGTGCTTCAATCTTTTTTCCAATGTGCAAACCCAGAGTCCTTGTTCAGTAAACCCTGATCTCCCCAGTCCAAGAGCAGACAGGCCGATCTAGGGGACCAGGGCTCTGGTGGTTAGAACAGGCTGTGTGAATTTGGGGAGTCACCCTTGAGGTAATATGTGACGATATGTCTGGTGACAGCTCCCTCAGTTGGGATAGGGAGGCTCACCTGAGTGTGGAGACCACTCTGGTTCTCAGAGGCTGACTGGAATTTTGCTTTGCAATGTTCTCAAGGCTGAATCCCTCAGATCCAGTGGAAACATAGGAACATGACAGAGTCTAATCAAAGGGTTTGTGGAAGAGCCTTCTCTGGTGCCCTTGCTTTCAAGAAGGAAAGTAAAAGCTCCTGGCACAGAAAGCCAATTTCTGCTGACCCAGTGGAATCAAAGTAACAATACCAGGGTGCTATGGATGTGGCAGCTTTCTCTATTGCTATTCAGTGACTAGACTGTTTGTCCATCCATCCATCCATCCACTGTCCATCTGTCTACTCATCCACTTACCCTCCTACCCATCTATCTATCCGCTTACCCACGCATCCAACCATCCACTTGATCAATTCATCCAGCCATCTACCCAGCCATCTGTCTACCCATCTACCTGTCCATCTATCCACTCACCCACCCACCCACCGACCTATGCATCTATCCAGCCATCTGCCCATTTACACACCCATCCATGCATCCACCCTACCATCCATCCATCCATCCATCCATCCATCCATCCATCCATCCATCCATCCATCCATCTATCCACCCACCCACCTGATCAATTCATTTTGTCATCAGATACCACCAAGTCTCCAACATGCGTCAGACCTTGGCAGGTGCCAGGAATTTAAAGTCAAATAGGATCCAGTCGGGGACTCATAGCTGAATCACCTAGTAATATCAATGTAAAGTGACAGTGGCCATAGGAGAGGCAGAGAAAAAAGACTGCAGAAGCAAAGAGAAGGGAGTCATTAGCTCAGTTGGATGGTAATTAAGGAAGACTGCACAAAAGAGGTGTCATTTGAGCTGGTTGTAGAAGCTGAAGAGGAGTTCTCTAGCAGAGGAGAAGAAATAATCTTCCAGGAAGAGCAGCAGATAGACAGGCCTTATTGTCAACCCAGTCAAACCCTTTGCCAGAGGAGAAGATAGACCTAAATTTAACAAGGCTACATTTAAAAAGAATTACCCCTGGCCATCCAATGGTTTAAACACCTCAGTGTACACTTCATACAAACTCTAGTGACCCATTCCAGGTACTGGAGCCCGTACAAGTGATTGGAGCCCTGTGCTCAGTGATTGAGTGTATGTGTTGAGGATGTACCCTTGACCCCAAAAAGCCAAGGATGCTGAGCTTGTCCCTAACCCTTAGACAATGTCCAGGCTTGGGAGCAACTGGGCAGGCCCCCTCCTCTGAGAAGCCCAACTGCCTTACCTTGGAACCTGATGGTGTCATTGATGATCTCCAGTGTGTCGGCCACAGCGTTGTACTCTCCCACCTTCACCTCCCTGCTGTCTGTGGGGAGCAAGAGACAGTGGCCAGTTAGACTGGGACTTGGGTTTGTGTCTGGGTGCTCCTATTCCAGGCTCTTGCTCTCCTCACAGGCCCTGGGTATATTCTTGCAGGCTTCCCTTTCTCCAATGCCTCTTCTGGTTAGAATCACAAAACTTCTAACCTGATCTAGGCTGGAAATTCTCTCGTACTGTCTCTGTCTCATCAACTGGTTGTCCATCCTTTGTTTCACACCTCAAAGATGGGGAGCCCAGGCTCCCTACAACTGTACTCTATCTGGTATCAAATTCTCCCTGGCCACTGAGCTGAACTGTCTTCCCATAACATTTCCCTGCTCTACTGGCTCTGCCCTCTAGAACCACACAGATCACTTTTGCTCCATCTTCCCTAGGATAGGCCCAGATACTCGAAGACAAAGACAGGTCATTCTGCTGACATCACCCCCCAACTCCTCTTTACACAACAGCACTTCAATCTCCCCGCTCCTTCACCCCGACCCCTCCTTGGGGTCCACAAAGTCAGTCTTTCTGTAGGATATAGACCCAAGGACTGACCAATGCACTTTAGGCATGATTTGGTCAGCAGTAAGTAGAGGGCACCATCCCCTCCCTCATTCTGGAGTTCACATTGCTATTATATGCATCCTCAGGTAGAATTAATATCTTTCAGAAGCCACATTGCTCTGCTGTGTCATACTAAGCACAGTCTCCTACTGCCCTTGGCTCCTTGCACTTGTTCAATGTGTTTTTAAACCCAAGTGATACATTCAAATTTACTCTCATCCTTCTTGCAGTTCTTGGTGGGTTTAGTTCATTGTTTTGGTCATTGTCAAGGATAAAGATGATGAGGACTGGCCCAGAGTGGTGGCAGAAGAAATGGAGAGGGAGATCAGATTTAAGTAAGGTTTCTTTTTTCCAGGTAAAATCAGAACAATTGAGCGATCAAATGGGAGATGAAAAAAAGGGGCACTAAGGTCATCCGAGGTTCCGGTGGGGATAAGGGGTTTCAGTTCCCATCCCTGGGTGGGCAACCCAGGAGAGGGGTCCAGATACAAGGGGAAGAATAACGAGTTCCATCTTGGATGTGCTGAGCGTGGGGTGCCTGTGGAGCATCAAGGCAGAGATGCTTTTGAGTCTAGAGCCGAGGGGAGAGGTATGGCTAGGGGGTGAGCTGGAGTCATTGGCATGGAAGCTGGGAATTAGAGTCGGAGGCAGGAATGAGACCCCCAGGGAAAGTGAGCCAAGTGAGAAGAGGAATGGACCAAGTGCAGACTCTGGAGGAGCCCTGACCCCTGGGGTGGGCAGAGCAGAGACTGGGAAGGGGTGGCCAGGACGCAGGAGCAGGGTGCTGGGAGGGAGTGGGCACCTTAGAAGCCAAGGAAAGGCACACCTTCACCACTAGCCGCAGTGCCACATGCCACAGAGAGGCTGGGAGAAGCCCCTTGAGCAGGGTCTGAGGATCTGGCATCTGGGAGGATACCGGCGGCCACAGATGAAGCAAATTCAGCGGAAGGTTGTGGTTAGAGGGATGGAACAAGGGGCAGTGAGTTTGAGGTCAGAGATAGGGCCCCCAGGGAAGAGCAGGCTTGAGAAGGGTGGGGAGCAGGTAGGAAGGGCTGGGGGCATTGACCAAGCCTCTATAGTGTGCTGGATCAGTGCTATTTTATGTACATTTTCTTACCTAGCTAAAACAGTGTGTGGAGTAGGTGGTCTCAGTCCCACCTTAAAGACAAGGAGACGGAGGCTCAGACAGCTTGTGGCTTTGCCCAGGGCCCCAGTGGTAATAAGAATAGAGCCCAGACTCAAACCCTGGACATTTTCCACAGCCCATGCTCTTCCCTGACAGGGGGCTGCCTCAGTGGGATTCCTGAGAGGTGACAGTTTGTGCCGAGTGCCCACTCCATGGACCACTTGTGCCTCCTGAATGTGGGAAGCACAAAGAGAAGGATCATCCACCCATCCCCAGACGAAGGCCTCTGTGAAGTGCAGGTGGGAGCTGCAGACCCTGGCCAGCAAAATGCCTAGAGGTTACATAGGAATTTCAAGGCGTACCCTGAGGAAATGCCTCCTGGGGCTCTAGCTTTAAGTGAATTTCTTTGCAGAAATGCAGGTGCGCTGCTGGTCCCTTAGAAACATTCAGAAAACAGAACAGGGAATCCCCTGAGCCACACTTCTGCCTGTGTTCCTCTGACCGTGGGTGGTGGAAACGGGCTGTAAAAGTCACTTCCTTCTCCCCACAAGGGTCCCCGCCATTTAGGGGGCATCACACTGCGCAAGCGGCTGTCGCTTGCCTGGGTCACCCGGCCCCTAAATGTCACATTAGCAGAATCTGCTGGGGGCTCCAGCATCCCTGCGCTGGCCTTTTGAAGTCCTGAGCCCTGCAGATGCCCCAATCAGGTCCTGCTGCTCAGAGGAGGCCCTGATTTATTTATTTGATGCACGGAGGCAGCGTATGAAATATGCAGGTTGATCAGAATCAATCAAGAGTGGGGAATGGTGTGGCTGGCACCCCACCGCACCCCGGCCACACAGCCTGCTCCTCTGACTCACACGCCCTGCTGTATGCACCGTCCCACGGCACTGAAATAATACTCAGCTTCCCACTGACCGTAATCATCATAATCTCTCCCTGGGGGCAGTGTTGGAGGCTCACAGGCGCTTCACAAGTTCCTGCATTTAATGCTCACGGCAAACCATGAATTGGGCATAATTCATCCTGGTCTAAAGAGGCAGGAGGAGCCTCAAATAGGTTAAGTACCCACTCAGAGCCACATGCTCAGCAGTGACCCAGCGGGCTACTGAACATGGGCCCCCTAGTTCTGAATTCAGCATACTTTTACCCCCATACTGAGCAGGGCTGCCGATCATTCAGCCCACATTTGTTGAGTGCCTACTGCGTGCCGGGCTCAGCTCACGGTATTTCATGATAAAGAATCTCTCAAAAGCAGCACTGCAGGTGGTGGGAAGTTAAAGTCATTCCCATGTCCTCGAGCCAGGTGGCCTTGGACATCCTGGATGCTGGAGAGATGTCTATACTAAATCCTCTAGTTTTATCATTTCATTCATTCATTCAACAAACATTACTAGACACCCATTATGTGCCAGGCTCTGTGCTAGGGGCCAGAGATATAGAGATCCTTTTTTTTTAAATCACAATTGCAGACCTTGCATGACTGTATCTGTAAACTGGGAACTTTAGAATTGATAAGAGGGTTAAAAACGAGAATATATGCCAAGTTCCTAGCTTGGAACCTAATTCATGGTAAGTGTCCAATAAACTATAGTTATTTTATTCATGATGAAAGTAACTGTGGGCTCTATGTGAGGTCCCCAAGCACTCTTCATATTTTCTTCCTGCCATCTGTTCCCCACCTCCACTTGGGAGGTAGCTTTCCTTCCCTTTACCAAGTTAACCTGTCCAAGCCCTACCCGCCTCTTCCAGGAAGCCTTCCCTGAGTACTGTTCCTCCCATCCCAGTGTCCTAGTTGCTGTGGACTCAGGGCTCCGTGCATGACAGCTCTTCATGTTGAAGCCATGTCCTATGTGCGTCCAGGGCTTCTGATTCCTGCTGGTCAGCCTTGCTTCTGTTGTCCCAGGCAGTATAAAGTTTCATCCCCTGCACTCTGCTCAGGGTGCCTCCCGGGTCTGCAGATGGAAGGACTGTGTCCCCTGTATTCACCCACAGTCCAGCCAGGCGGTGACCATGATAGGCACACAGCCCTCTCAGCTCTTGGGCTTGTTGTTAACTCCTGTGCAAACAAGGTCAACCGGTCTATATCCAGTCTGTATCCAATCTTATTTGGGGTGTAATAACTGCCAGGGGTAGACTTGTCTTCTCACTTGGTTCTGGCTCCAAACTGGGGGAGCCAGAATGTGTCCTTTAGAATTTGATTGTTGTTGAAAATACGCACACTGAGACACAATGTATAACTCTGGGGGATGAAACAAAAGATGATCTTGGCTCAACAAAAATCAAAGATTCTATAAACGTACTTAATTATAGGACATCCCTCCCACACTCAGGCATAGGAAAGAGCTAGGAGACAGAAGCCTCAGAGCTGGTGCTGGCTTTGCGGTCACTCTGTGAGTAGCCCTGGGGAAGTCCCATCCCCCACCTGGGTCTTGCTAAGTGAGGGGGCTGCAAGGGAGATCTCTGTGGCCCCCAACTCCTGTTCAATGATTCTGCAACTGCTTGGAAAGGTCCTCCTCATTCCAAGCTAAAACCTGCTCTGTGTGACTTCCCCTCATGGGTCCTGGCTCTGTGCTGGGGCCCCAGGTCACTTTGGCTCCTGCTCCTGACTGTCCTTCGGACTTGGAACCTGGCGACCACGGGCCTCAACTCTACTCTTCCCCAGGATGAACAGCTATTTCTCAGGAAGTGATTTTTCACTTTCACCCCATCCTAATCTGCTTCCTCTCCCTCTCCCAGCAGCACCCCTCAGCAGCACAGAACCGAGACGGACTTTGTGCTCTACTGTCACAAACAATATGCCATTGCCACATTTTTCATATGTTTAGTTAACTGACCTTCGTTTTGAGATGTTTAACAGGCTAGGTGGACACTGAGCAAATACCCTGGGGTGTAATAACTGCCAGGGGTAGATGTGTCCATGATCTAGGCAAACTGGCCCAAGGGCAAGAGCTAAGTACCTGAGGGGACCCAGGTCATACACAATAGGCTATCGGCCCTGGGAGTGCTTTTTCTCTTCTTGGCGACCTCCCTTAGGTCCTTCAGAATTCATCTCGGGGCCAGGTGTGGTGGCTCATGCCTGCAATCCCAGCACTTTGGGAGACTGAGGTGGGCAGATCATGAGGTCAGGAGTTCAAGACTAGCCTGGCCAACATGGTGAAACCCCATCTCTACTAAAAATACTAAAATTAGCCAGGCGTGGTGGCACGTGCCTGTAATCCCAGCTACTTGGGAGGCTGAGGCAGGAGAATTGCTTGAACCTGGGATGGAGGTTGCAGTGGGCTGAGATTGTGCCACTGCACTCCAGCCTGGGCAACAGAGCAAGACTCCACCTCAAAAAAGAAAAAAACAATTCATCTCAGATGCCACTGCTTTCAGATATCCTTCGTAGTTTCTGCCAGGTAGACCTGAGTGCCCTCCTCTGAATGCCCACAGCTGCCTGTGCCATCCCTTATCATGCATCGCACCTTGCTGTTGTCTGTGTCTGCTGCTCATTGCACTGGGTGGGCTGTGGGCTCCCTGAGGGCAAGGATCGCATCTTACTCCACTCAGCCCCACCAACCTCCATACCCAACCGGTGCTGCCCAGCACCTGGCAGGTAGGGGGTCACTTCCTAGGAGTGACAGGAAATGATTGTTGAGAAACTTCAAAAGCACAAACCTTAGGACAAAAACCAAAAGCGTTTATCTACATCAAAATTAAGAACTTCTGCTCAGTCAGGACTTGAAGTGAGTTTACAGACAAGTGACAGAATGGGAGAAGATACTTGCAAAGCCTAAAGCCAATAAGGGATTGCTGTCTAGATTACATAAGGAGCTTCTGCAGACCGACAAGAAAAAGACAGTAACTTCAAAGTAAAAATGGTCAAAGAGCTGGGTGCGGTGGCTCACACCTGTAATCCCAGCACTTTGGGAGGCTGAGACAGTGGGAAGATCTCTTCAGGCTACGAGTTTGAGACCTGCTTGGGTAACATAGTGAAACTCCCACCACCAGGAAAAAAAAAAAAAAAGCTAGCCAGGCATGGTGGTGCACGCCTGTAGTTCCAGCTACTCGGGAGGCTGAGGTGGGAGGATTGGTTAAACCTGGGAGTTCAAGGCTGCAATAAGCTATGATCGTGCCACTGTACTCCACCCCAGGCAACACAGGGAGACCCTGTCTTTTTTTTTTTTTTAAAAAAAAAGGTCAAAGGATCAGAACAGACAATTAACAAATGACCAATAAGCACAGAAAGAAATGTCCAAACTCATTAGGAATCAGAGAAATGATACTTAAAGTCACAATATGATATTACTTTATACTTTTAGACTGTCAAAAAATGAGGGATCCAGGAAATCCCAAATGTGGGTGGTGGGTAGGGACACAGGAATCCTCTGCCAGTGGGCATGGATATGGGCATGGCCATTCCGAAGAGCAACCTGGCAGGTTTTGGGCATGTTCAATGCGCACGCAGCTTTTGACTCAGCAATTCTGCCCTTGGAAACCTGTCCTAAGGAAATTCCCAGTTGGATCCATAAAGGGACATGTATAAGGACATTTACTATTTGTGAGGGTGGAGAGTTGAAAGTGACCTGGGTGTCCGTCCCAGGGGCCTCGATGGGTGAAGTGATAGATGCACCCCGCCGTGGCTCCTGCAGGGAGCGGGGAGGAGCCATGCCTAGAGGCACACCCAGGACCATGGAGATGTCTTCAGAAACAAAGTGCTGAGTGGAAAAAACAAAACTGAACAGAGAAGATACCTAAGCCAGTGGCACTGATGTACGTGGCAACACGCATCTTGTAAGCACACATACAAACACAATATGGGGTGTTTGCCTTTCCCTGGGGGAGGTAGGAGTGGGATATGGGAATAAATGAGGGAAATAAGGGGGATAAATGGATACACAAAGGGACTTTCACGGACCAATGACAATGACTGCCCATGAAATGAGGTGTGTGAATTGTGTCCTAAAGAAGCGCAACTGCACTTTTCTCAAGAAATTCCTGGGGGGAGAGTGTAAATCTGGGGTCATTGTTAAGAGTGCCCAGGAGAGGAGAAGGAAGCCAACAGTTGTTATGACCCTTCTCTGTGCCAGTCACTGAGACAGGAACATCATAGCCTCACATCATCAAGTTCTCAGTCACTCTCAAGGCAAGGAGAATGATCACCTTCTATTTATTTACTTATTTTTAACTGAAATGAAGGCTCGAAGAGACTGAGCTTCTTTGCCTGTCTGCCAATGATCAGGCACATCTGCTTCAAGCCTATGTATCTTCCACATGACAGAGACTGAGTTCCCCATCACTGGAGGCATTCAAGCAGTGGGAATGTTGTATAGGAGAATCAGGGCTCTCTTCAACATGGAAGGTCGATGACTCAATGAAATCCAATATCTGTAAAATATACTGTCTTTTGGGTCACCTTTTTTAGGCTCCCTGAAAGGTAAATCCTGGAACATGAGGGCTGGGAGGTGTCAAGGCTAGGGTCAGGCTGGAAGAGAGTCCACATTCCCGTGTGTCCTTTGGTTCCTGCAGGTCCACAACCCTGCTGGTATATCCTGCAGGATTATGGACTGTGACTCCACTCTTAATTATATCAAGTTGAGTGACAGTCTAACGAAATGGCCTTTCCAGACCCATGACTTGGTGAAGTGAGCTACAATTGCAGGCCTTCACAGACGAAAAGGTTATTAAAAATCAGCCTCAAGAGTCTCAAAGTAGGGTCAAACTAGCCCTGAAAGTATTCTAGTAGGTTCTGGGAAATCATCTTCCTGCTTTTATAGGCACTGGCATTCCGCCAGAGAGATTATGAAGCCCTGGAGGATCGGGGACTGTATCTTATTCAACTTGGTTTTCCCCAGAGGACTTGGTAAAGCGCCTGGCAGATGCTCAGGAAATGCGCACTGAATACAACCGTATCTGTTACCCTGAAGACCAAATGGTAATTAATGTCTGCAAATGGGAAGGACAAGTCTCTCTTTCACTAGGTACGTTCTGAATGACAATTACGTCGTTAGAGTGAAGGAAGACCCCTTCCCTTCAAATCAGGTGCCAAAATATAAAACTCCAAAGCCTGAGCCCTTTATGTTGCATAGAAGCAGTGTGAAATTCAAGCACTTATCATTCCCCGAGATTCTTACAAATAGGCCTAATGAAGGCAGGGTCGGTGAGTTGGAGCGGCAGATGCTGAGTTTTCTCTAAGAACGGCAAAAACAAGGCTCTAATCACAGCTTCACTCAACTTCCTTCCCTGCTGCAAATTCGGAGCCATGTTTAGACTTCAGCAGTAACATGGATACTTTTTTTCTCTTAAGGGGAAAAAAGCCAATTCTCTAGTATTCATCCTCATCTACACGCGGTGTCATGAAAATCAGCCATGGCATCAGGGAGGAGCATGGAACCTGGAGCTGAAAGGGGTTCAGGCCTGAGGCGTGT
>NW_012104621.1:1905734-1960419 GCF_000951045.1 Mandrillus leucophaeus
GGACTTTATTGAAGGCCCAGCTGCGACCCTCAAGAAAAGCTGGACATAAATGCAGAGTGAGGGGAGCATACTTGTGCCTGGACGTACGTGGGAATGTGCAGAGGAGCAAGCTGAGGTCCAGTCCCAGCTCTGCCACTAGCCTGCTGTGTGTCCCTGGGGGATACTACTCATTCCTGGATCTCAGGAATTCCTGGACTTGTACCATGAATTGGTGGAATGAGATCATCGTTAAGGCCCTGACCTGTATCACCGCTTATACATCATTAAGTGTAAGGAGCCGCTATAGGGGTAAACGGCAGACATAAAAGCAGCCGGGGGTTTCAGCACTCCAGGAAAACCTGAATTTGCCCCAGAAAGGTGTCATAATGTTGACAAGGTGCTAATCATAATTGCTACTTACTTGCTGAGAAAAAAATATACTGCATATATAAAAATATATTATATGTATAGTTATATACACACATACTTTTCCATTTAGTTTTTCCCATATTCCATGAAGGTAGATAGGATTATACTCCTGTTTTACAGATGAAGACAATCAAGGCTCAGAGAGGCGAAGTCGCTTGCCTGAAATTCTACAGTGAGTAAGTGAGTGGATCTGGGGTGGGTCAGCCCACAAAGCGCAAGCTCTGAGCTGCTGTTCGCTGTACTGCCTTCCTTAGAAATCCAGATATGCCTAAACAGTCGCTGGAGCTGGCGTTTAAACCTAACGTATGAAAAAAAAGGCAATACAATTGGCATGCACTGGTAGCTGTGATCAGCCAATCCTTATTTTACAAAATACTCTCTTAGAATGATATAATTTTGAGAACTGGAAACGAGACAAGAGAATTTAGTTGCAATCACTCAAAAAAAAAAAAAAAAAAAAAGTAAGTATCTTTGCCAAGATGCTTACTTTGTTCAACCAATGAAGAAGTAAAACTCAACAAATGGAAAAATAATTACGTTTGCCTAAAATTACATCTTTTGTGCACACCAGAGAGCTGACATGTGTTTCAATGACCTGCCGCAGAAAGACGAATGGGTAAGTCTACAAGATTGCATTACAGTGTGATAGCGCTGAAGAACACCTCTTCTGATTGATCTGAATCCTTGTGGGATTTGTCTGAATGAATCTGAATAACTCACTTTAATTTCTTGCTTTCCCCTGGATGACACTGGGATCTACTCAAAGTCAGTGGGCACAGCAGGCCCCACTCTTGTTTCGGGGTTTTCCAGAAACACTTGGCTGCTGAAGAACACTGTATTGAAGACAGGTTCATCTAGTCGTTTTGGCTCATCACCCTGCTAATGGCTGCACTGGTCTGCCTCAAGGAACGCCCAGCCCTGTTCCTCAAGGATGCTCCTTCACATAGCCCCTGTCTTCACCTCTGTTTCTTCCTCATCACACAAAGAAATTGGTCTGGATGGTTTCTGAGGCCCTTCTGACAGCAACAGGAAGTTCAACACATGACCCAGTTTCTTCAAAAAATAAATGGCCTGTAAAAAGCAGGGGGTTATAATAGATGAAAAGAGACTAAAGAGATACTTCAAGCAGATGCAATGGGTGGAATTTGTGTGGATTTTCCAACAAATCATCTGTGAAGACACCTTTGAGATGATCAGAGGATCCACACAGACTGGGAAATTAAAAGATATTAAAAATTGTTTAATGTTTTAGGTGTGATAATAGTACTGTGATTATATTATAAAAAGTCCTTATCCAGAAGAAATGCATACTGAAGTATTTATAGAATGAGATGAGATCATGTCTAGGAGCTGCTTTAAAACACTACAGCAAAAAAGGGGGGATGGGGTGAGTAAAGATGAAAGAAGATTGGCAAAATGTCGATAATGATTGAAACTGGGTATTGGGCACATGGGGGTTCATTATGCTGTTCTCTCTACGTTAGAGTCTGTTTGAACATTTCTAAAATCAAAACCAAAAACAGCTGGGTGCACTGTTGCATGTCTGTGGTCCCAGCTACTTAGGAGGCTGAGGTGGGAGGACTGCTCGGGCCCAGGAGTTCGAGGCTGCAGTATACTATGAACGCATCTGTGGATAGCCACTGCATTCCAGCCAGGGCAACATAGTGAGACCCTTTCTCTACAAAAAAACATCAAAAACCCCACATCAATGCAAACATTCTCAGAATACTAACTTTACTCCCACCACTCATAATCTCATAAGCTTTTTAGAGTCATGCGGGAAGACCGAATAGGCCAGGGAAGTACGGTTATCCCTAGGGATCCATGGGGGATTGCTTCCAGGATACCTTGAGGATACCAAAATCCCCTGACGACCAAGTCCCTGATATAAAATGGGGTAGTATTTGCCTATAAGCTACACACATCCTCCCATATACTTTAATCATCTCTAGATTTCTTACAATGCCTAATACAATGTAAATAGTTGTTATACTCTATCATTTAGGGAATAACGACAAGAAAAAACAGTCTGTCCATGTTTGGTACAGATGCAATCATCTATTTTTTTCCTGAATATTTTCAGTCTTCAGTTGGCTGAATCAACAGACGTGGAACCCATGGAGATGGAGGACTGACCATGGTGCGGCTGAGAAAAAATATTCCAAATAGGTTGAAACGAATGTTTTCAGATAAGTATTTTCAATTGGCTCTGCTTTCTTTTATCTGGAACATCACACTTGCATTCCTTTTGATGTATTATATAGCATAAAACAACATCCCCAAATCTAAATTTTATCAGCTAGAAAGAATAAGCATCAAAATGCCTACCTTGAAATTGAGTAAATTTAATGGTTCCCATTCTCTCCCCGTTCCGGAACACAACTTGACCCTAAAAACAAAACAAAACAAAACAAACAAGAATAAAAGAGAAATGCCACATTAGCCCGAATGCCACTGATCTCACACCAATTCATTAACTGTACAATGTGATTATTAATACTGGAGGAAAAACAGATTCCCGCTGGACCACAGATGAAAATCAAACTAATTGTTTTTAAATTGGTTGTGACTTTATCTGGTTAATTTGAGGAGCACAAAATCAATAATGGAACTAACACATGTGAATTGAAGCCAAGATAAGCATCATCATGATCACCATGACTATTTATTAAACACTCACGTGTCCTGTGCTATAATGGGGATGGAGTCTTCTGGGGTGCTGGAAAGATGATGGCAAAGGTGGGGCCTGGCCCTGACTCTGCTCCCTGTGCCCCACCCATAAAGATGTGGGGTGTTGCTGAGTCTGTTTGGCTTGAGGACCAGAAGGGTGCTAGAGGTCTGCTGGTATTTCTTATTACGAACAGAGAATGTTTTTCTAAGTTTTTCCTGAATGGTGACGTCAGTCCCAATTATAACTGAGCTATGGTGCCGCAAAAAACTAAGCTTCTTGAGCCAGCAAGACCTGACTAGTGTCACAGGCAGCTGAGCGCCCCTCATTAGGGACCTTGGGGGCTAAACATAGCATCATCTTCTGCATCTGCCCTGCTGGCTTCCAAATGCTTGGCTAAATAAACCAGGAATTTAGAGATGGAATGTCATCTCTTCTTTCCGATGTATATCCCACCTAAAATTCTGCAACCATATGAGGAAATTGACACACACTATATCACTGAATCTTTATGCCAAACGTAAGTGATGAGGGGATGACCCCCATTTTGCAGATCAAGAAACTGAAACTGAGAGAGGTTATGGACTTCACACAATTGTTTAAGCGAGGCTGCTGGGATTCAAATGCAGGTTTAATTTTAAAGTCCATGCTACTTCACTGTAGCATGTTGCTCTTGATCCAGAAGTAAGTTTCTTCCTGTCTTTCCATTATTGTGAAATTAGGAAAAGAAATGGTTTTAAAGGTAGCCTGCTCTTCTCTCACCTTTATGCTTTTGTGACATCAGGCGACAGCACAGACAATGCTCTGGGTCCCACTGAAGTCGTGGGAGAAAACTGCAGGAAGCACTTTTCCTTAGGCAGAAACCTAAAGACTGAGGCCCTGCGGCTTCCAGAATAAAGGGGGATTGCTCAACCTGATCCCAGAACGGGAAACACCTTCCAAGGCCACTGGGACACCTTTTCGAAACCCTGAAGACAGCTGTGAGTAGTATCAGTTTGAAACTAATGCCCACCGAACTCCATATTCAGGGGAAGGTAAGCAACTCCCTGGAGTGTGAAAACACTTCAGCCAAGGTGAGACAGAGCTGTGATTTTATTTCTAGGGACAACTGAAAATCACAAAACACCTTCTAAAAGGATTACTTTTATGTAAATGGACCACTTTGCCTGAGTGGGAAAGATCGTCCACAAAGAGAATTTTTTTTTGTCTGACAAGATGGAGATCTAATTTACCAATCTTCTGCCAAGCTCTGAAGAATTCCACAGGCATCTAGATTTAAAATGTGCACAAATTCTGCAGACTCTTTATTAGTGAAATTACAAAGTGTATGGAATGGTATTCAAAGCTTCCATGGAATGATACGGGAGTGGGGGTGAGAAGAGCCTCCCTTTACTTTGTGAACAAAACAAATCTTTGAAGTAAGATCTGTCACATTTTATTTTACTAAAAATAACTTTTTTACTAACAGGAACTCCTTCCATTTCCTTGATTTCTCCTTAATTTCTCAGGGGGTACAGTGGAAGTAGGCCAGCGTCTGTGTCTCACAAACTGGGTTCAGTC
This sequence comes from Mandrillus leucophaeus, assembly GCF_000951045.1. Lineage (NCBI taxonomy): Eukaryota > Metazoa > Chordata > Mammalia > Primates > Cercopithecidae > Mandrillus > Mandrillus leucophaeus. The sequence goes on from NW_012104621.1 coordinate 1,910,371, forward strand.
CTCTCTCAGGCAAGTGCCAGAACATCTCTAAATTATGGACCAAGCACAGGTCCTGGTATAGGACAGGTGCTCAGCAAATGGCAGTGGTAATTTTTATTTAAACATGTTTAATAGCAGGGAGCTGAAATCAAAAGATGTTAAGCACCAGAGAGCTTTCCAGTCCTTGGGAAGTGAGTTTCAACTCTCATGTGATTTCAACTGGCAAAGTGGAAACCACTGGGCCCCCAGCCACGATGTTTTCACCTCCCAGAATCATCAGCTCCCAAATGACTGACTTCCCAAACAACATGAGCCAAAGTGCGTTCTGCCTACCGATGAGAGAAAGGAGAGGGCTTCTGTGACTGGGGTGACCAAGTGCTGATGGAGACACGGATGTGTAACTGGCTACGCTGAGAGTCTGCATCAGGGTTACCATGGCATCTGTTGGGTTTCACTGGCAAAGCCATCCCTGCTACCCTAAGTATCGCCAACTGGATAGGGGACGACTGCGCCAGCCAAGGCAGCCTTGACAAGACCGGGTATGAGGGAGGCCACAGGCCAGTCAGGTGGTTCTCAAGAAATTCTACCCAATAGGTGTCCTCCATATTAAAAGGTGGTCAATTTACAACATTCCAAAAATATTCACCTACTGCTTACTGAATACCCTTCTAGGGACTGCTGCCTGCTCTTGGAGAGCTTTTTATTTGATTAGGAGGGATAGCAGAAACAAGTCCACCAATGCTTAAGAAATTTCAGTTAGCGATGAATGCTATGAGGAAGATCAAAAGGGTGATGGGAGAGGGAAGTCATTTTTTTATCTTTTATTTTTTTGAGACAGGGTCTCGCTCTGTCACCCAGGCTGGAGTGCAGTTGTGCGATCTCGGCTTACTGCAGCCACCACCTCCTGGGCTCAGGCGACCCTCCTGCCCCAGCTTGGGATTACAGGCACACACATCATTACACCCAGGTAATTTACTAAGGGAGCTGCTTTAGTTGGGTGGTTAGGGAAGACTCTGCTCAAGACGTTATATGAGAGCTGAGACCTATCTGGAAAGAAGGAAATATTCCAGCCAGAGGGAAAAGCCAGGGCAAAGACCCTCAGGTGGGGAAGAGATTGGAATATTCAAGGAACAGAAAGGGCCAGCATGGCCAGAGCGCAGTGAGGGAGGCAGGGTGGTGGCAGATGCATAGGTGGACAGGGGCCAGGTCACATTCTACCCAGAGACCATGACGAAGTGTCTGGACATGACTCTACATGCAATGAACAGCCATGAGGGTGGGGTGGTAGAGAATGGATGGTAGAGTGGCAAACGTGGAAAGAGACTCTGGAGGCTCTGGCTCAGTAATCCAGGTGTGAGAGGATGGTGGCTTCGGCGAGAGTGATGGCCAGACTCTGTCCCTCCCCAGCTCAGAGTGCATGGCGAATGTGACTGAGCACTGAGCCCAGAGCAGCGCCTGTCTTCCATTCCATTCCTCTTATTCTGTGTGGTGGATGCCAGGGGTGTGCCCAGATACCCTGCTCAGGATGGAGGCCCTCCTCCCCAGCTGCTAGCATCTGGCTGCTGTTGAGATGCCTTACACCCAGTCAGAGCTATGTTAGTTCAGGTTATGCCCCCTCCTTGGGGGCAGCCTGCAGCTAGCAGTCAGTGTGATGGGTCATAGATCTAGCCCCGCTGCCTAGATTCAGGACAGCCGTGAAGGACCATGGGATCCCGAGGTTCCCTGGGATTGGCTGAGCTCATGATTGCCACTGCATCACATTTTGACTTCTCCCACTGCCCAACACTACTTGGCTTCCTCCCTTCCAGCTTCTGTTCCAGAAAACATTTCCTGATAAACTTTCTGTATGCAAATCTTTGTCTCAGAGCCTGTTTCCTGGGTAATCTAGTCTCAGATACCCTGTCATCAAAGGTCGCTGGGGCTGGCTCTTTCTTGCCACCTGAAGGAGCTGAGCAACAGGGCAGGGTGGGAACAGATGCGGCAATGCTGCCACTAGACAGTTTCAGAGTCACTGTGGCCTGCAGTTCAGCCAGGCGAGCCAGGCCAGCTTCAGTTCCTAACATCCCGGCTTGAGAGCTGGGATTTTTTTTTTTTTTGGTTTCCCTCCCACAAAGGTTGCATTTCTCCCAGCACATGTAGTCTTTATGTAGAGATAAATGTCACGACTCTCCTTAAGCTTTTGTCTTGTGCAATTCTAGGGTTGTAACTGAGAATCATCATGTTCATTCGAGACCAATCCAGGTGATGAGTTTAATTCTAAGGCAAGGGAGTTTGGTAACTCTGGCCGGGGTGGGGGCTGATAACTGTCTGGTGGCTCACAGTTCACACTCACTCTACTATACTCTCCACTGTGTGGCAGGGACTGGAAGCCCTGAAACCACATTTCCCAGAATCCCCTGCCAGCTGGTTTCCATTTAGGGTGTGCTGATGAGAAGCGGTCATGGGAGATTAGAAAGAACGCATAAGCATGCATGAGGGAAAAGCTTTTTTTTTTTTTTTTTTTTCTTCCTCTGCTCTGGTTGTAGCAAGGGGAGCTACGAGTGACTGCAGGTGTCTGTAGGGCCCAGCAGAGCTTCTGATTCCTGAACCATCGGATTGTGGGGGCCCCTGGCTGCATGCTCAGTGGCCAGAGATAGGGCACCAAAAGTAACAGAAACAGCAGCAGCAGGAGCCTTGGAGGCCTGTGTGCCTGGGCTTTCCCTCCATTATTTCATTTGTATTCTAAATCTGCTCTGTGGTCATTTTTATAAATTCCTTGGAAGTAAGATCCGTTATCAATCAGCATTCAGTCAAGAAAACAAAAACCACTTCAGGCATTTCAGGGGCAATGGCAACATCATTTTCCTTTTCCTTCTTCCTGCCTGAGGAGCATGGCAATTTTCCGGAGAACTGTATCTGTGACAACGGGCTCTACCTGTTTTCCTCTACCATCCCTTCCAACAAAGTTGTAACCAGTTCCCTGTATGAAATCTCCTTCTGAAATGCCTGAAGTCGTTTGTGTTTTCTCCACTGGATGTTTATTGATAATGGATTCTAACTTCCAAGGAGTTTGTAAGAATGACCACAGACCAGATTTGGAATACAAATAAAATCACGGAGGGAAAGCTCCAAGTGGATAACTTATTAGGATTTTTTTTCCCCTGAAAGAGATGTTGCTAATGTCAAAGAAAGCAGTCTGTTTCATAAAAGTCAATCCAAACTAATAGTTCAGGTTTAATTGGGAGCCATAAAGCTGTATTTTCTTCTTCAGTGAAATCTTCAGAATGTATAGGGTAACTTATGGACAAAAACCTAAGTTTTGGCGTCTGCCAACAAGAGTAAACATTGCTATCTATGTGAGCTTGGATGCTCATTGAGCATTTCTGAGCATCAATTCTTCTATTCTTCTACTTGAAAAACAGTAAGAACAATACAAATTTCTCAGGGTTGTTTCTGAGAATTAAAGAAGATGATTATGAAATGAGAATAGCCAGGGATGGTGCACAGCAAGGGGTAACTTATCGTGAAGGGTAACTGTTATTGTAACGCCTTGAGTTAGCAAAATCTCATTTTTTTTTTTTTTGGTTTTGAGACAGGGTATTGCTCTGTTGCCCAGGTGAGAGAGTAGTGGTACAATCGTAGCTCAATGAAACCTCTGGCTACTGGGCTCAAGTGATACTTCCACCTCAGCCTCCCGAGTAGCTGGGACCACAGGTGCTTGTCACCACAACCAGCTAATTTTTAAAACAATTTATTTGTTGTTGAGATAGGGGTCTCAGTATGCTGCCCAAGCAGGTCTCAAACTTCTGGCCTCAAATGATCATCCCACCTTGGCTCCTCTGCAAAGTGCTGGGATTATAGTTGTGAGCCACTGCACCTGGCTGCAAAATCCCATCTGATGTCAGTTCAGAATCCCCAGAAAAGTTAGTGGGGAGTAAAATGGACACTAAGGATTCCAGAAGCCAGTAGGGTTTAACAGTCTCCTCTTAGAAAAACTAATTCTTTGTTTTCATTGTTCTTTAATACTTAACTACTAAGCATGAGTAAAATTCACTCCAACAAGTTTATGAGTCTTATAGGTTAAGCCCTTTGTTGGGGCCTCTTTTTTTTCCTTCTTTAATTTCACAGTGGAAGGCAGAGATACTCTCCCTGGGAACATGATCTGGTGTAGGGTCAGAGAGGCAAGAAGGGCAGCTTTCATGCTTCAGCCAGTATTATAGGCAACACCTGGGCAGGGGCCTGAAGCTACTTTGAGTGAAGACTCGCTGGGCTCAGCCGCCTAATATTCTGGAGCCCTGGGCCCACTGAGGGACAGTCCGTGCAGATCACAGTGTGCTTAGGGAAGGGTTTTCTTCCTGAATATGACTCTAGACTACACTCTTATCTCTGGGCTGTCAAGTTTGCCTTTGGGAGGTGTGAGCATGCATCCTCATTGAGGATTTGACTTGTGCTGTGAGAAATAAGATCTATCCTGACACATCACACTGGCAGGAAAATGTTTAAGTTAATGGAAGTTGAAGGGTGTTAGGGCTCTGAAAACAATACTCCAAAACGAAGACCTCAGAAGTCTCCTCAGAAGCCAAAGTTTTTCTCTGACCTTCTCCTGGCCTCCTGTCTCTCAGTCCCTTGCTCCTCTGGGGCCAATCACAGAAAGTCCAATCCCTCTTCCCCAAAGCGAGTCGGAGAAATCAGGACCCCTTTTCTCCAAAACTAGCCATAAAAAGTAAAAATATTACTCCAGCATTCCCTCCAAGTTTCTGTGTAAAAACTGGCTATGAAGAAATTATGTGACTTACCTTATTTGACTGTAGGTCATAAGACCCCCATTCCAGAGAAAGCCCTGTGCTTCCAGAAGGAAGGAATGTATGCTCAGAGAGGTCAAGAAGAATGCAGACAGACCAGCCTTGCTGGTTTCCCCAGTCTATCAGTATTGGATCATAGCCTTTTAGTCCAATCACATTTCTACACGGTTGTCTAGACTTTATTGAACCTCAGCATAAAAATGGACAATTTCTCCTGTATCTCTGGGTCTTCATTCTGAAGGCTCCCATGTATATACATTAAATAAATGTGAATGCCTTTTCTCTAATTGGAAGTTGATTTTCCAGTGAACCTTCAGAGAACCAAGGAGAAAGCTCTCCTTAGGCCCCTACAAAGACCATGGGGGACCCTGGTAAGTTCTGTTGGAGGGGGCAGCACATCAATGTCTGTGTGGGGGATCCAAGCCCACCGTGGACTGTTCTGCTGCCAGCCCTCCCTCCAGGACAGGACTGGTCTCAAAGAAACAATGTAGACTTTGAGAAAACACTGGGGTTAAATTGCTTCTGAGGTGTTGCAAAAAGGGTGGAGATCTGCATGACGCAGGCTTGTAGGAGAAGATGCCCTGTTTCCACAGGGATGGCAGGATGTGAAAGAGAGACAGACAAATAATTGAGTACATCCACCCACATGTTCTGTAAAGATTAAAAAACACTCTTTTTTCTTTTTCTGTATGTCCCCTTGAGCTATAGGAGAGGCCATATTTTGCACACAATTTAAAATATTTTCTTACACCAAAAATTCTTTTGTTAGACCAAAACATTCAGGAATGTTTGATGCACTCATAGAGCCTAGAGCAGCAGGTTTGCAGGGAACTGAGAGGAGGAGCAGAATGGGAGGTGGGGTCTGTCCCACTGCCAGCCTTCGGTGGATGGGCAATAAGGATGCAGGGGCATCTTTCTGAGGGACCATAATCAGACGGCTCAGAGGGTACAAGTAGTGACCCTCCACAAAGCATGTGGTGGCCTAAGGTGGGGCTGTGTGCACTGGAGGGAAGCAGGGACCCAGAGAAGATAGCTGGGTGGATGGCCCAGGAAGGGTGGAGCAACTCCCCCTCTTTCCTTCCACTTATTATAATAAGAGACTCAGGCTTATTTAGAGCAACAAAATATCAGGCATAAATGAATGTGTAAGAAGTACAGGAAAAGTGAAGTAAATTTTAATACAGACACATGATGAAATATTAGGATACATGCATTCAATCAGCAAGTCCTGTTGGGCACCTATGATGTGCCAGATAGGCGCCAGATCAAACACTGAGCAAAATCAACATGGTCCTAGATTGCATGAAGTGTAGGGTCTGGTGGAAGACAGAGACATTAAGCAATAAACACACGGATAAATAGAGAATTACAAACTGTGATCAGTGACGTTAAAGGAAAAGAACAGGGCACCAAGAGAGAAAACTACAGGAAGACCCTAATTTAGGCTGGGGGCCAAGGAGGGCCTCTCCGGGAAGGTAGCATTTGCACTGAAACCTGAAGGAGCTAGCTGAGCCAAGAGCAAAGGGGAGAACATCCTGGAAAGAGGAAATTGCAAGTGCGAAGGTCGTGAGGCAGGAAAGAGATTGGGAAATCCGAGGACCTGAAACAGTGCCGATAAAGCTGTAAGTGGTCATTGAAGAGGAGCTGAGCAAGAAATGTGATTGGCAAGGTGGATGGGTGCAAGGCCATGCAGAACCTTACCAGCCATGCCAAGGATGCTGAGCTTCATTTTGAATGCAAGAGGAGCCACTGAAGGGTTTTAATGAGGGGGTGATTTGACCTAAGTCCTATAGACGTAAGCATTATATTACAAAAGTTATCAAAGGTTGGAACAAGTGATATTCCAATTGTGCCAGTCACTGGCTAGCTGTTCAACAAATTCATTTCCTTTTCCTTCTAGGCACGTGGTCAGACTAGGTTTTCCAGACTTCCTGATGGTTGGGTACGGCCATGTGACAGTCCTACCAATGGAATGTGGGTGGGAGCGACATGGTACTCCAGGCCTGGCCCATGAAAACCTCTCACAAGATCCTGATCCTTCACGCTTCCCCGTTTCCCCCACTGTGAACCAGACTGATAGGATCTATCAGAGAACCCTGAGGCCTAAGGAACAGTGGGGACGTGAGACAGAGGGGCCTGGGCCCACGAATGATTACATGGAAAGGCTGTCTAACGACCAGAAGGACCCACTTTGGACTTTGTATAAGAGATAAATAAAATTTTACTGTGTTAGTCCACCAAGATTCTCAGATAACTTCGTTACAGCAGCTAGTGTTATTTATCCTAACCAACACAACAATGAATTTAAAAAGTAAAAAAAAAAAAAAAAAAAGAATACAAATTATATATACAGTATACTCAGAATTATGTAAAAATTACCCCCACAAAGTAAAAAATGTTAACACTGGTTGGTCCCGGGGAGTGTGATTATGGCTTTTTCATTTTGCTTTTTAATACTTTACCTATATTCTATAATAAATGGGTATTATTTTAATAACAAGAAAACTTTATTAAAAACTTTTTTAAAAAGATGTTATACGGAGGCACATTTTACAGGCAAAAATAGCAATATCATCAGCAATAAACTAATACTCCCTCTTGAAATAGATTAATTTTTTTACTATTTTACTAATAATTTTACTGACTAATTTATTTACTGTTTTATCTGTGTAAACATAAGCCTGTTTCCCCTTCAAAGTCGAATAACAAACAGAGCAATGAACAAGGAGTCAGAAGACAGATTCAGGCTGAACTTGGCCATTTTCTGGGAAGGGAAGCTGAGGCAAATGCCTTTTCACCTCTGTGCTCAGGCTTCCCTCTACAAAACATGCAGAGATGATATTGTGCAAGCTACTTTTAGCTTTGCTGAAACATTTGTGTGCATTAAGATTTTTTCCCCCTGGGGTTCTCCTTTATTAATAGATTTTCAACAACACCCTCAATGGAATGAGGTATGTATGATTATTTCCATTTTACAGATGAGGAAACTGGAAACTGAGAGCCTGAGAGGTCAGGACTTTGCCTAGGGTCACATAATGAGTAGGCAAAAGGACTGGGACTCACCTCAGTTGTGTCAACTTCAAGCTCATGCTTCTAACAACAGGCCATCCTCCCTCCTCTTTGCAAGAAGCAGTCATTGATCAGAAAAAGAGCTCTCAGCAGGGGACTGGAGTAAGTACCATGTGACCTTGGGCTAGGGGGATGGTGCATGGGTATAGCAGGAGTAGGCAGAGGAGGAGGAAAGATAGGTAGTCAGGGATGTGTTGGTAAATGTTTAACAGCTGGTTCTTTGGGGAGAAAAAAAAAGAGCTCTGCTTTGTAGTGTTTGCCAATTTCCATGGTGTAAATACACCCACCATGGTGGATTTCAAGTTATCAATGATTTAACAGCTGGCTCACAAATTCCTGATAATTTAACAACTGGCTCTCAGCTCTCTCTGGAGCCTGCAGGAGCTGGCTCCAGCACACCCGTAACCAAGCCAGTCCATCTGGCTTCCAAATTAAGATTGTGAATGCAAAATACCCTGTTTTTACCTGCACAACTGGGTGAGAATCTCTTCCCTGAAACAGGCGAGGAGGCTACAAATCAGAATGGGACTAGCTGGAGAGAAGGGGTTTGTGCCGAATATTTACCTACTGTCTCTCAGCTCCCAAACCTGCCTTCTCTATCCTGCCTGCTCTGTGATGCTGGGGCCAGGGCTCCACAAGCCACATCTCCCAGACTCCATCCTATTAGCTTCCACCAACAGGAGGCTCTGAGGTAGAGTGGAAGGGGACGATGGGAGTCCCTGCTCTCCTATTCTGTCAGGCAGGGTCCTGCCTCCAGCTTCTTTCTGTACTTTCAGCACCAGCCCTGCTATGTCCCTTTGAGGGGCCACCAGACATCGGGCAGACATGCCCCTCTTCAGACAACAGAATACTAGCTGTGCAGGGCTTCTCTGAGCTCCTGGGTTCTGAAAAGCTCATCTCTGTCCTTTCATTTTCCTAGCCCTAAGGGCAGTTTCTTTCTGCAGCTGGTATCCCTTGACTGTCTCAGTGCTCCTTCTGTATTCCTTCCTCTTCCCATCACCTATTAAACAATTCCTTGTATTAAATCCCCTCTGTTTGTTTGAAATGCCTAGCGTGGCTTCTGTTTTTCAGACTGGATTCCTCCTCTCCATCTACCACGTGGTCTCGGGACTTGGTCCTCCAGGCACAAGCCTCCTATGTCAGGTCCCAATTAAAGTGGCCTCCCCTGTTCATGTCCCCTTGGGCACTGGCAATGCTCTCTGCTCCTTCTTCCACACCCTGAACTGAATATGGTAATTGCTTCCTGCTGGATGAAGCTTCCGAGGGCAGGAAAGTGCTCTTTACTCTTCAAGGGCTGGGAAGAAGCAGGATGCAGGACTATTTGTTAAGTTGCATTCAGCTGAATTGAGTTGAACGGACTAGGTTCCCCAGTGTTGGTGGGCCATGGAGCAGGATCTGTCAGGAAGATCTACGAAGGAGAGAGAAGGGACGCCGGCCAAGAGCATTTGCTCAGTTAGCTCCCCAGGGTAAGAGGACTGAAAGGCATGCAGAGTGGCCCAAGGTGGAGGAATTGCTTGTCACAGAGGCCTGAAGGTGATCACAGGTTGGGAGACCAAGATGTCCTGGAGGCTGCTGGGCCCTGGGGACCTGCATTCCATGGGCCGAATGATGTTGGCTAAGACTATTTCTTTACAATTAAACCAGAAAGGGCTTGGAGCTTATAGTGGGTAGTTCAGGGTTCTAGTCCCAGTTCTGTCCCCAACTCCATGTGTGTTCATAATTGTGTTCCTTCCCCTCTCCGGGCTTGTTTCCTCGCTGATAAAATGAGGGGGCAACTGGCCACATACTATGTTTGAGTGCCTGCTCTGGGACACAGCATGCTAGACCCTGCAGTGTTACACTGACTAAGCCAAAATCATTGTCTTCTAGAAGCTCCCAGCCTAACAGAGATGACATCATTTTTTTTTTTTTTTGTAAGACTTAGAAGGTAATGTGAGTTGCTAGGAGAGAATGGGTACAGAGGGCTGGGAGCACAGAGGAAGGGCACCTCTCTTTGAGGGGGTGACTTAGGGGTGCAGAGAAGAACGATCATGTTATGCAGGCAAAGAGGATGGGAGAGGAAATGTTCTAGGCAGAGGGAACAGTGCATATGCAAAGCCTAGAGGCGAGAGACAGTGTGGCTCTTTGGAGGACTAGAAAGGAGGGTGACGTTGCTGTGGGTGGTGTGCATGGTAGGGCAGCTGGTGGGAGGCAGGGAATGCAGGAGCTGCGTCAGGCAGGGCTTTGGACCTTATGCCCCAAATGAGGGGCCACAAAAGGGGTGTCAGCTGGGAGGTAGCAGGTCCAATGAGCTCTTTCCGTTTTGTGGAAAATGGATGGGCATGGGGGAAGGACTGGAAGCAAGGCAGCCAGTGAGAAGCTATGGAATCCATGGGAGAGGAGGATGATGTAGATGGAGCAAAGTAGATGATGCATGAGGTGGGAGGGAGGCTGGGTATGGTGGTTCATGCCTGTAATCCCAGCATTTTGGGAGGCCGAGGTGGGAGATTGCTTGAGCCTGGAGTTCAAGACCAAGCTAGGCAACAGAGCGAGACCCTGTCCCTGAAAAAATAAAAAATTAACCAAGTGCAGTGGCGCACTCCTCTAGTCTCAGCTGCTCAGGGGGCTGAGGTGGGAGGGTTGTTTAAGCCTAGGGGGTCAGGTCTGCAGAGAGCCATAATTGTGCCACTGTACTCCATCCTGGATGATAGAGTGAGACCCTGTCTCAAAACAAACAAACAAAAAACCAAAACCCCAAAAAACAAAACAACCACAACAAAATATGTATACATATAAATGGGAAGGAAGTGGACGTGGAATCAACAGGCCAGAAGTGAGGAGTGAATGCAGGGAAGAATGGCTCCCAGCTTTCTGGTTTGGGCAGACAGATGGAGGGTGGTGCCTACACAGCTGGCAGAGGAGAACTGACCAGAGCAGTGACTGGCATCTTTGCCCAGGTTCCTGGGTGGGTGGCTGAGCCAAAGGAGCTTTGTAGCTACAGAACCATGCAACACCAAGCTTCTGCCCAGGCTCCTCACCACCCCCATCCATGGTTCCTTCTTTTCTGGTCATCCGCAGATGCAAGCATCCCTACGATTAGAAGTATTTAATTTTTGCTTTACTGTAGGTTCTATTTTTGTTAATAGATTAGTCTCCACCAGGAAAACCAAATTGCTGACCAGCTGACCTGAAAGTCTGAGAGATGCAATTTGCAATCTGTTGGAATCTTCGCTTTAAGCCAGGGTGGGCTGCAGATTGGCCCGGACGGGCGGTGGAGCAGGGCTCAAATTAGGCAGCTGGTGCAGCAGCCATACAGGCACCAGGCAAGGGGGCTCAGGCAGGAAGAGAAAAAGATGCAGATCAGAGAAATAGGAAAGGACAAATGGACAAGATTTGATGACTCAGGGGACAGGTGACTCAGAAAGGGTGTCCTGCTAGGAGGTGGGCCTCCTGGGTTCTCCTCTGGGACCCCCCAGTCACACTGGTTGCAGTGTCTCCTAGGGTTTAAGGAGATAAAGCTGATATGATCTAAAGCTGGGCCCAGAATTCCTCTTAAAGAGCAGACAATCTTGGTGCCTCCTGGGGGGAAAGAAAGAACCTCCATGTGTTTCTGGGTAGGAAAGACCATGGCTGTCGGGGGCGGCCAGCCACTCTGCTGAGAAAATAGGCTGGAGTTCATTTTCCTCCTCAGGACAGGGCCTGGGAGGAGGGGAAGAACTTCTCAAACAAAACTTCAAAGTGCAAACTGTTAGGTAAAGAGGAGTGGGAGGTGGAGACCACCCAAGGGTGACTGGGGAGGGCCCAGGTCAGGGGTTTCTCATGTTCATCTTGATGCCGCTCTAATTACTTTCTCTGAAACAGCCCCGCTCTGCCTGGCCCCCAAATCTTCACTGACATCCCCTCACCAGGCCTTGTCAGAGATGACAGTTTTTGTGTCTTGCTGTGTATGAGTGTAGAAATAGAGAAGGAGGTTGCGTTTCTTTCACGGATCAATGTGGCTCTGAGTGGAGGAACACCTGAGGGATCAGGCAGTGGTCCAATTCCCGAGTGAATTCAGCAGAGGCAGGAGCATGAGAGCGCGGGTCCTCCAGGAATTTGGAGAAGTCTCGAGGTTAGCTGTGGGCATCCCCGAACTGAGGGATGGCGCCTCCTGACAATGTTTCCAGGCTCCCAGCAGCTGATTTCAGGTTGTACATAAGACGCTGGGTCAGACAGGAGGCTCTCCAAATCTCGGAGACACTCTCTGGCTTGGAAGGTCTGGTATAGGGCCAGTGGGGGTGGTGATGTGATGAAGGGAAAGGAAAGGCCAAAAGGGTTATTTAACTCTGGTCTCGGAGGAGGGGAGGCCACACGCTCTGCAGGAATGCACTAGCTCCCCCTACCTGGCCCTCCTTGCCCCTCTGGATATGCAAGTCCTTGGTGGGCTCCAGCCAACAGAGGAGCCCCTCTGTTCTCCCATGCCTGGCTCAGCCCCAGCCCATCTGGAGCCTCGCCTAACTGGAATGCCAGCCTCAGCAAGCCTCAATTGACTCCCGCCGGAGCCCCAGTGGCTGCGCTCATCCCTGCTCCCAGGCTGGTGGGAGGAGCAAAGGCATATGCAGGGCTTTTAGAAGAGTGAAGTGCTAGGTTCATGCAAAGAGTCTGTGGCCGGGAATTTACACTTTTTTGGGTTGAGCACTAGCTGTGCATCAGACTAGGCCAGGTACTGGAGATACACCAATCCCCAAGACTTAGTCCCTACCCTTAGGAAGCCCACAGTCTAGTGGAGGAGACACACCTATAGATAACCACAGCACAAAGGCACGAGTGCCCTGATTGGCAGAGGGCCTGGGCTGTGGGGAATCTATCCAGCCCAGGCTTACAGAGGGCTTCCTGGAAAGACGGTTTCTCAAAGTGAGCCCAGAAGCACTAGGGAGTGATCGCCAGGCAAAAGGTAAGGCTGGGGATGGTGAGAGTGTATCAGGAAGAAGGAATCACCTGTGTAAAGGCCTAGAGGTGGGAAAGCAGGCAGAGAGTAGGAAGCAGAAATAGTTCTAGGTTGGGAGGTGGCAGAAGAGAGATAAAGCTCTGGAGGCAGGCAGGGAGCAGGTGAAGAAAGGCCTGTAGCAAAGTCACACCAACAAAGAATGGAAATCGGAGACCTCTTGCTTTGCCAGATATTAAGGCATACCAGAAAGCCACACTAAGAGGAACAGATGGTTTTGGTTCAAAAACAAACAAGCCAGCAGGAGAATAGAACCATGGTTCCTAAACTGGGCCCCGAGGTGCCCTAGGGTACCTGAGTGAACTCACCAGGGGTGTTGTGGCATATTTTAAATTTCCGAGGGAAACAGTGATATTTAACACTGATCACACACCATGTGAACTACTAGCTTGAAGTAATTCACAGTCTCAACATTAGATTGTGCCACATCATTCTGATGACATCACATCTTTGTGAAACTGGGTTTTCAGTGGTTGCTGTGATGAAAAGCAAGTATGTGTAAAAATTGACGAGGAACAGGAAACAATGTGCAGTCTTATTCCAAGGCTTCAGAAGTTGTCCAGCTCCCTGTTCCATTAGTAAAGAATTGTAGTCATTCAGGAATAAAATTACAACTTTACTTTCTGTTTCAATTTCTGTGCACTACTTTTTCAAATGGCCACTAAGTTGTTGAGATTTAAATATTTATTTAGTTGTTTGGATCTAACCGCTTAGAAACTTGTAGTATTTCTTTTGGTTTAGAGAAAAAAATATTGTGTGAAAAAATGCCGTGAAAAAAATTACTGAGACACTAAGGGTGCTTTAAACTGAAAAAGTTTGGAAACTTCTGGAATAAAGGGTTAATAGATAAGCCCATTTTTGGAAGGAAATTTAATTTTCAAAAACATGGCACCATAAATCAAAAGAATGTTTAAGTGTTTAACAGATGACAGTTGGAAAACTGGTTGGCTATATAAAGAAAAGCAAAACTTATGCCTACCAAACTCCATAAACAAGAGCAGATATGTGACCAAGTAAAGGTTTAAATGAGAAAGGTGAAGTTAATAGGAGAAAATGTAGGGGAATATCTTCGAAACCCAGAGGCAGAACTTCTCAAACAAAACTTTCAAAGCACAAACCGTTAGCCCAACAATTGATTAATTTGATTATATCAAAATCGAGCATTTCCTAGAAAAAGGACATTCTGGACAAACAGACAATAGGATGAAAGAGGATTTTTGTAAGGTCTAAAATCAACGTGGTCTTAACACCCAGATTATCCAAGGAGCGCCTGAAAATCAACAATATAAAGACAGCAACCCCATCAGAAAAATGGGTGAAGCATCTGAACAAGCAATTTACAGAAGAGAAAAACCAGAAGACAGTAGGCACCTGAAAAGATGCTCAATGTCATTAGAAATTAGAGAAAATTGAATTAAAGTGATGTTGCTTTGTGTCTAATACATGGCAACACTTAGAAATAGAGACTATTCTAGGTATTGGTGAAGACAGAGACATAGGGGCCTCAGGCACTTCTGGTGGGATGTCACAGGAGCAGGCATTCAGGACAGCATCTGGCACTACTTAGTCAAATTAAACGTCCACATACTCTTTGACCCAGAATTCCACTCCTGGGATACAGCCTAAGAAATTCTCATTAAGAGGACATTTAGAAGGCTGCTCTATGCAGCTGTGTGTGCGTGTGTGTGTGTGTCTGTGTGTGATGGAGGTGATCTAGAGAGAATCATAACCAGCAGATTACATGTAATGGAAGGATGGATATTAAAAGCACACTGCTTAATGAAAGGAAGAAAAAAGAGGATACATATTATATACATATTTACATAAATATAAATAAAAATGTACATTTGGGAAAACCATACACCAAAAAAGGTACAATTAGACAGACATAGGGAATGGCAGTGAGAAGTGGGGATGAAAAGGAATGAATGAATGAATGTAACAGGGCCGAGCCTTCCCTGAAGCAGTGATGTTAATTGTCATGAACTGATGACTGAAAGTAACTCAATTCTCTGCACCTGAAGGAGGTTAAACAAAGTAAGATCGAACTTAGGCTTTACCTTAAGGGCAGGGGAAACCAACCTGCATACCAATGCTTGGTACACATGTGTTTGTTCATTCAGTCAGTCATTTGTGTTCTCATTCTTTCATCACATTTTTGGGATCAGTCTCTTCTGGGCTCTAGGTATAACAGGCAGAGCAAACAGGCATTCCATGGCTCTGGTCCTACTGCAAGGTCAAGTATCTAATCAGTCTCCTCTGGTGTTCAAAGGCTCCAAACCTGGGCAAACCAGGTGGGCCACAGGCCTGGTGGATATTACCACCTTCCCATTTCCTGGTTGACAAAAATGAGGCTCAGACAGGTGAGTCACTGAGTCACAAGGTCACAGCTATGACTGTGAGTGGCAGAGCTGGAATCTGAGCTCGGGTCTGCGGAACTCTAAAGCCAGTTACTTCCCCTCCAACCCCAGCAGGGGAGGAGGGAGAAGCACAGTAGTAGTTCTACCCTGGGTTGGCTGAAGGCCTCCTCTGGGTTAGCTTACTCATTCAGGGCAGGTCTGGGAAGGCTTCATGTAGGAGGCAGCACTGGAGGATGAGGTTGTCTGCTTTTTCACAATCGTACTCCAATGCTAAAAATGCACCTAGGATGTAATAGGTGCTCCATAGACAGTTGTAGGTGAATGGATGGACAAATGAATGAAGAAACGGAGCGGACATACATAGGGCTGTGAGGAGCTCAGAAGGCTGGCACATGAGGGGTGGGGAGGCAGGCCTTGAATCCCAGGCTAAGAAGTATGGACACTGTCAGCTGCAGGGGCCTCCTGCCAAGGTTTGAGCCAGGGCATCCATCCCCTTTATAGGTCATGCTTAGGCAAAGAGAACATCATGCAGCCTTGCCTACTCAGAGTCTGCACAGTGTGACACATAACCCATCCAGGACTTACCGCACAGAGTGGTGGAAAGGGTACTGAAAGAGCAATCCCAAGATGGCATGCTGGCTCTGTGTCTAGGTTTCTCCATTTGCAAAATGGTGTGTGTGAGCCTGCATCTGCCAGTGTGTGTATGCAAACGTGTGTGGTAGAGCGAGCGCAAGGAGTACTGGCTAGGACAGTCTCCCAGGCTCTCCTGGATCTCGCAGTGCTCAGCTCTGAGTTTGATGAGTCACCAGTTGTGCTCCCAACCTTGGAAACAGCGGGCTGGACTGGCAGGCAGGTGTCCCTGGCATGCCTGATTGAGAACCCATTCTCCCATTTGGCTCAACCCCCCAATTAGAAACCCAGATGGCTCCACAAGGGAGTTGGGGGACTATTGGTTTCATGGACTAAGCCTAAAAATCTTCCATTAAGAGACAGGTGTTAGCAGGCCAGGTGTGGTGGCTCATGCTATAATCCCAGCACTTTGGGAGGGAGGCCAAGGTGGGCAGATCAACTTGAGACCAGGAGTTCAAGACCAGCTTGGTTAACATCATGAAACTCCATCTCTACTAAAAATACAAAAAGCTAGCTGGGTGTGGTCATCTATGTCTGTAATCCCAGCTACTTGGGAGGCTGAGGCATGAGAATTGCTTGAGCCTGGAAGTCGGAGGTTGCAGTGAGCAGAGATTGTGCCACTGCACTCCAGCCTGGGTGACAGAACAAGAATCTGTCTCAAAAACAAACAAACAAAAGAGACAGGTGTTAGCAAAAAAGGAAAGAGAAATAGAAGGCAGGGCTGCTGCATCGATGGCCCCGGTGTTTGCCTGAGGAGGGTCAGGAGGTTCTTCTAGTGGCAGAAACCAGAATGAAGGCTGTAACATGTCAGGAGCAGACTATGAACAAACAGTAGAGTGTCTTAGGCTGTTTGTAGGGCTGGAGTGAGGTCAGGAGAAGCTGGGGAAGATGAATCAATGAACCACTTGGGTTCTCTCCTTTCCCCTCCCACCTCTGGCCTGGGCTTGGGGGCATCCTCATTGCCATTAACTATGGCTCTTCTAAGACCTCTGGTCAACTTATGGGAACTGCTAGAGAATTCAAGAGTCACAGTTTCTTATATTTATAGGACTTGTACCTGGTTTATAGCTGCCAATGCACTTCAGAGTGCACATTTATTTTTCTTGCTCAGCAACCCATCCCCCTTTGGATGGTTTTAATTGAGAAACTATGTCAGCCAGGGTCTGTGATAACCACACTCTAAGGTGGCCCCAAATGACTCTTGCCTCCTGGCAGTCACTACTAAATTCTATCATCCCCTCCCAAATTGAATAGGGCTGGCCCCTGTGACTTGTAGGATATTTCTAGAGAAATGGCAGTGTGTGCTTTCCAAGAGTAGGTCATAAAAAGATGCCGCAGCCTGAGTTGTTTTCTTTTAGATTACTCATGCTGGCGAAAGCCAGCCACCGTATGATGGGGACACTCAAGCAGCCCTCTGGAGAGATCCTGAGGAACTGAGTCCTGCTGATAGCCAGCATCCACTTGCCAGCCATTTGTGGGAGACATCTTGGAAGCAAACCTCCCAGCACTAGTGAGCCTTAGAACGACTGCAGTCCCCACTGACATCTTGCCTGCATTATCCGAGAGACCCCAAGCCAGAACCTTACAGCTAAGTCACTCCTGAATTCCTAACCCACAGAAACTATGTGAGATAATAAATATGTATTGAATGTAACAGATAACTAATACAGGGCCACAGGAGGAAACAATTCATCCTGGACGGCTCAAAAGAAGAGACTTTATTAAAAACTACTCACAGAGTAGGGGGCAAATTGAGGGAGTAGACAAGGGAAGGTGATGTGTCCACTGACCAGCAATGGCAGGAGCTGCTACCATACCTCAGAGTGGAAGGAGGAAATAGTGTCACTGGAGATTCATCAAAGTGGGAGACAAGGAGGAGAAGCCACAGCCATGGAGGGGCACAGCTATTTCAGGAGATGCAGCCCCAAAGCAGGAAGGAAGGCAAAGGCTGAACCTGACCTATCTCCTTCCTCCTGGACTCCAATTCTTGCCTGTACTGAACCAGAAACCAGAAGACAGAGGACGTCATCCATGGGACCAGCCTCCCAGAGCACCAGAGCAGGGCAGAGAATGCATGTATGGAAGAAGAAAAGGAGAGAGACAACAAAGAGACCCACTTGGCCCCATGCTCAGCCTTGAAGTTCTGTGAAGCTGGCTGTATGCAGGGATGGATCACATGACTGTGACTAAGCCAATCAATACAGACTATTCTAGCTATGTGATTGGTTCAGAAATGGGCACATGACCCAAGTCAGCCAGCCAATCAAAACTAATGGGACTAGCAGGGCTTTTGCTGGTGCCATTAGGAAAATGGGTTCCCTTTTTTGCTGGACTTGGTGCTGACATGATGGAAAGCAGAAGCAACTGTGCAGAGGCCGAGAATGGACCTGGCCCAGGAGAGAGCTGGAGAAACCTCATCCTAGACTTGACTGTTATCTTTGCTGAAGCACAGTTTCCTATTACTTGCACCGGAAGAGTCCTGAATGATCCGTTCTCATCCACATCTTTGGTGACCCTTGAGGCAGCTTTCTGGGTAGGGTGGTGAAGATCATCGATTCCATTTTACAGATGAAGAGACTGAGGTTCATTTCCCTTTATCACATGGCGACCAGTTCATTTTATTTCATGATTAAGTTAAAAACTCACCTAGGTTTTTGGGGTGTGCATGTGTGTGTGTGTGTGTTTGAGACAAAGTGTTGCTCTGCTGCCCAGGCTGGAGTGCAGCTCACTGCAACTTCCACCTCCCGAGTTCAAGTGATTCTCCTGCATCAGCCTCTTGAGTAGCTGGGATTACAGGCGCGCACCACCATGCCCGGCCAATTGTTGTATTTTTAGTAGAGGACAGGGTTTCGCCATGTTGGCCAGGCTGGTGGTCTTAGACTCCTGACCTCAAGTGATCCGCCCACCTCAGCCTCCCAAAGTGCTGGGATTACAGGCGTGAGCCACCGTGCCCGGCCGGATTTTGGTCTATATTTTTGTCATCACATTTTATGGTTTTAGATTTCTGACTTCTATGTCAGTGGCCTTGCTGTATACATGCCTTTTATTGAAAACTGCTTCGAACTCTCTTTAGAAGTAGGTGATACACAATTACTAATTTTAGTCAAACAAGCAAACAAGGCATGGTGGTTAGGAAGATTTTCCAAGGTCACACATCTTGCAGGCAGTGGATTACAGGAAGACAGGACGAAGCTTGTTGAGGACAAGCCACTCACTCAGTGTCTTCCCAGGGACTTCAGAACAAAGCAGGGGAGCTTTGCAGTCTGGAAGGGGAGACAAGAAAACATGTGTCTTCTCTTGACTCCTGAGTTGGCCACAGTCCTTTTAAGTGGCTTACTGGGATGATGCAGTCTAGATTTCTCTGACATTGTCTCCAACTTCCCTCCCCCTTGCTGATACCATTCCAGCCACACTGGCTTCCTTGTCATGCCCACACACTCCAACTTCTTTGCCTGCCTGGTAATTTTTCACTGATGTCAGACCCTTCTTTGGGTGTTAGCTTTTAAAAATACTCCTTGAGGCTGGGTGTGGTGGCTCACGCCTGTAAACCCAGCACTGGGAGGACGAGGCGGGAGGATCATGAAGTCAGGAGACTGAGACTATCCTGGCCAACATGGTGAAACCCCGTCTTTACTAAAATTAAAAAAAAAAAAAATTTGGCCAGGTGTGGTGGTGCTCAGCTGTGGTCCCAGCTACTTGGGAGGCTGAGGCAGGGGAATCACTTGAACCTGGGAACTGGAGATTGCAGTGAGCCAAGATCACACCACTGCACTCCAGCCTGGCGACAAAGCGAGACTCTGTCTCCAAAAAAAAAAAAAAATTCCTTGAAATATTCTTAAATTTTGTCTGGGACATATTTAAGTTCCTTGGAAGGAGTTTGACCCCTTTGGGTCTTGCCTTTAAGCTTTCTTAGGTGGGACCAGAGCTGTCTTCAGTCTAGGGTTCATTTCACCCCACTCCTGAGATGACCCCCTTCTGAGTATTATCCCCGTGATTTATTAAAATTTTCCCACCCAAGCTGGTGGGAACATGAACTATTCCTGGTCCTGCCTGAGCTCCGAGGATCCTTCTGCCTGTCTGTTCCTTTCTGCTGGTTCTTTCCCTGGTCTCAAGTGCTTTCCTCCGCACATGTGCCAGTAAGTACTCAGCTGAGGGTGGGAGCAGACCCCTCTGAAGACCTGCATAGTCCTCCCTCTCCATGGAGCTCTCTCTTCTCCAGTACTCTGCCTGCAAACTTCTGCCTCCTTCATCTCTGAATTCTCAGCTCTGTCTCTGCAACTCAGCAAGACTGCCAGGCTCTGTTTGGGTTCCCTGTGCTGGAAACCCTCCAGATGGTCATCTGGGCGATCGTAAGATTCACTTCCTTTGTGCTCCTCCTCTCAGGGGTCACTGTCCTCTGCTACTTGTAGCACATGTCTGAAAACTGTCATTTCACATAGCATTTGTATTTTTTTTTTTTTTAAACTTGTTTACAGCACGAAGGTAAATCTGGTCCCTATTACTCCTCCATCTTGGCTGGAAGTGGGAAGTGGAAGCCTCCAACTCCAGAACTCCAGATACTCTCACCTTAGGACTTTGGGCTGGCTGCTTATCTGCTTGGCTCTCTCTTACCTACTCGCTTGCACAACTCATTCCCTCACCTCCTTCAATGCTTTTCTCAAACGTTGCCTTCCCAATGAGGCCTTCCCTGGCTAGCCTGTTTAAAACTTCTCTCTTCTCGCCATCCACTGGTAGCATTTCCGATCCTCCTCATCCTCCTACACATTTCTTTCTTTCTTTTGGAATAGCAACTATTGTCTTCTAACTGTATAATTTTCTCATTTAATATGGCAAGGACTGATTGTTTGCCTCCTGGCACTAGATTGTAAACTCTCTGAAGAAAGGGATTCATTTTGGTTTTGTTCACAACTGTATTCCTAGCTCCCAGGACAGTACTTGGCACACAGTAAGTTCTCAAAAAGTATTTGTTGAATAAATAAATGATGGAAAAGGTGATAGAAAAAAACCCCCACACGAGCACAGTTATTAAGTTTGGAAATTCTGATGTGTGTGTGGGAGAGTAGCTAGTATGCCTTCTGGATCAAGAGCAGAATTCAGAGAAATGGCTGGAAACACAAGTATGGCCTGGTGGTGGAGTTCCTAAAATGCCAGGCTGTATCCTACAGGCAGTGGGGATAGGGAGCCATGGAAGGTTTTGTTTTTGCTTTTTTTTTTTGACATAGAGTCTCATTCTGTCACCCAGGCTGGAATGCAGTGGTGTGATCTCGTCTCACTGCAACCTCCACCTCCCAGGTTCAAGCAATTCTCCTGCCTCAGCCTCCCAAGTAGCTGGGATTACAGGCACCTGCAACAATGCCAGCTAATTTTGTATTTTATTATCACTATTTTAATTTTATTATCACTGTTTTTGAGATGGAGTCTCGTTCTGCTGCCCAGGCTGGAGTGTAGTGGTGTGATCTTGGCTCACTGCAACCTCTGCCTCCTGGGTTCAAGTGATTCTTGTGCCTCAGCCTCCCAAGTAGCTGGGACTACAGGTGTGTGCTACCACACCCGGCTAATTTTTGTGTTTTTAGTACAGAGTTTCACCATGTTGGCCAGGCTAGTCTTGAACTCCTGGCCTCAAAGTGATCCACTGCCTTGGCCTCCCAAAGTGCTAGGATTACAGGCGTGAGTCACTGCACCAGGCTCAAGGAAGGTTTTTAATAAGGAGTACCGTGGCCAGAGATTATTTAGGAAGGCTGATCTGGTGAGTGTGAGAATAAGAGCCAGAATGAATGAGCAGCAGAGGGGACAAAGAAAAAGGGGTGGTGGTTGGGATTTCACGGAGGTGGAGTCAGCAGGGCTTGGCAGATGGAAGGGAGGAGTTGAAGATGATCACCATATATATCTCTGTAGAAACACGGCTGGCGTGACAGTGCAAACTTTGGTTCTAAAAATCCCGCTGAGGTGGGTGGGAAGGTGGAAGGGGGGTATAAAACCAACAGAGCATTAGAGGTGGCTGACCCCAGCACAGAAACCAGGAAACTGACACTTCCCACCGGCATGAACCTGACAAGCTACATAACCCATTGATCTTCAGTTTCCTCTTCCATAAGATGGTCATAATCACATCTCCCTCACAGGGCTTGTTCCAAGGAAATTTAGTACTTCAGGAGCTTAGTAAACGTTGGTTCTCATCATAGAATCTTTTCTTTTCCATTATTTTGGAGTCCTAAGAGTCCTGAGTGGTCTGAGGGTCTCTTTGACCATGCCAGGTACCACTCCTCCATCCTACAGATGAACTGAGTCACAGAACTCCGCCCCACATAAGGCCCACTGACTGTGCAACCCAGGACACGTCAGATAGATTCCATGGCCTCCATTCTGGTCACTACCACTCATAAAGGCTGGAGTGGGCAGTGTGAGCCCGAGGAGAGGACCCCAGGCTGGATGTCTGCTCCAAATTCCATCACTTTGTGGGAGGTGTGGGAGAAATGGAACATATTTCCATTACACTGGAGTTTAGAAGGTCAGGATACTCTGTTCACTGGAGACTTTAATGCTCAAGACATCTGTCCAGCAGCTAAGGTCATTAAACATGGATTACTGAAGCAGCTCTTCATAAGCTAGTTGATGGAATTACTAGATTAGATGAACAGGGAATCTTGTGTACACTGCATAAAGCATTGCAGAGCTGTACATACCACAGGGACTCTGCCAAATTAGTGAAGGGGAGTTGACAGTGGTTATGTGGATCAAACTATCACTACATATGGCTTATAAAGATCCTGCACACTTGAGAGAGAATATAGGTCACTGTTTTATTATATGCCATGGGTCTGTAAATACATACATGTATGTATGTAAAGACATGTACACATACATACACATGTACAAAATTACTGCCTTCTTCATACGTTTACACTAAGGATATACTAGAGTCATAGTCCGCAGGTGATCAATCACAAAAGTAATTAACTGTACACACTCTAAGGCCTTGAAACTCAAGACTTTTTCAAGCTAGCCTCTACCTTATGTTAGGCAACATCCTATATGTTTTTTCTACATATTCAAGATTAAGGGACATACTATTCCCTCAAGCTTGGGGCACAGAGGAGAAAGAAGACTGGGACATCATGTCCTCTAGGCCCAGAAAACTGGGGCCCATGTGGGACAGGATATGCTTAAGGCCTCTTTGATGTCTATTTCAACCTTTCTTTCCTCCCTGCCTGATTCATTTCTGTCTGATGATTCCTGGGGCCACAGCCCCCAGACAAAGACGATGTTTAATGTATTGATACCTGGGCATGTTTCTAGGGAAGGTGGGGGCTCAGAGGACAATGTGGTCCTGACCTCAGGGACCAGGGCTGAACCTTATGGAGAGAGTGGCTAGGTGGAAGACAAAGGGACGATGTTCACAGGTGGGATGGTTAATATTGAGTGTTAACTTGATTGGATTGAAGGATTGCATCCTTCAATCCAATGAAGTATTGTTCCTGGGTGTGTCTGTGAGGGTGTTACCAAAAGAGATTAACATTTGAGTCTGGGACTGAGGGCTGGGAAAGGCAGGCCCACCCTCAATCTGAGTGGGCACAATCTAATCAGCTGCCAGTGCAGCCAGAATAAAAGCAGGCAGAAGAACGTGAAAAGACTAGACTGGCTTAGCATCTCAGCCTACATCTTTCTCCCGTGCTGGATGCTTCCTGCCCTCGAACATTGGACTCCAAGCTCTTCAGTTTTGGGACTTGGACTGGCTTCCTTGCTCCTCAGCTTGTAGGTGGCCTATTGTGGAACCTCACCTTTTGATTATGTGAGTCAATACTCCTTAATAAACTCAACTTTATATAGACATCTATCCTATTAACTCTGTCCCTCTAGAGAACCTTGACTAATACAACAGGGAACATGGTGGAGCTCGGGGCACAAGCAGCTGAGCTCTGGGCCAGTCAGTGGTGTGCTGGTAAATGTTCAACAACAAGGTCTTTGAAGGGGAGAAGAAGGAAGCTCTGAAGAAGAAGGAAGTATTTGCCCATTACCATGGTGTAAATACTCCCATCATGGCCTATTCAAGCTACTAACGTAACATCATAGAACAAGAAGTTGGGAAGAGCTGCATACAGTCAGCTCTCAGAAGCTGGTATACACCAATTCCAACACAGCCCTGGGCCCAGTTGACCAAGTGTGATACAGCAAGGGTCAGAACAGCCTTCTTCCCCAGTGAAGACTGAGGTCAGCGCACCCCTGTATAAGCCGCATGCATTTTGGGGCACTGGGGAACAGAGATCCAGCAATAAGGTGGTGAGAGCCTCCACAAGTGGCTGTGGGCACGGAGAGTCACCAAGGAGGCTGTGCCACCGGGCCAAACAAGGACAGTTTGTGAGGTCCCTGAGATGCCTCCAGGGACACAGGGAAGACTAGGGGAATTGTGGGGAGTGGTTCTTGAGGTCATGCTGTTCTATAGGTAGGGGCAGCACACAAGGAGGTTTTCTTAATGTTGGTGTAACCTCATGCATAGACTTAGGCTGGAGTGGGTTCTGCCCATTGGCATCATGTTTGCCACCACAGATCATGAAAGTCTAAAGGGCTAGGCTCAGAGCAGATCTCCTCTGCACACTCCATATTCTCAGTTTTTAATGCACATTTATCAAACATCCTTCTGGACCTGATCTTTACTTCTGCATGGGTGGAATGTTTTCCTGTGGGATTAGGCCAAAGAGCTGCACCATTCCATTTTCTCTGGGCTGCCAAGTAAATTTTCAGATTATCCAGTGCTTAAAGTATGCAAAATACTGTAGAGTCTATTGATGTATTTCTTTAATTTACTATAGTATTGTTCACAGTATATATAACTTGAGAAACACTCAGTTCAAAATGGGAAGTAATTGCATTAGGAGCACACCCTCCATCATCCCCTCTCTTCTATCGTAACTGGTAAAACACCAAGCCCTATCAATTTTCCTCCTGAAGTGTGCCTTGAATCCATCTGCTCCTCTCTATACCCAATATCACTGAGATGGCTGATACCAGCATCCCTGCAGGTGCTGTTGCTTTGCTCTGACCTGCTCTCCCCACCACAGCCAGAGGGAGCTTCTTAAAAACACCAGTCAGGTTGCTCCCTTGCTAGACACTTTTCCACTGGTCTTAGTATAACATGGCCTCCACCCACCACTCCAGGCTTATCCCACTTTATTCCAGCCACATCCCACTTTATTCCAGCCACACTGGCTTTCTCAAAGGTGCCACACTTCCTCTAACCCCAGGGCCTTTGTACCTGCTCTTCCCTTTTCCAGGAATGCTCTTCCACCCACTTTACCTAGTTAGCTCCTATTTGTTCTTCAGTCTCAACTCAAAGTCACCTTCTCAGGGAAGCCTTTACTGATCCCCAATCTGTCAATCATCCAAAACATTTTACAGTTTGTTATGCACCTTCCTTATTTCATCTTCAAGCCTCCATGTTACAGGTACCCCTGTAACTTTCTTTCAAAGCACTTTTCACTATTTATATTGAAATGGTTATTCAGATGATTATCTGTTTTTATCTGCTTCCTCCTGGGTACAGGGATCACATCTGCTCTACTCACAGTTGTACCCCCAGCAGCCGCCACCCCCATCCCTCTCATACTATAGGTGGTTGTAAATGTCTGTAGAATAAATGAATGAGCAAAGGGAAACAGTCACATCTCTGTGGTTGTACCAGATTTTTTACCTGTGGTCCCATCACTGATAATAAACCTTCTATGGCCCAGAAAGAGTGTTTGATTGGTCCTAGGACATATAATTTCCTCACTGTCAATACCTGATTTCTCCTGTTATTTAACAACAACAAAAGATATATATACATATATATACATATACATATATGTTTTTTATATATATGTGTGTATATATATTTTATATATATATGTGTGTGTGTATATATATATATGGTGTGGCTTTCTTTCTTCTACTACCACAGATCCTTCAATCATCCATAACACTTTACAGTTTGTTGTGCACCTTCCTTATTTCATCTTCAGAGCAACGCAGCGAGGGGTCCCTGGTCATTATTCTCACTTTGCAGAAGATAACACAAAGATTAGAGACTTGCAGAGGTCACCAGCTGCTAAGACATCGGGGACAGCATGCAACCTTGATCTGTAGGCTCCGTGCCCAGTGCTCTTCCTATTTTTTCACCAAGCTGCCTCCCCCAGCAAGCTAAATGAGCTGCCCAAAAGAAACAGCATCACTTCAGTCTTGCCTAGAATCTTGCTTAAATACTTTCAGAATCATTTTTGCAACTGGAACATTTCTCAAAAGAAGAAAACTAGTTCATCACAGTAATCAAGTCTGTCACAGAGGATGTGTGATGATGTTTGAAAATATAATCCTATGAACATCAGAACTGACAACTCTGAAACATCTCTAGGCTAAATCTGCTAATAACGGTCTTTAGCATTCAGGTTGGCACTCACATGGGTCGGTGTGATACATTTCACAGCAGAAATACCCTAACAAGGAACTTTCTCAAAGAGTAACTGGGTAGAGGACAGATTTTAATGAGGCCCTTTCACACTGAAAGGGTGAACTGTGAGTGAGGAATAAAGGCATCAGATAAAACATGTATTTCCATGAGCCAGATGACAAGATGAGATCTCACATCAGAAAATGTGGCAAACATTTTGTAGAGGTCAGGACCTGTACAGAAAAGGAGTCAAAATATCAGGGCCATTGCCTCTGAAGATCCTTCTAGAGAAAAGTGCTTTGATTAAAATGCAGCAGACACGTGAACTGAAATTACCTCTCCTAGGTCTAGTGTTCACACACTCACTAGCTCAGTTACCCACTCTTCCACCCACAAACTCATCCACCCATTCATCTATGCCTGTCCACCAATCTGCCTAGCTATCCACCTGCTATCATCTATCAATACATCCACCATCTATCCATCCATCCATCCATCCACCCACCTGTCCATTAGTCTACTCACATAATCATCCATCTGTCCATCCATTCATCTGTATCCATCCACCTACCCACACATACATCCACTCATCTATATCCATCCACCTATCTACACATCTATCCTTTCATCCATCCATTCATCCACCCACAAACTCATCCACTCCTTCATCTATGTGTGTCCTCCTATCTGCCCACCTGCCATCTTCCCATCTATTAATCCATCCATCTACCCACATATCCATCCGTGCATACATCTATTCTATTCACCTAACTATCTATCCATCCATCCATTCATCCACCCACACATCCACCCACATATCCATCCATTCATCCATCCATCCATCCGCCTACATACTCATCCATCTATCCACCCATCCACCTATAGCTATTGACCTACCCATGCGTCCATCCATCCACCCATCTGTATCCATCCACCTGTCCACACCTCTATCTGTCCGTCCATCCATCCATCCATTTATCCATCCATATTTACCTACCCACACATTCATCCCTCCATCTATATCCATCTACCTATCCACAAATTCATCCATCTATATCTAGACACCTACCCACATATTCATCATTCACTCCTTCCACTCAGTCGTCCAACTATCTACTCACATTCCCACCCCTCCACCCATCCCCCCACCCATGTCTCCACCACTCTACCCATCTGCCCATCCATTCAACCAGCCTGCCAGCCCTTCCTGCATATCTACTATGTGTAAAACCCTGAGGAGACATTCAAGAAGTAGGGGACAGGGATGATAATAAAAATCTCTCTGATGTATCTGTTCATTAACTTCAGTTATAGGACAGGCCATGTGCTAGAAACCGAAAAAAGAGATAAATCTCAGAA
Organism: Mandrillus leucophaeus; assembly: GCF_000951045.1. NCBI lineage: Eukaryota > Metazoa > Chordata > Mammalia > Primates > Cercopithecidae > Mandrillus > Mandrillus leucophaeus. The sequence goes on from NW_012104621.1 coordinate 1,937,932, forward strand.
AGACCCTACCCTCAAGGAGTTGGTAGTAGAAGCCTTTGTTGCAAGTGAACCAATTAATTGGAGTCAAAATGATTGCAAAAGAGGGCGAATTCAAGGATTTCTACATTGTGCTGCTGAGGGCCACGTTTCTAAGAGTGGTTTGACTCTGCCCTGTTCAGTGGACACCCACTCCCTGGCCTGTCACCATTTTTTTACTGAAAACATGGGAATGAGGTGAAAGGGCATGAAACAAAAAGGCTATTAACCCTGCCACAAAAACCTTATGAGTAAAAAGCACAGTACTGTTTGCTGCTTTGGTAACTACACAAGCTCGCCAAGAAAATCAATGCGCTGCTGCTGCTCCCTCTCCCTTCTTTCTCTCCCCCCACCCCTCTCTTTCTCATTCTCTTTCCCACTCTCTTCTGATTCATTTCTTAAGCTTTTAAGGGGATGACCACAGTGACTTTTAAGATGAAGATAAAGCAATAAGGAGGTCACTGTTTCCCAAACCTTGTCATACGTGTGCCACCCTCACGGTTCTCACAACATCCACCCGCCATCTGTGCTTTCCTTTACTGAATATCTGCCTTAAAAAAAATGGAAAAAGAATGCTTATCTTGCTACCTTAAATGCTAGTTATATTTTTACAGTGCACATTCAAATAAACATGCAACATTAAAATAAAGAGTGTGGGTCTGGATACTAGCTACCATGGTTCCTTCTTGGGCACCTGCCGCTCTGTTGGAAAAGCTGCCATTGCTGCCAGGCTGTCCTCCAGGGCCTGCCTCCTGTGAGATGACCTGAGAGCTCAGATCCAGGTTCCCCATGAAGGCTTTGCTGCTTCTTTGTTACTGCAGAAATTTGCTTACTAATTTTTAAATCCAAAGGGACAGTCAGCAAAGTCTTCCAAAGAGCAAATTTGAAAAAGAAAATGTAATGTTAAATGCAATGTTAACACTAACATAAATGTTAAATGAAGGACACTAACATTGGGCTTCTAGGTAAAATCTCCTTTGAAAAACAAGTTTGAAAACTACTGGAATACATTGATACATAGCTATATACATGATGAATATGAATACCCATAGACCACATATTTAGGGGGGTGTATGTGTGCATGCATGCATGTGTGTTTGCGTGCATATGAATGTGAGAATGTGAATTACCGAAGATTGCAAGAGCTGCAAGAATCCAACTGAAGCAGCTGGTTGGGGACCCACCAATCACAGAATCTCCTGGAAAATTAATTATAGGTGTTTGAGGGTCTAGAGGACTGTGAAGTTGGTATCCAAATACATTCTTCCTCATCATCCTTGCACTAATTCAGCACATACTATGTCCCAGGCACTCAACATATATAAACCTCTTTAATTGTCACAGCCCTTTAAGGTAGGCCCCGTTGTTATCTATAGGGGTTACTGGGGGGCTTGCCCAGTATTTTGGCCTCTTTAGGGCCAAAGCACCATCAATCCCCAGCTCCTGAGAATATTGGCTACTAAGGGTCCCAGCCTGGTTCCTCACTGTGAATTACCCTCCACCATGAGGAACTGCCTTGCCTAAGGATACACCCGCTCTGAGGGCCAGTGACTAGCTGATAAGAGGATACCTGGGCCCAGCCTCTGCACCATCCCAGCTCCAGAGCTACCAGAATCAGCTGGGGCCTCAGTTGCAGCCACACTGCTGTTAGCTTCTTGCTCTGCCCAGGCCTGTCCCCTTCACTTCCCTACAGGTGTATCCAGAGCATGCTCTCTGACAAATCTTCTGCACACATGTCCCATCTCTGAGTCTATTTACAAGGAGCCTGATCTAAGGCACTATCTATGTTTTATAGACAAGAAACTGAGATGAAGAGAGGTTGACTTCTTGCTCAAATTTATCCGGCTAGCAAATGGAACCAAGATGTGAACCTAGGAAGTCTGTCTCCAGGTTCCATGCTCTTAACCATTTCATACCTCTTAGGAAGACAAAGGTGGGCACCCTGCCTCCAGTCACTTATAGTTCCCCACTTCCCCCCTTCCACAATTTACAATGCCCCAACCAGACTCCAGGTCTTTACTTTAAAATTAGTGGTTTAGGCAGTAATTCTAGGAAGCTTGAATTCCATTGAGAAAGAAGAAGGAGGTGGCAGTGGTGGTTAGAATTTCATGAGAAACTGGCTCTTCCAAGTGTCCTTCTCTCCATCACGCAGGTCTGAGCCTCATCCAGGCGGGCACAGAGTGTCACATCGAGTGTGTGTGCGTAACTTCTGCAGGAGCACAGGCAGGTGGAGCCAGTGTCCACCAGGGCCCAAAGCCATGCCATCCTGTCGGCTGAAATTTATGTCAGCTGTCTTCTCCTGATTTCAGAAAACTTCCGAAGCTTCTGGGCTAACATACCTCGACACACACACACAGAGGGGATTCTGGTCTCGCATCAAGAGAAATGCATGTAATCTTCAGATTCATTTTTCATACGGGATCTGGATATATCTCTGAGTATTTTCCTCAATAGTGGGGCTATCACTAATGTTTAATGATACTATTTACTTTAAAATATTTGCTATTTATATTTTCCACATTTAAAAATGTACATTCTTAGGTTTCTGTATGCAAAAGCAACAAGACTTTTGCTAGGCTAATAACTATTTGGTTAGCAGGAGCTTGCAAATACCATTATTTCCCTCTAAAATTAGCAAACTACCTATGATATCTTTAAAAATACTTAAAAAATAAGTGTACAGCTAAATAAAATTGCTCTGTCATAATAAATAATAGCTAAATAAAATTAGCTCTCCCATAATAAATAATAAAAACTCCTCTGATACCTCCCGGGTTCAAGCAATTCTCCCACCTCAGCCCTATTTCCAAATCCCAAGTAGCTGGGATTACATGCGTGTGCCACCACACCCAGCTAACTTTTGTATTTTTAGTAGAGACAAGGGTTTCGCCATGTTGGCCAGGCTGGTCTAGAACTCCCAACCTCAGGTTATCTGCCTGCTTTGGCCTCCCAAAGTGCTGGGATTACAGGCGTGAGCCACTGCGCCCGGCTGGGAGTTATTATTTAATGGGTAAGCAGTTTCACTTTAGGATGATGAGAAAGCTCTGGAGACAGATAGTGGTGCTGCTTGTATAACATGGTCAATGTGCTTAATGCCACTGAATTTGTACACTTAAAAATGACTAAAACAGTAAACATTATTTTATACATATTTTATCACAATTTAAAAAATGATAGGGTTAAGAAGATTGAGAACCATTGCCATGGAAAAAGTTTTATAATGTGAGGGACCAAAATAAATGATAAAGAAATTAAAAAAAGAAAAAGGATCACATCTGAATGTGAAGTGTCCCATGGGTTTGTCTGAATGATACGAGGTTTTGGGAGACTGATTTCTCTTTGGTGCATGCCTGTACTTTTCACGTTTTCTACAAAGGACATGGATTATTTTAATAATCCAAAATAAATATGTATTAATATGTGTTATTTTGAAACACATGAATAAATTAGAATATGGCAGGTGAGGTTACAAAATGCCCTCCCTCCTCCCAATCAGGGGAAAGGTGGGTACAATATAAAGAGTCTCTTCCAGTGCTGTGGCCAGAGCTTTCAGTGAGGCTGGCCCAGAACCAAGGGGCGGGGGCCTGGCTTCAGCCTTGCCTCTTACTCAGCAGGTTAGGGAGAGCCACAGAGCTCCCCCTGGAAACTAGGGTGGTGGGAAGTGCTGATCTCATTGGTTTAGTTCTGCTTTGTCCTTCTCAGGCTGGATTCTTTTGCCCCTAATGGAGGAGAGCTTTTATAGATGTAGGATAATGGTTAAAAGTGAGGGTCGACAGTTAGACGGCTTGTGTTCAAATCCCAGCTTCTCTACTCACTAGCTCCGTGACCTTGGGCAAATTTTTTAATCTCTCAGGTCGAATGAGAGGGTTAAATTACTTAATCCTCTACCTCCTTAACCTCTCAGCTGCAAAACAATGACAATAACAGTCCCCACTTTCTGGGGATGTGTCAGTTTGCTAGGGCCATCATCACAGTACCACACACTAGGTGGCTTAAACAATGGGAATTTGTTATCTCAGTTCTGGAGGCTAGAAGTCTGAGATCAAGGTGTTGGCAAGGTCACTTCCTTCTGAGGGCTGTGAGGGAGGATCAGTCACCTTCTGCTGGTTTGCTGGCAATCACTGGCGCTCCTGATGATACAGAAACCTCATCCCTCTCTCTGCTTCATCGTCACATGGCATTCTCCCTGTGTGCCTGGCTGTCTTCAAATCTCCCCTTTTTTTATAGGAACACTGGTTATATTGGATTACCTTACTTCAGTACGACCTCATCTTAACTAATCACATCTGCCACAACCCTACTTCCAAATAAGGTCACATTCTGAGCTACTGTGGGTTGCAGTTCAGCAGATGGATTTTTTAGGGGGGCACAATTCAACCCATAGCAGGTGAATGTGAGGATTAAGTGAAATAATACATCTAGGAGCTTGGCATAGCACTCAGCATATAATAGGCATTCAAAACTGTTAGCCATTCCTATTATCATGACATCGGTCATTACAGTGATTTGCTATGACCACCATGTCACTGGCTCCTTCCAAGGAGCCTCCTCTTTGTTTCTCCCAGGGATGAAGACAGAGCCTGCACCTTCTGTTGAAGCTCTCATAAGCTGATACACTCCCCCACACTGCTTTTCTTAAGGAAATAGCTATTTTTTCCCTGACTTGATGAAGTCAAACTTGCAAGCTTTGGAAGGTTAGGCATCAATTCAAACAAATTGCTAAACCACATTATTTTGATCTTTCAAATTTGTCTGACAGCAGAAGGAGTAGGTTTCTTTCCTGTGCTGTACATTGTCTGCAGTCATTTGTAATTGTATTTAAATTAACGGGGGAAAGGCAGCCAAGCAACACCTAAGAGCACAAGATTTTGAGACACTTGCATTTAGATCAGAAGACCTAGAATGTAGTCCTGAGCCAGGTTCACCAGTTATGCACTGTGGGACCCCAACATAGCTCCTTTGCCTTTCTGAGCTATAATTTTGTAATTCATTCAATCAGCAAATATATTTCATGGACTAAAAGCTGGGTCTTATAGACACCAGGGGTACAGAGATAATTATAGGCCCTACTGTCAAGGGGCTCAGAGTCCAGCAGGAGGAGGCAGATAGACACACAAATAGTCCAGTGCAGAGGGGAACCGTAACATCCTTCACTATTAATATGGGGATGGTAGTACCTGCTGTCTCTCTGATGCATCTCACCTGGTTGTTCCCACTGTGAGCCCTTTGGGGGCAAAACCTTACATCTTACTACTCCTACCTGGCCCTGGTCTGGCTTACTGGAGGTGCAAGGAACGCTGGTTGAATTAATTGGATACCGAAATGCTTAAGAATATGGACTTTGAGTAAATCAGACTTGGTAGCCTTGCATAAACTCTCACTTACTACCTGTGGGATCTTGGGTTCAAAGTTCAGTCAAATCACTGAACTTTGCTGAGCCTGTTTCTTTAATCTATGACATGGTCGATAATTATTTAAATCATCTGTTCACTAAACAAATATTTATTAGGCACCTACTATGTCCCGGGCACCCAGTTCTAAGCCTTAGAGATACAGCAGAAAATAAAACAGACAATAAATAAGTAAAATATGTAGTATGTCAGATGGGGCTAGCTGTTGTGGAAAAGAATGAGTAGAGGGGGAGTGGGTGAATGGGGAGGGAGTTGCAATTTAAAGTAGAGTGTCAGGTTAGGTCTCACTGGGAAGGAGAGAGGAGGGGAGAGATGTGAGATAGGTGAGCCAGCCAGATGCAGCTCACTGGAGGAGTGTACCAGGGCCTGGGAATTATACATCCCATCATATTCAATAATGAGGGAACCGTGCTTAGAATGCTTCCTGGGATACAGTAGGAGCTCATTAATTGATAACTATTATTAGCATGAGTGAATAAATGTAATTGCATTAAGGGAGGAAGATAGAAGAGACTATAAATGCACTCTGTAAACGGCAGTCACACAGCAAGGATTATTATTATTGTAGTTGTTGTTTATTACTAGCAATTACCTCTCAAAAATGTTTCTGACAATCTGAAGTCACAGAGGGCCCATCAGCAATTGCTTCTGCTGCTCAAGCCCTGGGATTTGAGCCCCAGAGAGATGCTTATGGGAGAAACAAGAAATTGGGAGGGGAATAAGGGATGAGTTTTTCTGCTGCCTCAGGAAGGGATTCCTCCAACGCATGTGTGCACGTTCACATGCACACCCACACACACACACACACACACATGCACGTGACCTTGTGTGAATTACTGATACCAGGTATCACAGCAAGAATTTGGTAATCACTATTAGCAGATTCAAGAAATCTAAGTCCTGTTAGTACTTCTGTTGTCAGTTCTGATTATTTATTGGGTTAAAAAGTCTTATTAGTTTATAGATGCCTGGAAGGCAAAAGAGTAGAAAAGTGTGATTGAATTTCTCAATCATGTGCGAATTTAATCCAACAACATTAACTAGAGGTTACCAGGAATTATTGAGCTTCTACCAGGCATAAAGGGCTAGGTGAAGTACGAGGGGATCAGAGAAAGGAAGGGCTGTGGTCCCTGAAAATCTGGGAGACACTAATTCGTTGGAGGAGACGAATATGGCTCTCCTACAGGCTACTGCAACGGGCAAGGGTGCATGCAAAATGCACCAGGGGTGAGGGAGAAGAGTCCAGAACCCTCCAACCGGGTGTGGGGGAGGTAAGGAGGACCACTGGTTCTAAAGTTACACATATGGTAACTATAAAGTTATAGTAAAAATTTTCTCTTGAAAATGCTTAAATTTCCCATAAATACACACGGGTGTCTTAGATAGGGTTCTCCAGAAACAAGGCCTAGGACAGGGAATCACATGTCTGCAATTTGTTAACAACGTGTCCTCAGAAGAAACCTGTAAGGGAGAGAAGAAAAAGCAAGAGGCCATGCTCAGATGTGGTTTCAGATGAAGGTGAGCCTCAGCCTGTTCTGGTTGGAAGCCCTGGAGGGTAAATTGCACTGGGTGTTGTACCAATGCATCCATCCGTCATTGCTGCAGGCTGATGGGGTGGGTGTAATTCCCAGGCACCTCCAGGCAGAAGGCACCAATCGCCCAATCCTGTAGGGAAGGCAGCAGGTGTGAGCCATTAGCAGAGGCACCTGTAGCAGCTGGGGGATGGGCAAACCTGAGCAGCCCTCTGAAACTGAGCTCAGGAGATCTGCGTGGGACACCATCAGCATCTGCTGCCATTAGCTTTTGTGTATAATGCTGAGTGGTAATGCTTAGGGCTGCTGGGGCACTGAACTAGTCAAAAGGGAGGAAGAGGAGGGAGAGCTGAGAGCAGACGCCTTCCACATTAAGGTAACTTTCCAATCCCTAGAGTGAATGGCCTCAGGAGAGAACTCAAGTGTTCTTGCTTAGAGGCAAAGTTTACTTGGTTCTGTTTGGATATTAAACCACTACAGCCTTCATACAAGTTAAAAGATTTGTTTATTGTTTAGAGGATGAAAGGAGATTATATATATGAAATAGAATGGTACCTCACAGGTATGCAATGATTGTTTGCTGGGTCTTGATTAGACCCACACAAACTCTTCTTTGTAAAGTAGCCAGCTTAATAGCAGTAGTAATAACAATAGCAATAATGACAATGTAGTTCTTAGGCACTAAACCTTCCTGTTATTTCCCACAATAACACTTTGAAAGAAGACATATTTACCTCCACTCTACAAATGAAGAAACTGAGGCACAGAGACGTAAATAACTTCTCCAAGGTCACACAGCTCTAAGAGATACATACGCTGTGACCTCTTTTTGCTTGAGTTTCCAAATGTGCAATTCTTGTTAGAGTTGATAACTGCCATGTCCTGGGCAATGGTACATTTCAACTGAGTTTGAGGGTGGGCTGGTTAGCCAGAGAACAGAGGGAGAGAGATTAGAGTCTCAAATCAGCTCCTACGTTATGTTTGTGTGTGATGCAATTTCACTGGAACGACCTGGGTCTGGGATGTGCTGGGGACACATGAGGTATAGAGAAAGTTCTGGATGGGTTTGCTGTTGCTCCTGGGCAGCAAGCAAGAAAGGAACATGAAAAAGGAACCTCAGAATAGGAAACCGTGGGGTGGCACTGGACGCTAGCACAGGGTCACTGGAACGAGCCCTGTGTTCTAGTGCTCCCAGTTGTTATACCACATTTGGACTATTTCAGAGCTTCTAACAAGTTCTCTAGTGACAGCCTTGAGCACAAAATCAAGAAACAGGCACAATCAGGATAATCTGGGGGATAGAGTCACAACTGGAAGAATGACCAGCCCCAAATGGTATCAAATCTTGACTGGGTAGAGTTTTCTCTATTTCTGGATGGAGTTCCCAGTGCCCTGTTTCTTGTCTTTTTCTTTCCCAGATTCAACCTAAAAAAGACTTCTATGAGCTAAATGATGATATCAAATATAAGACACAAATGTCTGGCTGGTGGGAGGCCTGAAGTTTAATTTCTACATTGGAAAGTAAAACCAGGACCCTAAAAGATCAAACATGCAGGAGAGATGAGACAACTCTAACAAGAGGATATGTAACTCATTTGTGTGTGTGTGTGTGTGTGTGTGTGTAAAATTATCTGTTTTGACTTAAAAAACCAAGTGCACAAACTCTAATATCAGAGTAGGGCGAGGCAACAGTGAGTATGAAATAAACATGGGTTTGAGCCAACATTGCAAATTCCCCTGGAACGAGGAACCTGTTGGTTTTCTCTAGCTACCTAGTTTGACCTTACTTGGAGTACTTGGAATTCCAACCAAACTGAGTTTAACTCTATGATGTCCTCTTTTTAGGTAAAAAAATTGGTAGGGTGGGTGGTGGGGTGGTGACTTGTCTGGGGGGTGGGGGAAGCATTTTTTAAGTCTTAGTAGAAATAATTTTTAAACATCTTGCAGAAACTTTAAGGGGTATACTGGCTAAGGCTGGATCCCTCTTCACCAGCAATAAAAGCAAATAGATCAATAAACTCTGCAAATCGCCATCTGCTGTTCTTCTTCACCTTGGTGAGAGCGATTAGAAGATAACAGCCATCGGAGGTGAAATGCCTGAACCTAAGGGTGCCAGCCTCTCCTGACATATGTTACACTAGGATGTCCAGACCCGCTGCTGGTCGAGAGATGCTGGGCAGAGGATGAAGGATGGCTCTATTATTTGGAGGAACTTATGGGTCACCCTCTTTCCAGCTGTGATCGTTCCCACATAAAGTACACCCACCTAGAATGAGGGACAGTCACAGGAAACTTTAGCAAGAATGGAGCCCTCTTCTCATAATCCAAGACATTCCCCGGGAGCCTCTTTCAATTTCCCTATGGTCAAATGCTCTTCACGCCTAAAAGCCCCCATCCAAACCCAGTGTATATGCCCTAAGGAGCTCCTGGAAAAGCATGGATTCCATTTTCATAGGATAAAATGAGAGTCTATTAATTTATTTTATTTCATTTTTGAGATGGAGTCTCACTCTATCGCTCAGGTTGAAGTACAGAGGCATAACCAGCCTCAACCTCCTGGGCTCAGGTGATCCTCCCACCTCAGCCTCCCAGGTAGCTGAGACTACAGGTACCTGCCACCATGCCTGGCTAACCTTTGTATTTTTTGTAGAGACAAGGTCTCATCATGTTGCCCAGGTTGGTCACAATATCTTGGGCTCAAGTGATCCACCAACCTCAGCCTCCCAAAGTGCTAGGATTACAGGCAGAAGTCACTGCACCCGGCTGATTCTGTTAATTTAGCCACAACAATCTCAATGTGCTGTCCTTTTAAGAGACAAATCAGAAGATACATTTACCAAACAGGGTATACTGCCGGTAACAGCCATCATATCTTAGCCTGACATACCCAAAGGATTTGTCCACCTTGAGATCTGGGAGGTCACCCTTGTTTTAAGAGACTGGAAACTGGAAAGAGTTTTAAAAAATGATCACCTGAAGAATGTTAAGGCTTTGATTTTCACCTGAAGGCTTAGCCAGTGTTTTCAAGCATGTGCTGAAAGGTTATGGTCTCCTGAAGATGAATTTAGTGCATCTTGATTAGGAAAGCCAAATGAAAGCAGTCTGTTCAGCCACCGCACACTGACATGTTAAGTGTTGGGAAGAGGGGCCTGGTATTGCATCCTCACTCCCACCACATGCACAGGAGGGTTCTCCACAGATGGCTACCTTGCAATTGTTGATTAGCCACCCTAAGCGAAACCGTCTTTCCTCCAGAGGCCTTGGGCAGACCTTGGATACTGCCTAGCAATTGTTCCTCTACTTGTCCATTCCCATTGCTATTGAATGAGGGATTCTTGGGGGAAGGGACCACATGTTATTCCTCTCTATACTCCATACACGCAGTGCAGGGCTTGCTAGAGCAGTGAATGAATGTAGGAGCAAATCCATCGCCAACAGGTTTAAACCACAAAGGGGTGTGTGTGTGTGGCCCAAGCAATTCTCAGGTTATTTAAGAATCTCTTAGACTGCTATTTAATATGTGAATTCCTGAGCTTTACCATAAGACCACAGAATCAGAAGTTAAGGGGTGGGGCCAGGGAACCTGCATTTTAAATGAAGCTCCCTGGGAGATTCTCATGCCTTTAGAAGTTTAAGAATCATTGCCCTAATGATAAGCTCTGCTGAACTGGGTTCCAAGCCCTGTTACTTTCAGAAAAGGGGATTCTCAGACTGCTCTGGGCTTTTGAGATTTAAATAGCCAATTCTAGCCTGAGTTTCCTGGTTGCATAATTGACAGAAGAGGAGGATGGAGGAGGGAAAGCATCCTAAGACTTCTAAATCATGGAGGGGCAATCCTAGGGCTGAACATCAGAGAGATGGATGGCCCCCAAGTCATCGGTGGGCCATAGGGACCTTGAATCCCACTTCAGAGTGTTCCCTGAGGAGAGCCACTGGGAGCACAGCTTCTAAGAAGATAAAACGGAACTCGCCTTGATTTAAGGTGGATTCCCAACCTAGGACGCATGGAAGACATTTCGTCATCCACATGCCAAGGCGGGACCACAGGCCCAGCTCCCGGCAGAGAGTGTGCATACTGAATCAATTGAAATTGAGTCATGGATATAATTAATTTAATGTGTTTAAACGATTTCCCATGTAGTAAACGTGCTAAATGAGGGGGCACCCAGACTAAGATGTCTGCCTAAGAGTGGAAAAATGGATACTGTGTGTGCTGTATAATGAAAACCCTTCAGCAAATGGAAAATGCTTCCATTTATTTCCACCTCCCATGTTCTTTTCCTTTCTAACTCTTTATTTATAGCTGAACTTGGCCTTCTGTGGTTTCCTTGAACCACAGAGACACTTTTTATTTTGTCAGAAGACGTCCTTTTTTCTGTGACCAGAAGACAATTTTAATGAAACCTATCTACAACCCAGTGACAATCACCTGTTAATATGTGACAAAGGGGATAGGAGGAAGGTAACATGGAGTGCAGGACTGTTTCACTGTTGCGGTCTGTCTCCACTAAAGGGGCACTTAGGCAAAGAAAAGGGAGATCGTGTTGAGTGGGTGGAGGCAGGGCCTGGGCAGCTACCATTCCCGCTGTGCTAAACAATCTTGCTGCATGGCTCTGAAGGAGTCATTTTCCCTCTCTGGACCTCAGACACTCATCTACACCAAAAAGCATTGAATTTGAGGATATTTAAGACAACTTTCAGTTCTGATGTTCACTGAGTTCTGAGTCACAAGCTGGAGCAGACATAAACAGGTGCCAAGGAATTTCCCATTAAAAAGAAACTCATCCTTAAGCCGTGGAGAACATTTCAGGCAGTCTAGCTAATTGCTCATCAAGTAAGGATTATGTATTATTTGGCTTAGATGAAAGGGAGCATTTAGAAATGGTTATAAGTGATCTCCAATTAAGATCTATCAGGCACCTGGGCAAAATGCAGAGTTCTAGGATTATGAAGGATGGCAAAATGCTTTCTAGATTCTGTAGCTCTCTATTCGTCCATTTCAACTTTGGATACTTTGAATTCATTTTGAAACAGCCCTGCCAAAATGCTACTCGTGGGACCCTGGGCGAATCCCACCCCTCTCTGAGTCTCAGTCCATGAACTTGTAGGATGAAGAGAAAGCACTTTGGAGGTATTTTGATGGGTGTTCTGTCCAGCATTTCTGAGGGAGGGGTCTCAGGGGCTGCAGGGGTGGGGAGGGGGCTGCAGGAAGAGGGGGCTGAACAGGCAGAGTTCAGGGCTCCTTCTCTGTTCAACTGAGAAGCTCTTCTTTAATCAGTTTTATATACCAGGCTCCACGTGAGATTTTATAACACAGAGTTCTGAGAATAAAAATAATTCTTGAAGCTACTGGTCTGAGGAAAGCTGTTAAAGTTTCCAGCCTGAATCTAGGCTGTGCTACAAAAATGGACTTCACCAATACATTGTGGGAGTGAATTTCTCAGAGCCTTTAGTCCAGAATGGCTCTGCTCAGGGATTTTGGAAATCGACTTCGTTTGAGCAAACCTCAGTGCCACCTCAGTGCCTCCCCACTGCCGCCCAGCAGTGGTCTGAAACCCTGCTGTGCATTAGAACTACCTGCAGAGTTTGTTAAAACACAGATGGCTGGGCCCCACCCCTAGAGGTTCTGATTTAATGGGCCTGTGTGGGGCCTGGGAACGTGCATTTCTAACAAGCTCCCAGATGATGCAGACCACACTTTGGGAAGGGTTGGCCTGGAAGATAAAGGCCAGTCTCCTCAGCATGTCCCTCCAAAACTGGACCCCAACTTCCTTTCCCAGCCTCCTCATCCAGCTTCCCAGTTTTCCAGCCCAACTAACGGTCCTTCCCTCCCTCTTGCATTTCTCCCTTGCTCACCATGCTCCCTCTGGCCAGCCCCTTTCTGCACGTCTAACTCCTGCCCACAGTTCAAGGCATGGGTCAAATGCTACTCTTCCAAAAAACCTACCCCGACTTTTTCACTAAAAGTCACAGAAATCCCTCTGGGCTCGGGCTCGGGCTCAAATAGTTTCTCTCACAGTGCCAAGCACTTTTAACCTCTCATTGTTTTTGTCTAGGCCTTGCCCCTGCATGTGAGCTCTAGGACAGGGAGCCCATCTTACCTTGCAATCCACACCATTATCCACACCTTCAGCACCTGCACAGGTTCCAGCCCACCAGACCAACAATACAAGCCTCAGCACAGGTATGCATGAATATGCATATTCAAGAAATGCCTCAGCCAGCTCAGCTTACCTACCCTTAATTCCCCAAGACAGACTGACTCGACTCTGAATCTTTAAATTAGAACACAGGACAGCACTTTAGCCCACTCAATCTATTCTTCAGATGAATTTTCCATATTTTCTGGAGCAGAGGCAGTGATGAATACATCATGAGACATAAATAACTACCACTTTGGTCCATTACCTTCTGCAGCAATTAAGAGCTAGACCCAAGTTCAAATCCCACGTGACCCTGATTAGCTATAGTACTTAAATACTCTGAGTTCCAGGTTCCTCACTGTTCATGGGGATAATAAGAGCACCTACTTCCCATGGATGACATAAGGATACAGTGTAATCCGTTATTAACAGTAACAATAGCATTTATTGAGTGCCTGCTATGTGCCTAGCACTAGGCATATAATATTGAGTCTAACTATGTTATGTACTCAGCATAATGTCTAGCACATAATATGCAATCAAGAAGTATTAGCCATATTATCATTGCTTATTTTCTCAACTTCCATGCAAGATTTATATTATTATCCCCATTTTCCAGATGAGAAATTTGAGGCTCAGAGCAAGTAGCTTGCTCAATAAATATTAACAAGTTGTATTGTATAATGTGTAATATTTATAACTAGCTTACAAGGTAAGTATGATTTCCATTGTGTGACTGAAAACTGTAGTTCAAAGAAGGTAACTTGTAAATGAAGGCCCAGGATTCGAACCTGATTTTGGGTCCACAGCTTCTCCTGGCCCACTCACCCCACCATCTGGTAAACTGTGCCTGCATTGTGTGCGCAGTCAACTCTCTATGCCCCTTTTTTTTTTCTTTTGAGATGGAGTTTTGCTCTTGTTGTGCGGGCTGCAGTGCAATGACACAATCTCAGCTCACTGCAACCTCCGCTTCCTGGGTTCAAGCGATTCTCCTGCCTCAGCCTCCCAAGTAGCTGGGATTACAGGCATGCGTCACCACGCCCAGCTAATTTTGTATTTTTAGTAGAGACAAGGTTTCACCATGTTGGTCAGGCTGCTCTTGAACTCCCAACCTCAGATGTTCCACCTGCCTCGGCCTCCCAAAGTGTTGGGATCACAGGTGTGAGCCACCATGCCTGGCCTCTATGCCCTTTCTTATCCAAGAGTCATAGAAAAGCATTTTCCCAATGTGTCCAAGAGCACACACTGCCCCTGCCCCTTGTCTGAACAGTCTTGCAATCCTAGGGCCTGCAATTAGTTATTTCGATGATCAGAGATAACAGATCGCATAACAGAAAGCCTGTAACAGCCCCTCTTTTACTTTGCATGTTTACAAGGAACACTAAGGAAAACAGCCCAGAGGCGTGGGACTGACCGTGACCCCGAAGAAGTTGGTCTCGTTCATGGCATTGAGGATGATCCTGCCCAGCGTGTGGTCCGTGTAGTTGAAGTCCTGGATCCGCTGGTGCCGGCTGCTGGCATGCAGCGTCTCCATGGCCCTCTGCAGCGTCTTGGCGATGACCCAGATGCCATCGTAGGCATACCCGTGGAACTTGCTGGGCCCCACGCCTGACCGCTTGTTGTTGTACTCTCTCTCATACTGCTGTGGAGTCTGGAAAAACAGGCGGATTGGGGGAATCCCAAGTTATACTCAGCAGGGACATCAGGTGCCTGATGCCGAGAAGAGCTACTATTCTTCAGTGCCCACAGGGTGCCAGGTACAGGGCTAGACTCTATGTGCATTATCTCATTTAACCCTCACAACAACCTCATAAGGTGGGTACTGTTATTGTCCCCATCTTACAGACCCCCCCATTTTCAGGGGGTCAACTTGCTTAGTGCCACAAAGCTAGTAAGTGACAAGACTGAGATTTAAACCCTGTCTGTTGGCAAGACTAGAAAGAGGGGATAATACACCCTAACCAGGCCTTTCCCTCTATACTTGCAGGGCCTGGGGTGAGGTAGAGGCCCATATCCTGTATGTCTGGATATTAAAGTTATAGACACGTGAACAAACTGTTCAAAAAATATTCTCTATTTCCTCATCATAATAAATACACCTTCCTGAGGATCTGGAAGGCCAAGCTGGAATTCAGAATTCTGGGACTTCTCTGAGTTTCAGGCCAGACACAGTAGCACAGAGAGGGAGCTGACCATGTACTGATCGGCCTACCCCTCCCCTTCCCTTCCCACCCCTCCCCTTCCCTTCCCACCCCTCTCCATCCTGCAGCCCAGCCAGGCTCAGTCCACACCTCCTTCCCCTTCCAGCATCAGTAGCTCCCTGTAGCCCCAAAGGCACAGTCTACCCTCAAGAACTGGGGCAAGAGGCTCCCTAGGCACTGGAAGCAGCTCCAGCTTATGGGCTGAGAATTCAGGGCACAGTCTGGAAGCTGGAAGGGGTGCAGGTCTGAGTGGGCTGTGTCCGTGCCTTGCAGATTCCGAGCCCCAAGGGGCCTGAATGAGGCCCTCTTAGAGCATGGGACCCAGGGCAGGGCCCAGTTGCTCAGCTGTCAGGCAGCATCTGTCCCTCCTGCTATTTTGTCTGCTTTCCATAATATAACAGTCTGAATAGGCCAGCATTGAAAAAAAGATTTTTTTTCTCCCATTGAGCTGAATTTCATAAAAGAATTTCATTGGTGATATTAACATTTTGATTGTGGCCGCAAAGGAACAAAACCGCCTTTTTACTCCAGACCTTGGAACTTGCACTTCCAGATGAATGCCCCCCCGGGGGACCCATTACCCTTAGGTCCTTCATAGGCATTTTTTCAAATCACTTCTCGACTCCTCTGCCAGAAATGTCATCGGGGCCCACTGCTTGGTCTTTGGAAAAACCCTCCTTGGGGAAAAATCACACACAGGACACTTGACTCACTGTCAGTTTATACTGAGAAGGGCCCCTTAGGGACAGTCACAGGCACTCAGTCAGTCTACAGCCTGAGGCACAGACAGGTGCAGAGACATGTCCAAGGTTACACAGCTTGTGTGTGTGTATGTGGGGGGTAGGCGGAAGTGGGTGCTGCGCCAGACTACCTTCCCATTTCATCTTGGCTACTTCCTTCCTCTTTGATTTCTAAAGTAGTAACTGCTTTTTGAAAACCACCACAAGTTGTTTGGGCCATGTCTAGTGTTTTTAAGGAAGGTGGTGGAGCTGGGTCATCAAAGGCTGTGTCTTCCGTGGCTAGAGCCCACGGGGGCCAAGAAGCCAAGTCTCTTATGGGGTCACCCACACAGATGCCTGGGGGTGAGTGCCAAGTGCCTCCAGCTGTGGACCCTGCAGGCGACAAATTCTGCGTGACCAAATGTGAATGAGTCCTGGCCAGGAGTCTGCCTTCTCCTTTGATTCAGGGTCCTCCTGGAAGGCCCAGGTTTGATCTGTTTACAGCTTTCCTTGGAAATGCATTCTCTCTAGCTACCACCACTCTGCTCATCACTCAAGATACACAATGGACAGAAACTCCCTCCAAATCCCAGGTTCCTCAAGGAGACCAGCATTTCTAGCCCAGCTCAGCTCCCTGAGTTCGTCCTGTCACTCACATTCCTCCACCCGCCCACACTCCCCTCCCGCTGGTTCTTGAAGCTCATAGTCATCCCTGCCACTTTCACTCCGCCTGGAGAAGGAGGAAACGGTCCACTATGAGGCTCTCTCTCTTTAAACCTTTTGGGTCCCTTGAGCACATCAAGTTGGCTTGCACCTCAGGGCTTTGCCAAGCCGTTTCTCTGCCAGAAAGCTCCTTGCCCAGCTCTTGGCATGATAATTCTCGGCATTCAAATGTCAGCACCTGTCACTTCTCAGGGATGGCTTTCTTGACCCACCCGTTCTAAAAGCCCGTAGCCTGAGGCCAGGGTTTTTTATCTTCTTTATTGCACTTGTCACTCCCTGCAATTTCCCTCCTTATGTGTTTACTTGCTTATGGTCTGTGGTTTTACTCCTCCCTCCCCACCCACTTAGAATTAAGCTCCATGAGGTCGGGGATGTGATCTGTCTTGATCACTGAGGTACCACCAGGATCTCAAACAATACCTGTGTAAGCCCTTTCTAGGCCTCAGTTTCTCTGTCTGTAAAATACAGGAGCACACCTATTCACACACTGTAGGGCAAAACTGTTCTTCCCAAATACAAAAAGTTGTAATCCTACTGTGTATGAAAGTATTCATTTTCCTGCGTCCTTGACAATAGGTATTTTAATTTTTAACACAACTGTCAGTTTGTTAAGAAAAACATACATATTTGTTAAGAAAAAAGTATTCTTTTAATCTTAATTTGCATTTCTTTGATTAATGATTAGAATGAGCTTATTGTAAATATTAACCAGCAATCTTAACTTTTTAGGTGAATTTCCTAATTATTTTAGGTGAATTTCCTATACCATATTGCTATGGTGATGGTCACATCATTTAATGCTTTGTTTTAATGTCTCCTTGTTATTTTTCCATCTTTTACTATTTGGCTATATTTTCTTTTATTTTTTAAAATGTGATTTGTGTCTATTTCTGGTTGTTAACTACTGACCATTTTAAAAAGATTTAAACATTACTTGGATGTGTGTTTCTCTAATTAATTGCTTTAAGCATCACAGAAATGAGGCCCCTTTGACTTCTTTTTTGGATTTTGCTCCATGAGCTTTCTCCGATGCACGCAATGGCATTTGAGGGTTGGTGGTGTCCATTTTTGAATTCCATTGTTCAACCTAATGATTACATTCAGATGACATTTCTACACTACTTCCCTGACCAGAACACAACACTGGAGCAGGCTTCAAGATTTCTATGATCCTTTAAAAGTGGGAGGTCCAGATTTGAGGTGAACATTCCCAGTGTGGTCCCACCAGGTAGTAACTGAGTGTAATCTTAAACTTCCTTGATATAGTTTTGTTTTGTTTTGTGGGACACTAAGGGGATCAAGATCATATTGTCTATTGGATTTGGTCTTGAGGTCAACAAAAGTCCCTAAATAAACTTTACATATGCCACTTGTAAATTCATCTGTCTCAAAAAACTGTCCTCCCCAGGTACAAGGATCAGGAGGAGGGCCAAGAACACTGGAAACACTGCTCTTTACCAGATTTCCGTGGGTAGAGTCCTTGGAATGGGACACAGGTGTAGCTAAGCCCTGAAAGGTGACCTCAATTCTTGCTGTCTTTGCAAGCACAAGGTTGAAGAAATCCCTGCTGCCACATGATATCCCAGGCCATTCATCATCGTTCCCAGGCGATGCCAGCACCAACTCCCTTGGGCAAGACAATGACAGCAGGAAGAAACACACTCACAATTGTTGGAGAAAAAGTAATAGTTGTTCTTAAAGCAGGCCTGCAATTATTCAGGGCAGAAGATTTTGTTCCATTGTAAAGCTCACACCGAATGCTGATTAATTACCATCCTCTGAGGTCAAGTTTATCGTGAGATGCTAAAAGTTTCTGAGAAAATAACTTATGCAGATAGTCCCAATTACTGACAGGTTGGCCTCCAGCATATTTTTTAAAGGCATTTGTTGGAACTTGGAACATATTTTCCCACAGACACTATGTTATAAATAGTGGTTAGGTTCCAAGGCTAGCCCACACAAGCTTGCTAACCTACGATGTGACTAAACTTTATGAGTCTGTCATCCCAACAGAAACAAACCGAGTCCTACTTTCTGGGAGAGGGGAGCCTCATGGACAGAAGAGAGAGCAGGAGAGGGATACATCCTCTTCCACATCTGCAACTGCTCCCCACAAAACTGAAACTGGCAGACTTTCTCGCTGGCATCCCTGTGGGAGGTTCAAATCATAGAATCTCATTTGGAAGTACATGAGAAAATATTTCGTTTGCTGGTTCCTGTGCTGTAGTTTGTAGATCACTTGGGAAGCTTGCTAAAAATGCAGATGCCAGGGCCGGGCATGGTGGCCCGCGCCTACAATCCCAACACTTGGGGAGGCCGAGGCAGGATCATCTGAGGTCAGGAGTGCAAGACCAGCCTGGTCAACCTGGCGAAACCCCATCTCTACTAAAAATACAAAAAGTTAGCTGGGCATGGTGGCAGGCATCTGTAATCCCAGCTACTTGGGAGGCTGAGACACAAGAATCGCTTAAGCCCAGGAAGCAGAGGTTGCAGTGAGCTGAGATTGCACCATTGCACTCCAGTCTGGGTGACAGAGTGAGACTTCATCTCAAAAACAAAAAACAAACAAACAAAAAAAGAACAGATGCCAGGGCTACATTTTGGTTCAGTATATCAGTGAGTGAGTTAACTCAGGCATCTGTATTTTTAAAAACCTTCTCATATTTCAAGCATACAAAAATTGGTAACCACTGATGAATTTCCTTCTGCAATCTGATTATTGGATAATTATTGGATTTTTTCAGTAGCAACTTCCAGGTGTTGGCTGAGTTTCTTCTTATACTCCTCCAGTATTGGGAATCTCACTATGTCTCTTAGGCAGAACTTTCCACTTAGGGAATGGCTGCTGTTGAGGAGACTTTCAGATGCAGAGTTTGTGCCTCTCTCCCTGAGACTTTTATTCAGCATGCTACATGTTCCTGCGGAGCCACAATACACACGTCTGCTCCTTGTATACCCAATAGCCCCTCAAAGAGCCAAAGACAGGGAGATGCCACCCCTTTTCTAATGCATTCTCCTTCTTTTAAGCAAAATAATCTCAGTTCAGACTTCCACTCTATTAAATCACTTATATCAGACCAAAGCTCCCATTAAGGATGTTTAGAAAAGCAGAATAAAATATTAAAATAGCTATTCAAAGACATCAGGAAACAACCAGGATAGCTAGGACTGAAAATCCATCATTCTGGAGAGAAATGCTTTGAGATGGGTCCCAAATTCTTTGCTGTTTTCTTTTGAGGCATTTTCTGATTTGTAAGTAAGAAGGCTAGTCACAGAAACAGAAAGCATTGGATCAGAGCTTTCAGCACTCCCTCAGGGATAGGAAGCCAAAAACTGTAGTTCTGGGCTACCAAGGTAGCAAGACTTGCATGGCCAAGGTGCCAGAGTAAAGGGAACAATAAAAAAGTGAGCCTGGTATTAAGACTGGCATTTTTACTTAAAATATTTGATAATTAAGCTGCATAAAGCAAGAGGCTGAGAAGCCAAGCAAAAGAGCCAAGGAAACAAACAGAACTATTTGGAGTTTAATAGTATTGGGAAAATAAAAATTGGAGTCCAGGGTCAGTAAATATCCCAGGATTTCAGTTGAGAACATTCAAGGGTCAAACACTAGGAATCAGGGCAAACCAAAATAGACTGGGCCTTACAAAAACTAAAACTAAACCTGGAATCATCTCAGTTCTTCACTGGATTAAGGCAATTTGCCACTCCTCTAACTACTTGCTTGAAGAGTAATACGCTTTCCCTGGAGAAAGAAAACACTATCTGTAGCCTCTACAATTTTCATACACAATGCATTTAATCAAAATTTACTAGGTATACCAGGAAATAGGGCCAGACAATTGTTTTAAAAGAAAAGCAAGGAAGAAAAAGAAGAGAAAAATATATGTAATGGAAACAAATTCATAGGTGATCCAAATCTTGACATAATTAGACATGAACTTTAAAATAGCAAGGTTGGCCAGGTGCGGTGGCTCACGCCTGTAATCCCAGCACTTAGGAAGACTTGAGGTGGGCAGATCACCTGAGGTCAGGAGTTCAAGACCAGCCTGGCCAACATGGGAAAACTCCGTTTCTACTAAAAAATTAGCCAGGCATGGTGGCAGGTGCCTGTAATTCCAGCTACCTGGAAGGCTGAGACAAGAGAATTGCTTGAACCTGGAAGGTGGAGGCTGTAGCGAGTCAAGATCACGCCACTGTACTCCTGCCTGGGTGACAGAGAAAGACTCTATCTCTAAAATAAAATAGCAAGGTTTGTATGTTCAAGAAAATTGATTAAAAGATGCAGAATCTCATCAGAGAACTGAATACTATAAAAGAAAACACAAAAAATTCTAAAAATAAAAAATACAACAATTGAAATAAAGAATTCAATAGATAGGTGAAGCAACATATTAGACAGCAGAAAGTAGATTAGTGAACTGAATACAGGTTTGTATTCAGACTGAAACATAGGGAGAAAAAAAGTTTGGAAAATAAGAAATGAACATAAGAGATATATGGAATATGTTGAAAAAGTATAATATATGTATAATTTTGTCCTGGAAGATAAGAAAAGAGAGACTAGACAGAAGCAATGTTTCAAAGGATACTATTCTATTTCTTTAACACACATCAATCCACAGATTCATGAAATCCTATGGAGCGCTATGAACTCCAGGCATGATGAACACAAAGGAAAGTTCACTTCAGCACAGTGTAGTAAAACTGCCAAAGACAAAATCAAAAACAAAATCTTAAAAGTAACTAGAGAAAAAATGATCCATTACTTCAAAAGAGCAATAATAAGTCAGACAGCTGACTTAATAGAAACAATGGAAGCCAGAAGACAATGGAATGACATATTTAGTGCCAAAAGAAAATAATAGGCCATCTAAAATCCTCTATCTAGTTAATACATCTCTCAATATTAAAGGTAAAATAAATTTCAGACAGTCAGACACTTAGAAGATTTGTTTCCAGAAGAGCCACAGTAAAAGAAAGACAAAGGAGAAGTTCTTCTGGCAGAAAAATAATAGTAATAATAAACAGAAAAACAGAAAGGTGGGAAGGAAAAAAGTAACAGAAAGTGTAAATGTGTTAGTAGATCTAAATGAAAAATGACATCAGTGCCAAGAATATCCAAGAAAATCTTAAAGAAGAACAAAGATTAAGGATTTATACTACAAGGTATCAAATCATACTTCAGTAAATAAAAGAGAGTGATATTGATTAAAAGATAGGTAAGTAGACCAAAAGAAGATAAATGCAAGTTCAGAAGCTTGTGGATAGATCCACACTATATGCAGTTATTTAATTTATGACAAAGGTGACACTGTAGCATGAGTGGTGGGATGGGGGATTACGGCCTTTTCAATAAATAGTCCTAAATCAATTGATTATTCATAAAAATTAAATATCTTATTTCAGACCATACATAAAATTAATTTCAAGTAGATTCTATGTCTAAATGTGAAAGATATAACAAAACTTCTAGATGACAAGATAGGAAAATATCTTCATGAGCATGAGTGGGTATATTAGGCCACTCTTGCATTGCTACAAAGAAATACCTGATCCTAGGTAATTTATAAAGAAAGGAGGCTTAATTGGCTCATGATTCTGCAGGTGCAGAATCAAGAATCATGGTGCTGGCATCTGCTTCTAGTGAGGGCCTCAGAAAACTTTCAATCACGGCAGAAGCCAAAGGAGGAGTAGGTGTGGCACATGGCAAGAATGGAGCAAGAGACAAGGAGGAAGTTGTG
>NW_012104621.1:1961184-1961994 GCF_000951045.1 Mandrillus leucophaeus
ACCTGCCTCGGCCTCCCCAAGTGCTGGGATTATAGGTGTGAGCCACTGCGCCCAGCCAATATACACAATCATTCTACACAGAAAACTATAAAACATTTCTGAGAGAAATTAAAGAATACCTAACTAAATGCAGGGATATACACAATTCATAGATTGGAAGACTTTAATATTAAGGTGTCAATTTTCCCTAAATTGATCTGTAGATTCAGTAAAATCCCAATAAAAACCAGAGAAAGTATTTATGTATGTGTGTATAAACTGGCAATCTGTTTTAAAAATGTATATAGAAATGCAAAGAGACAAGAATAGCCAAGACAGTTTGGAAGAAGAACTAAGATGGAGAACCTATATGAGTAGTTACAAGACTTATTATAAAGCTACAGAAATTAAGATGTTTTGGTGAAAAACAATGGAAAAGAAAAAAAATAAAGTTTAGAAACAGAACCAGATATATAGTCATTTGCTTTATGACAAAAGTAATATGGCAGCACAGTGTGGGAAAAGATGGACTTTTCAATAAATGATGTTGGGTCAATTAGATATCCATGTAAAAGAAGAAAAGGAATCTTGATCATTACCTCACATCCCATACAAAATGAAATTCCAGGTTAATTATAGATCTAAATGTGAAAGGTAAAACAATAGAGCTTCTAAAACACAAGATAGGAAAATATCTTCACAGCCTTGGAGTGGATTCTATTAAAGAGTTTCTGTTCATTAAAACACACCAGTTAGAGGACTTCTAGGTAGCTGAAGACAAAGGAGGCTGTGTATAAATTAGCTTTCCCAAGTCTCCCCAAACTATACTAG
>NW_012104621.1:1962044-2019071 GCF_000951045.1 Mandrillus leucophaeus
CCAGACAATTGTTTTAAAAGAAAAGCAAGGAAGAAAAAGAAGAGAAAAATATATGTAATGGAAACAAATTCATAGGTGATCCAAATCTTGACATAATTAGACATGAACTTTAAAATAGCAAGGTTGGCCAGGTGCGGTGGCTCACGCCTGTAATCCCAGCACTTAGGAAGACTTGAGGTGGGCAGATCACCTGAGGTCAGGAGTTCAAGACCAGCCTGGCCAACATGGGAAAACTCCGTTTCTACTAAAAAATTAGCCAGGCATGGTGGCAGGTGCCTGTAATTCCAGCTACCTGGAAGGCTGAGACAAGAGAATTGCTTGAACCTGGAAGGTGGAGGCTGTAGCGAGTCAAGATCACGCCACTGTACTCCTGCCTGGGTGACAGAGAAAGACTCTATCTCTAAAATAAAATAGCAAGGTTTGTATGTTCAAGAAAATTGATTAAAAGATGCAGAATCTCATCAGAGAACTGAATACTATAAAAGAAAACACAAAAAATTCTAAAAATAAAAAATACAACAATTGAAATAAAGAATTCAATAGATAGGTGAAGCAACATATTAGACAGCAGAAAGTAGATTAGTGAACTGAATACAGGTTTGTATTCAGACTGAAACATAGGGAGAAAAAAAGTTTGGAAAATAAGAAATGAACATAAGAGATATATGGAATATGTTGAAAAAGTATAATATATGTATAATTTTGTCCTGGAAGATAAGAAAAGAGAGACTAGACAGAAGCAATGTTTCAAAGGATACTATTCTATTTCTTTAACACACATCAATCCACAGATTCATGAAATCCTATGGAGCGCTATGAACTCCAGGCATGATGAACACAAAGGAAAGTTCACTTCAGCACAGTGTAGTAAAACTGCCAAAGACAAAATCAAAAACAAAATCTTAAAAGTAACTAGAGAAAAAATGATCCATTACTTCAAAAGAGCAATAATAAGTCAGACAGCTGACTTAATAGAAACAATGGAAGCCAGAAGACAATGGAATGACATATTTAGTGCCAAAAGAAAATAATAGGCCATCTAAAATCCTCTATCTAGTTAATACATCTCTCAATATTAAAGGTAAAATAAATTTCAGACAGTCAGACACTTAGAAGATTTGTTTCCAGAAGAGCCACAGTAAAAGAAAGACAAAGGAGAAGTTCTTCTGGCAGAAAAATAATAGTAATAATAAACAGAAAAACAGAAAGGTGGGAAGGAAAAAAGTAACAGAAAGTGTAAATGTGTTAGTAGATCTAAATGAAAAATGACATCAGTGCCAAGAATATCCAAGAAAATCTTAAAGAAGAACAAAGATTAAGGATTTATACTACAAGGTATCAAATCATACTTCAGTAAATAAAAGAGAGTGATATTGATTAAAAGATAGGTAAGTAGACCAAAAGAAGATAAATGCAAGTTCAGAAGCTTGTGGATAGATCCACACTATATGCAGTTATTTAATTTATGACAAAGGTGACACTGTAGCATGAGTGGTGGGATGGGGGATTACGGCCTTTTCAATAAATAGTCCTAAATCAATTGATTATTCATAAAAATTAAATATCTTATTTCAGACCATACATAAAATTAATTTCAGGTAGATTCTATGTCTAAATGTGAAAGATATAACAAAACTTCTAGATGACAAGATAGGAAAATATCTTCATGAGCATGAGTGGGTATATTAGGCCACTCTTGCATTGCTACAAAGAAATACTTGATCCTAGGTAATTTATAAAGAAAGGAGGCTTAATTGGCTCATGATTCTGCAGGTGCAGAATCAAGAATCATGGTGCTGGCATCTGCTTCTAGTGAGGGCCTCAGAAAACTTTCAATCACGGCAGAAGCCAAAGGAGGAGTAGGTGTGGCACATGGCAAGAATGGAGCAAGAGACAAGGAGGAAGTTGTGATACACTTTCAAACAGCCAGATCTCACATGAACTCAGGGTGAGAACTCACTTGCTACCAAAGGGATGGTGCTAAACCATTCAGGGGAGATCCACTCCCATGATCCAATCACTTCTCACCAGGCCCCATCTGCAACATCAGGAATTACATTTTGACATGAGATTTTGAGGGGACAAACATCCAAATGAAATCATCAAGATGGGGTGATTTTCAGAAAAATAAAATAAAATAACAAAATCAAATACTGCTTCTGCCTAGTCTCTCTTTCCTCCCTTTCCAGGACACAATTATACATATATTATACTTTTTCAACATATCCCAGGTGCCTTTTATGTTCATTTCTTATTTTCCAACCTTTTTTTCCCCGCCCATCCTTAAAATGCCTAAACAAGGCACAAATATACTAATCACAAAGATGACTAATAAATTGGATTACATTAACTTTAGGAATATCTGTTCATCAAAATATATCAAGAGAGTGAAAAGATAAGCCACAGAATAGAAGAAGATATATGTAATACATGTAACTGTCAAATAATTAATATTCAGAATCTAAAAATAAATTCTACAAATCAGTAAGAAATGGGCAGAGTATCCAACAGTAAAAATGGGCAAAAGACTTGAATGGGCAATTCACAAAAAAGGATATCAAAATGGCCAATGAAGATATGAAAACATGTCCAACTTCATTAGTCATCAGGGAAATGCAAATTTAAACTAAAACAAGACACCAACCACTGCACACCCACTAGGTTGGCTAAAATTAAAAAGCTGACACACCAAAAGTTGTTGAGCATGTGAACCAACTGGAACTCTCAATCGCTGCTAGCGGATGTGTAAATTGGTATAACCACTTTAGAAAGCTGTTTGTCACAGAGTCTACTAAAGCTGAACATATGGCTACTCTGACTCAGAATTCCACCCCAAGTATGCACCCAATAGTAATGTGCACATATGTTCACCAAAATATATCAAATGCCTAGACAGAAATCAAACAAAATAAGTACCATAATTCTTTTTTCTTCTTCTTTTTAATTGAGATGGAGTCTCACTTTGTTGCTCAGGCTGGAATGCAGTGGTATATCTTGCCTCACTAAAACCTCCGCCTCCTGTGTTCAAGCAGTTCTCCTGCCTTAGCCTCCCAAGTAGCTGAGACTACAGGCATGTGCTGCCATGCCCAGCTAATTTTTGTATTTTTAATAGAGATGGGGTTTCACTATGTTGGCCAGGCTGGTCTTGAACTCCTGACCTCAAGTGATTTACCTGCCTCGGCCTCCCCAAGTGCTGGGATTATAGGTGTGAGCCACTGCGCCCAGCCAATATACACAATCATTCTACACAGAAAACTATAAAACATTTCTGAGAGAAATTAAAGAATACCTAACTAAATGCAGGGATATACACAATTCATAGATTGGAAGACTTTAATATTAAGGTGTCAATTTTCCCTAAATTGATCTGTAGATTCAGTAAAATCCCAATAAAAACCAGAGAAAGTATTTATGTATGTGTGTATAAACTGGCAATCTGTTTTAAAAATGTATATAGAAATGCAAAGAGACAAGAATAGCCAAGACAGTTTGGAAGAAGAACTAAGATGGAGAACCTATATGAGTAGTTACAAGACTTATTATAAAGCTACAGAAATTAAGATGTTTTGGTGAAAAACAATGGAAAAGAAAAAAAATAAAGTTTAGAAACAGAACCAGATATATAGTCATTTGCTTTATGACAAAAGTAATATGGCAGCACAGTGTGGGAAAAGATGGACTTTTCAATAAATGATGTTGGGTCAATTAGATATCCATGTAAAAGAAGAAAAGGAATCTTGATCATTACCTCACATCCCATACAAAATGAAATTCCAGGTTAATTATAGATCTAAATGTGAAAGGTAAAACAATAGAGCTTCTAAAACACAAGATAGGAAAATATCTTCACAGCCTTGGAGTGGATTCTATTAAAGAGTTTCTGTTCATTAAAACACACCAGTTAGAGGACTTCTAGGTAGCTGAAGACAAAGGAGGCTGTGTATAAATTAGCTTTCCCAAGTCTCCCCAAACTATACTAGCTAGCTTTGTAGCCACAAACATTCTATACAAAATGATACCACATCAATAACTGAAGACGGAGAACATCAAAACTGTACAGATGACTGAGTAAGAAGAGAAAAATTAACACATTTCACTTTTGCCTTTGCTCACCCATGCCCTGATACAAGGTTTTGTGGCAAAGGCAGAATGAGGAAACTGTGCCAAAGACAGAAGATGGTGGTTATTTAAGGGTGAACTAGAATAACTACCAGAAAGACTAATCTTCCCTGGTATGGTTTGCATTTGTGTTCCTGCCCAAATCCCATGTCAAATTGTAATCCCCAGTGTTGGAAGAGTGGCCTGCTGGGAGGTGACTGGATCATGGGAGCAGGATTTTCCCTTCCTGTTCTCATTATAGTGAGTGAGTTTTCACAAGATCGGGTTGTTTAAAAGGATGTAGCACCTCCCTCTTCGCTCTCTTCCTCCTGCCCCAGCCAGGTAAGACATGCCTACTTCCCCTTTGCCTTCTGCCATGATTCTAAGTTTCCTGAGGCCTCTCCAGTCATGCTTCCTGTACAGCCCGTGGAACTGTGAGCCAATTAAGCCTCTTTTCTTTATAAATTACCCAGTTTCAGGTGTCTCTTTATAACAGTGTGAGAAAGGACTAATACACTCCTTAAATCTGAAGATACTAAAAAAAGCTATGGAGTTCAAAAGTTCAAAAGCAGGCATCTGAATGGCAAAGGAAGTAAGAAGAATGGTTACATCTGGCAGTGGATATTAACTGGGGTAACACATAAAGGCAGTTTCTGAATTGCTACAAATAGTCTTTTTCTTGACCTGGGTGGTAGTTACATGGGTGCTGTCCTTCAATAAAAATAATTAACTAAATCATAAAAAGTAATCCCAATCCTTCCATTGCTCCTCATCTCACATGACCTGGGTTATAAACTCTTCATCAATCTCACTACTCCTTCCTCCTACCCCTAAGGTTCCTATCCTGAAAAAGAAGAGAATTAAAATTTGTTGAGCACCTACTATGTGTTTGCACTTGGTAAGATACTTTCTACTGTATAACCTCATCTAATCCTTACAAATCTGTGAGAGAGATATTATCATCCCCATTTTACAGATGAGAGACAAGCATTTTACAGATGAGATACACATCACTGTATCACTCTTAGGTTCAGCTGCATTGTAACAGAAAAAACAAATTATCAGTGACTTAAATGAGATGGTTTATTTCTTTCTCATATAAAAGATGTCTGTGGGGAGGCTGGGCAATACTATGACAGCTCCCTGGGTAATAAGGGACCCAGGGTCCTATTTTTATGCTCCACAATCCTAGAATGACATCTCCTTGTCAAGGTCATCTTGTACCTAATGGTCCAAAATGGCTACTAGAAATCCAGCCATCACAGCCACATTCCAGTCAACACAAAGGAGAAAGAAAAAGAAAGGCCATATCCCCCTGTAATAGAGCCTTTCTAGAAGTCCCACATAACACTTCTGCTTATATCTCATTGGCCAGACTTGCAATCCTGGCCACATCTAGCATGGAAGGCTGGGAAATGTATAATACATTTTCCAGTGAGGTGGCAATATACCTGGTTAAAAATCAGAGTTGTGTTATGAACTCTGGTTTGTTGTGTTACAGAACTTAGAAGAGGGTGGGAGAGGTATGCATGTTGGTATAGATGACCAGCCACCTTCCAGAGTCACCCAGTTGGGAAGTGTTGGGGCCATGATTCAAGTCTAGCCAGTGGCCCCTCCATGGGCCATTCAGCCTTTTCCTTCTGAGCCCATGCCCCTTTGACATAGCGCCTTCTCCCAGTGTCATGAGTGCCTGGGGGAGTAGCAAGGAATGGGAGCTTTGTGAGGGGTTGGGGAGGGAGCAGCGCTGTGAAGCTGGGCTCTCTGGGGAGTTCTCCCATTTTTCCGCAGCACCTTTCCTTCCTCCACGCTAAGCTCAGTGCTTCCCTAAAACTCCAAGTTCTTTGTCACGGTGCTCACAGTGCAGTGGTAATGAGATGGGTGCAGATTTTCATGGTTCATTGGCTCGAAGTGGAAGGATCACTAGATTTTCTGGATTGAATAAATAATCATGGGTGGTCACAGAAGTTTCTTGCCAGAAAACATTACAAAATCTTCCAAAGGATGGACCTGTGCCTTTGATGGAGGGCTAGGGCTACCCCAGAGGTTGCGGGGTGCTGTGAACAGCTCATTCGGGGCATTGGCCCAGCACTGGACCTCAGCATGGGCACAGTAACAGGAGAAAAATGTCCCTATTGGAAAGGCTGAGCCATTGCTGGAGAAATCAAGCCAGAATTATAAATGATCACAAAGGAAACAAACCGAACAGGATTTGAAAAATGGAAGTTGACACTTGAAATCACCAATGTCAAGTCATTTTGCGGGAGTAGAACAGTGATGGGGAGCCTCAATGGGGAGAAAGAGCCAATGTTGGGCCCAAGGCAGGGGTCCGGGGCTGTCTTCATGAGGTCCCAGAAGACTGAGCTCTGAATGGGCTCAGAAAGCCTGAAGGTCCACGTTCCCAACACAGGACAGTCCAATGGGAAGGACTGAAGAACGTGTTTCTGGAGGGAGCCCTGACCTTGCTATTCCTCCTACCAGAAAACTCCTGGTGCCAATCAGTGAGCTGGGGACAGCTTGATGCTAATCCAGGAGGGGCCACTGTTCTGCTCCTTTCTGTGACTTTGTCTACCAGGAGTCACCTGTATCCTGGGAGATTTGACAAGAGCAAGTACAAGAGGACAGGCTGAGCATGGGGAGGGGTTTGACAAATACAACCTGTGCAGGGCTGTGCGAGGATGAAGTAAATAAAGCACTAATTTCAGGTACAAAATGTAAAGGGGAGCCAAACATCTCAGTAATCAAGATAAGCATATTTTAGTGTCATGTTGAAAAAATAAAAACTAATGCAAGAAATCCATGATGAACATAACATCAAAAATTTAAATACAGAATCCAACCTTGGACTTGCATGACTTAACATTATAACCATGTCACAGAGCTTGCTGTAATAACTCCACACCATAGTTACACAGAGTTAGAGAACTGAGCTGTGAACGCACCCTAGAAGTTACCTAGTCCAGGGAGGGAACATGACTTGTTGAGGTTGCAGATTAAGTGGTGTGAATGCAGGATCCACACCGGATCTCTGGAGTACCACACGCTGTGCTCCTGTGTGTCACTCACCAGCAGAGGCCCACCCACTGAGATGCCACAAAAGAGCTGATTTGGATGTGTACCTAGGTCACAGGTCTAGAGGAGCAGCATGCCAGAGGGGGAAGGGGTGCTGAGTTGGGATTGAGGAGTCCTGACTTCGAGTCCTGGATCTGCCTCTACCTGCTGGGTGATTGTATTAGATTCGTGGGGCTGCCACCAAGTTCCCACACACTAGGTGGCTTAAAACAACAGCAGTTTATTCTCTCACAGTTCTGGAGGCCAGAAGGCTGAAATTCAGGCACTGACAGGTGTATTGGTCCATTCTCACACTACTATAAAGAACCACCTGAGACAGGGTAATTTATAAAGAAAAGAGGTTCAATTGACTCCCAGCTCTGCATGGATGAGGAGACCTCAGGCAACTTACAATCATGGCAGAAGGGAAAGTAAGTACCTTCTTCACAAAGCAGAAGGAAAGAGAGAGAGAGTGAAGGGGGAAGCGCCACACACATTCAAACAAGCAGATCTTTTTTTTTTTTTTTTTTTTTTTGAGACGGAGTCTCGCTCTGTAGCCCAGGCTGGAATGCAGCGGCCGGATTTGGCTCACTGCAAGCTCCGCCTCCCGGGTTTACACCATTCTCCTGCCTCAGCCTCCCTAGTAGCTGGGACTACAGGCGCCTGCTACCTTGCCCGGCTAGTTTTTCGTATTTTTTTTTAGTATTTTTTTTTAGTAGATACGGGGTTTCACCATGTTAGCCAGGATGGTCTCGATCTCCTGACCTCGTGATCCGCCCGTGTTGGCCTCCCAAAGTGCTGGGATTACAGGCTTGAGCCACCGCGCCCGGCACAACCAGATCTTGTGAGAACTCATTCACTATCACAAGAACAACAAAGGGGAAATCGCCCCCATGATTCAATCATCTCCCATCAGGTCCTTCCCCTGACACATAGGTAATCCAGGAAATCTCATCATGAGAGCCTGGGTGGGGACACAGAGCCGAACCCCATCATGAGGGTTGGGTCCTTCTAGAAGCTCTAAGAGAGACCCCTCCATTCAATGCCTCTCTCCTAGCTGCTGGTGGCTATCAGCAATCCTCAGTGTTCTCCAATCTTTGCCTTCTTCTTCACATGGCCTTCCTCTCAGTGTGTCAACTCTCCCTCTGCCTTTCTGTCATACAGGACACTTGTCATTGGTTTAGGGCCTACCTGGGTGATCCAGGAAATCTCATCATGATAACCTTAAGTTTTGTTTTTGTTTTTTGTTTTTTGTTTTTTAGATGGAGTCTCACTCTGTCGCCCAGGCTGGAGTGCAGTGGCACGATCTGGGCTCACTGCAAGCTCCACCTCCCGGGTTCACGCCATTCTCCTGCCTCAGGCACCCGCCACCACGGCCGGCTAATTTGTTTTTGTATTTTTTTAGTAGAGACAGGGTTTCACCACGTTAGCCAGGATGGTTTCAATCTCCTGACCTCGTGATCTGCCTGCCTCAGCCTCCCAAAGTGCTGGGATTACAGGTGTGAGCCACTGCGCCTGGCTGAGAGCCTTAATTACATCTGCAAAACCCCCCTTTTCTAAACAAGGTCACGCTCCCAGGTTCCAAAGGTTACAACGTGGATATATCTTTTCAGGGGCCACTATTCAACCCACTTTCGTGATCTTGGGATGTCCTTTCCCTTCTCTGGCTCTTAGGTTTTCCATATGTACAATAGTGAGGATGACAAGAGCCCATTGGCTTGCTGTAGTTTTACAAGTATTTGCTTGTTTTCATGGACATCGATGGATCCCAAAATACAGGCACCAATCAGGCAGCCAGTGCCATGCTGACCATGGTCCTAAGCAGTTATATATAATGCAAATTCAAATTCAAGAAACATTTCTTGAGTTTCTAGAACTATGTTTCACCATAGACTTTTGAAGGCTGTTTGGAGAAGTTGGCTTGTGGTTAGACCATAAATAGGAATGCTTTATTCAACTCTGGGGCCCACACCCTCTAGAGAGAATGTTCAACAAAAGCATGTGCAACAAAGGAACAGGCTGATCATGGGGAGGGGTTTGACAAACACAACCTGTGCAGGGCTGTACCAGGGTGAGGTGAAAAAAGCACTAATTTCAGGTGCAAAATTTAAGGGAGAGCCAAAAAATCTCGGTAATTGTGTTAGTCCATTTTCATGCTGCCGATAAAGACATACCTGAGACTGGGTGATTTACAAAAGAAAGAGGTTTATTGGACTCACAATTCCAGGTGGCTGGGGAAGCCTCACAATCATGGCAGAAGGTAAAAGGCACATCTCACATGGTGGCAGACAACAGAAAGGATGAGAGCCAAGCAAAATGAATTTCCCCTTATCAAACAATCAGATCTTGTGAAACTTATTCTCTACCACGAGAACAGTATGGGGGAAACCGTCCCCATGATTCAATTATCTCCCACTGGGTCCCTCCCACAACACATTGAAATTATGGGAGTATGATTCAAGACAAGATTTGGGTAGGGACAGAGAGCTAAGCCATATCTGTAATCAAGATAAAAAAATATGGCCGAGACGGGCAGATCACGAGGTCAGGAGATTGAGACCATCCTGGCTAACCCAGTGAAACCCCATCTCTACTTAAAAAACACAAAAAACTAGCCGGGCGAGGTGGCGGGCGCCTGTAGTCCCAGCTACTCGGGAGGCTGAGGCAGGAGAATGGCATAAACCTGGGAGGTGGAGCTTGCATTGAGCTGAGATCTGGCCACTGCACTCTAGTCTGGGCGACAGAGCGAGACTCCGTCTCAAAAAAAAAAAAAAAAAAAGATACAAAAAATTTTAATATATTTTAAAAATAAAAATGAATGCAAGAAATCCATGATGAACAAAATATCAGAATTTTAAATAAAGATAGAATCCAACGTTGCACTGGCATGACTCACCTCACTTTCCTCACCCTAATCCCTGTCCTGTGAATCTGGTCTTTATTTAAAATTTTGACAATTTGTTCATCACAGGGTTTTTTTTTTTTTTTTTTTTTTTTGGCATTATTTTTAAAATTGCATTAACATACTTTGTTTAATCTTGATTACCGATGTATCTGGCACCCTTTTAATTTCATGCTTAGTCCCAGCCCCAGACCTGTGAGCTAACAATTGGAAGGACTAGTGCTATTTAGTTTGGAGAAGCAGTGACTCTGTGGTCACTGAAGGACTGTGTGGGACAGAGAGGTCAACAGGATCTGAGTAGCTCCAGGGGGACCTAGGGGTAGAAGAATTAAGGGAGAGAATTCCTTTGCTACTGGAAGATCTGAGAATCTGATGGGAAGCTGGACTCCATAATGTCTAAGAGCAGCTCTGGGACCCCCTGATTCCAAGAAGCGAAGAGGCTACAAATTTCCTTGTGTAACTTCAACCGTCTAGTAACTGTGGGGTAATGTAAGAAATGCTTCCTCTTGCTTCAAAGACCATGGGGACAGGGATTGGGCCTCCTGTACTTTTGGAAGCCACCTCAATGGTCCTGTCCCTTCCAGGGGGTGGGCTTATGAGTAGGTTCCCCAAAACAGTGGGGTGAACAGCCCCAAGGTGTCCCATGCATGGGACAGTGATGGGCAAGAGGTCAGCCTCTTCACCAATCGCAAATAAAAACATTTAGAAAAGGAAAGTCAGTGATCTGGGGGATGTTGTTACAAATGCCAAAACATTTCCTCCAAAATACACTACAAAAAATGATCTTCCTACAATGCACTCTTGTGTACTGCTCACAGCCCTGCACACAGCCCTGCATGGCTCCCACCCTGGCTGAAAGCCACACCGTTGGAACTACACCCGAGGGATGTCCTTTCCTGCAGTGTCTCATGGCTCTCATCCTGACAGCCTCACAGATCTCCTGTGCAACCATTTAAGTCTTTGGTCTTCCTGAAGCCTCTCCAGTTAGTTATTATACCATCTGCTTTCATGGATTTTTTTTCCCTTAGGTTTTGTGTTTTCCTCAAATTTTATGATATTTTTAGATTAAAATACAGGGTATCCCTGGACCCGAGGATGTTAATAAATTGCAAAATTTGACACCTTTAAAAATAACACTGAATAAATGA
The DNA here is from genome assembly GCF_000951045.1 of Mandrillus leucophaeus. Taxonomy (NCBI): domain Eukaryota; kingdom Metazoa; phylum Chordata; class Mammalia; order Primates; family Cercopithecidae; genus Mandrillus; species Mandrillus leucophaeus. The sequence goes on from NW_012104621.1 coordinate 1,973,241, forward strand.
GTTATTTCTGCTCATTATTCAACATCTCAAAAAACGTTATATATGCATTGATTTTGGTAGGAAAATATTTCTTTCAACATTTTCTAACCAGGTGCCAGTACGAGCTAAAGCGCTGTTTACAACATATGTCTTAATGATTTGCCATTTCTTGACAAATCGATAAATCATTCGTGTAGAGTTGGTTCCGATTGAGATTACATAATACATAAAATTATATACATATATTTTTCTTTATTATAAAGCTTTTTCTTGATATAAAATTTGGTCTGTAAGAACCCTGGGGGTTGGGTGAATAATTTAACTATCTGAACACAGAAAAGAATTATGTGCACTGCTGTGTTGAATTTTGGCTGCTGTTCAGAATTGAGAAATGGATGTTACCACCTTTACCAGGGCTATCATAACCTGATCTTTGATAAGACTTACAATGATAGAGAACGGTGTGCTTTGGGAATACTTTTACATGTCCTGTATTACTTGGTCCTCGCAATAGCCCTACGAGATAAGCAGGGCAGGAATTAGTAACACCCCTCACGGAAGCATGCAGAGGCCCTCAGGCTGACACACGCTGTCCAAGGTCCTGCTCACAGTCGTAACAGCATCGATGTGCCAGATACCATGCTAGTGGCTTGCACCATCTGCCATCAATCCTCCTGATAACCCCTCGAAGGGGGTTATCACAGATATAGAAGCAGAAATATAGAAGATATAGAAGGGACATCCCAAGATCACAATAGTGGACTGAATAGTGGCCTCTAAAAACATATATCCACGCAGATATAGAAGCAGAGGCTTGGAGAACTCAGGTTCAAGGTCATACAGGTGGTAGTGGCAAAATTGGGGTTTGATGCAGTCTGGCAGCCCCACAGCATATGTTTCTCAAAGTCTACTTAAGGCGTCTTTCCTCTCCTCCAGGAGAGCATCGCCACAACTGAGAATGACATCTTAGGTAAGAGGAGCATGGGATGAACCTCTGCAGAGTCTAAAGGGCCCTGAAATTGATGCCAGGACTCCATCCATATGTGTATACATAACATGTATACTGTGTTATGTGCTTCACAGTATCCTTACCTCATTTGGTTCTCACAGTTGCCTAGAGAGGTAAGCAGTGGAGGGTTGTACATACCACATTTTACAGGTACAAGAGGCTCAAGTGATTTGCTCAAAGTGACACAGGACAATAAATGTGCACTTTTGGCCATGTCATCAGACAAGATGATCAAAGGAGGTGGGCTGGAAGGTTGAAATGGGGACCAAGGTACTGACCTTTCCTGAGATGGTCTTGATCTGCTTGGAGCTCAGGGGCTCGAAATCCACACCAATGTAGCCCTCCATGGCAGCAAGCAGATTCTTCCGGAGGCAGCGGGATGAGTTGGCTTCCGTGTGCACCTGCTCCCACCAAGAAGGCTCGTACCAGCCCGGGATGATCCACTGGTATTTACTACCATACATGTTCTCCTCATATGCCTGCAAAAGATGGAATGACTATGAAGGCACCGAGAGTTGCATAGTTCAAGGCTCTGTGCCCTGGAAGATAGGTGGGGAGGAAGGCTTCCTCTTACCAGAGGATTTAGGAAATGTTTAATTACTTGTTTGGTTTCTTCCTTGTTATTTATCAAAGAATTCAAGGTAGTTTATGGATAACATGTATAATAAAATAATAAGTACTGAATAAAAATTAAAACATAAGGGCCCAGAAAAATACAAATTATGTTTCCTGAAGATAGAAGGAACAGAATGCAGACAAACAGACCAAAGGTTCTAACCCTATTCATCATTAAGCTGCAAATTTCACCATGAACTTCCCAGCAGCCCAAGAGAAAAGGGTAACAAGATTATTTACACAACTCTCATTATCAGTAAGGAGAAAACATACCAGATCTTTGGGGAAACAAAGTATTTTCTAGTCTCTAACCCTAAAAATGTCCCATATGGGGAGGATACTGTCAAATTAGCCAGCTTAGTATCAACACAACCTCTACAAGAAAGAGATTTCATAAAGCTAATTTTTGTATAGATCTTTACTAAAAGCTGAGGCCATGCCTCATAACACAACCGAGGGGGAACAATTTTAAGGGGCCAAGACAATTTAATCTAAGTATGCAGTTTATATAAGATGCCACTTGGCAAACTGAGAAATCTCTCTGAATCTTTATCCAAAACACAGTGTGTATAAATTCAGGTCCTAAAAAAAGTCCCTTACATTTTTATATCTTACATGGATCTTATTTGATTGTCACTCACATTCACTCTGGGAGGTGGTTTATCATCCTCATTCTAGAGAGGAGGAATCTAAAAATCAGAGAGGGCAAGTAACTTTTCCAAGGTCAAACAGTCAGGGAGAAAAATCAGACCTGGATCTAGGTCTACCGACTTTAAGGGTACAAAGCTGCACTGCTTGTTTTTCATTGAAAGAAAAAAAGTCATCAGAAGGTTCTATGTACCCCTACTTGACTCTAATTCTTATTGTCATTATTTTATATCAGGAAAATATGGTTTTTGATAGCTTTGATTCGAGCAGAAAAGTTCCAGTTTGTAGGACTGTCAGGTTCCATCAAAATTGGATTCAGAATAAAGTTTCTAAGGGGTGATCATGTTCCCATCAGTAAACAAAATACCCAGAAGTGACTACAGAGAGCAGAGGTGGATGGAAATTTCCTCTGTGCATGGTTGGACTGCATGCATTCTAAACTGAAACCTTAAACAATCTTTCCATTCATCCCTGGGGAGCCACCCACATTAGAAGGAGACGTTGGGAAACCATTCATGTCGCGTCCCTTGGCCTACAGCAGGGTTAGTGTGAGAGGACAGGAGGGTGTAGTGAGAGGAGCCTGAGATTGCTCTGGATTCTAGGAAGATTCTTGCTGCTTCCCTCTTAGGCTCCAGGAGGCTAAAGCGAGGGTCATAAGGGTGGCCAGAGCTACCAACGACTCCTGTATGTTAGAGAAAAGTTACCATCAAGTCTAAGAGTCAGAGGGTCACTCCCCTCATCCCAAGTCCAGAGGCTACTCCTCTAAAACTCCCTTAATACCCGAGAAAGTCCAGGCTGCAGTGTGGAGTAACTCGTTGGGGTACATGTGAGTTAAAAGATTTATTCCTTGACTTAAGCTCAGGTCCCCTCTCTGTGGTCTCCACCCATTGGTTCAGTGAAGCATCTGAAGATTAAATAGACATTGCTTAACAAAAGACCCCTTCAACCACCTCAAGGCAGTGATCACGGTATCTCTTCACTAGACTCCTTCGATGATACAGGACCTTCGCTTCCCTCATTTTAGACACTGTACTTCTCATGATGCAACCTCAGATTGCAGTCATTTTTCTAGCAACTACATTATAATGTTGCCCCAAACAAAACTGTCGTGGAAAATACAGAAAACTTTCGTATTTTAATTACCTAACAAAATCCCAGCTGAAGAAAAGCAGGCAGTCTCCTGGGCTTCTCTCTAATGAATGAAATTTAGTTTACAGAAACTTTTTTTTTTTAAGAAGAAATGCCAGATCCTGGCTGGGGACTAGACTTTTGAATACAAGGGTCACCCTAGTAATCCCAGGTCATTTAATCAATGGCAGAGCCTGTGAGGCTTCACAACTCTCATCTTTTACTGACAGAGATCCCATGTGTATTGAGGTCTCATTATGTGTGTGGCCATTTTTATATATTATTTTATTCTCACAACTACCCTATGAGGTATGTACTATCATCTAAATTTTACAGATGAAATTTTCTCAACACAGACGCTGGTAAGTCAAAGGGACAAGACTCGAAGTCCATTCGTGAAGTTCCCCTCTTAGCAAAACAAAACAAAAAGATTTTTGGAAGTTTTCTCAATCTTAAAAGGTTGTGGCAAGGAGACAGCTTCACTTATCAGGAAGGTATGTTAAGAATTAATAGATGCAGAGCGGCTGGGCGCGGTGGCTCACACTTGTAATCCCAGCACTTTGGGAGGCTAAGGTGGACGGATCACTTCAGGTCAGGAGTTCAACACCAGCCTGGCCAACATGGTGAAACCTCGTCTCTACTAAAAAATATGAAAATTAGTTGGGCATGGTGGCACACACCTGTAATCCCAGCTACTCGGGAGGCTGAGGAAAGAGAATCGCTTGAACCTGGGAGGCGGAGGTTGCAGTGAGCTGAGATGGCACCACTGTACTCCGGCCTGAGTGACACAGCGAGACTCTGTCACAAAAAATAAAAATAAAAAGAAGACACAGAGTGAGGATATGAAAAGGCCTTCTGATCAGACACAAAGGCAGATTTTCTTCACACATGATAATTAAGACCATGTGATAATTAATTGAGAGGCAGCACTGAGCAGGAAGTTCAGAGCAGAAAATCAGAGCAGCTCTGACAGTTCTTCAACCAGCTACTGTCCTGTTGTAGCTGTTTCTTGTGAGTTTTCCAGAAAACAGAAGCTTATTCCATCTGAATGATAATACATTTTGTTTAGAACATTAGTCAATTTTGATGAAGACAAAACTTTTTCTAACATAGCTTCTGACCTTTTGGGGAAAAAAAAAATACAGTCAAACAATAGAAGATTTTATGCCATATGCCTGCCAGGTAACTCGTGCACACAACTCCTGGAGCCCCACTTTTCCCATGGACAGACAATGGAAAGCAAAGCCTGCCCCACTGGATTGGTTTAAGAATTAAATGAGATAATTTGTGTATCATGCATGGCAAACACTATGTACAGGAACATTTTAGCTACCCCTTCTCTTTCTCTTCTCCTCTTGGTAACCCATAGTTTCATTCTGAACATCAGTCACTGTTCTGGGCTATGCACAGCGGTACTCTTGGGCTTAGAGGAGACTGCCCAAGCACCAGATGGCCCCAGACAGTTGTACTTAGACTTTGGATCCACTTTCCATGCCTTTTTGTCTCCTTTCTAGCTGTCAGGTCTACACTGTCATTTTTCACTATCATCAAGTCCCTCTCCCTCACTCTGAATTTGCTGCTTTTAAACTACTATAGGCTTGGAAAGTAGGGTGCCTGGATTGCTAAGCGTATTTGTAGAGCAAAAGTAAGCAGACTTCGAGCGAGGCTCTCCTGCAAGGGAGGTAGACTGGACTTGGATAGATCATCCACTGTCTAATGCAACTGCAGAAATGCCTCCAGGACTCCACTTCAGTATTCCTATGGACAGAAGGGCTGAGGTTGTTGGACACATGAGTTTTAACTAGACACTGGTATGCTTCTCTGTCTCCTCTGCCAGAAGGGGAGTTTTGGGAGGGTGGGGCTGTGCCAGTTCTCTCCAGGAGCCCCAGGGCTTTCCACAGTACCTGGTATACAGGGGCTACTCAGTCAATGGTTGTGGATTGACCGAATGAATGCATTTCTAATTTACTTGGTCACCTTGATTTTTGTTTTCTTTTTTCCTGAGACAGGGTCTGGCTCTGTCACTCAGGCTGGAATGCCGTGGCATGATTATAGCTCACTGCAGCCTCGAACTTCTGGGCTCCAGCAATCCTCCCACCTCAGCCTCCTGAGTAGCTGGGACTACAGGCACATGTCACTATGCCCAGCTAATTTTTAAATTTTTTGTAGAGATGAGGTCTTGCCATGCTGCCCAGGCTGGTCTAACTCATGGGCTTAGGCTATCTTCCAGCCTTGGCCTCTCAAAGTGTTGGGATCACAGGCATGAGCCATCACACCTCCATTTTCTCTGCATCTTGTAGAAATGTGGTCTTAGGACCTATGACTGACAAATGGGTACTATTGAGTGAGGGTGGGCCATCCTGAGTTCACACACTTCAGCCCCATGAACCACTTTGGTTCTTACTAGTTGTAGACATGTAGCCATGACACAATTTAAAAAAAAAAAATCTAATTTCATCATTTAATTAAGTTTCCTTTTGCCTCCTCCACTCCCCATGCAAAAAGACATTTCCCTTTTATATTAAGGTTTACAACAGTAATAGTAATAAACCCTCGCATCCGTAAGGCAGTTAACAGCTGGGATGAAGCTTTCCCTTTGGTGGCCTCATTGAAGCCTCTCGACAACTCCATAAAGCAGGCGGGGTAGGGATCATTGCTTCCATTTCAGAGAAGAGGCAGCTGGGGACCAGAGATGTAAAGCGACCTGATTGAGGTCACACAGCTGGCAGAGCTAAAACCAGAACCCACATTAGAGTGCTTGAGAATTTAGAACAGACCACTGAGGACAGAGGAGAAGACAAAAGCAACATGCCATGCTCATACTGTGCTGATGCCAAAATGAACATTTGCCACAGGGCTATAAATAGGCCTTGCATTTGCTGGAGTCTGCGATCCCATTGGGTGGCAGTTCCAATCTCAAGAACACAGCAACACGCTGTAAAGTTTCCAGGGCAGCATTTGGATGGCAGAGACATGGCTGGCTCCATGTGTCTCTGCTCTGACTCCAATAGGGACAGGAAAGCTCTCTCGGGGGTCTCTGCTCTGAGCGTCTCCTCCCTCTTTCACTTACCAGTCTTGATCCAGCGTGAAAACATTGAACAGTCTCCTTAGGATCTTCTGGACCTTCCAGAAGAACTCCTTCCTAACCAGGCAAGACCATAAGTCCTCGAGGGCAGATTCCATCTGGGAACCAACACGTGGACTCTACACCCAGCCCAAAGCCTCTGAGAAACTCCTTGGAATGGAGCAGCGAGTGAAGACTCTTTAAGAGCAACCTCATCTCAAAATACCAAAACTAACAAGAGTGAAGAGGAAAATGGGATGAGAAGGTGGGGTAGTGTCCCTGTGCCGTGTGGAAGGCAGACAAGCCAAGGGGCTTCGGGTCAAAAGGCAGAGAGCCATGCTGTCTGTTCAGAAGCAGAAACCACGGCTGGGAAAGCCACTTGGAAACTCATCCCAGTGCGTGGCAGAGTGAGATCACAGTCACACCAGGGCTTTGGTATGGCTTAACTCGGAACATAAGGCCCATCTATGTTTCTTGCAAACTGGAGGTGGGCAGGGCCTGGTGTGGCGTCTTCGCGGATCATTTTTATTAATTTATTTTTTCTGAAGTTACTTGTTTTCCTCATTCGATCAACACCAATCACCCACCATGCGCCAGCTCCTCGCAAGGCCCTGGGGATACTGGAGAGGGAACACTGAGTTTCTTCTCTAAAGGAAAGCAGGCTCTCAAATTTGGGCCATTGTTTTCCTTTTTAAAGTGGGTTATTTCTGGACCCTAGGTAGTAAGGAGCAAGGTTTTATGAGTTTTGGAGTAAAATTATCAAATCTATTCACTCTATATTTTCCATTTTTCTCATGGTCCTCCTTCAATTTCAATGAGGAAAGACCTCTTGCTACTCTCCACTGATAAATAGAACGCTTAACACAATTTTGTGGAATCTACCAGTAAAACTTGCCAGTAAATGGTGGCCCATTCCATCTTTGGACACCTGAGACCCTATATAAACAACCAAATAAAGATGACTGGTATTTACTGAGGGTTCACTGTACATCAGGTACTATGCAGAGGGTTTTTGCTCAACAATCTTATCAGACAGGTGTTATAATCCTCATTTTACAGATGAGAAAACTGGAGCTCAGAGAGTGTAAACAACATACCTAACTTCAATAATAAGTAGCAGAGCAGGGACTCAAGCCCAAGCTGATTGGCTCCTGAGTGCCAACCTCCATCCAAGATCCCTTGAAAGGTCAGCCTCACATCCTCTCCCTCCTCCCGGCTAAATCAGATGATCGGACAGTTCTCGTTTTGTTCCTGAGCCTTCAAGTTCAAATAACTACACGTGACCATGGCTTCCAGCCACTACTCTGTCCTCGCTCCTTGTCTCTTTTCAATTCCTACACCTGTCTAAAACAGGCCACCAGGAGCTGGGCAGGTCTCCCTAGGTGGGTTCTCTCCAGCAAAGAGCAGAGGGACTACCCTGCCCTGGGTGTAGACATGCAATCTGAGGTCACCTCGGCTCTCTGGCACTGTCCTCACGCTGATGACCTTAGTTACCAGACCCTGCAGTAAACTGGGGGTCATCTGGAACACCCAAAGTCCCTTCTCTTCTCAACACGCAGTACTTCTCAGCTATGCCTCTACCACTTGGGCTTAGGCAGCTTTGTCTGTTCTAATATAATATGTTAGGACAATTTACTCTGCTTGGATATAATCAAACATTCCAATCTGTTAAAGTTCTTTGCACTCAGACTCTGTCATCCAATGTATTTCATGATTTCTAGAATTCCTATTTATAACCTCATCCACATTACTGACAAAAAGATCAAAGAGGACAGAGATCTGTGGCCCATCACAAGACACTACACCTAGAATGACCTCAGTCTAAAAGGTGAAGCTTATTGGGTAGACAGTGACTCACCTGTCTAGGCTTTCATTCTGTTGACTTTTCTCCCGACATGATAGGGAGGATTGGGAGCTGGGACATCAAAATGGAAACTGACTTAGCTCCTGTGTTATGTCCCCTACATCTAACTTAAGCTAGAGATCATATGGAGAAAATATTTTTTTTTAGAAGCTGGATTAGGGATCAGGTGAATGGAGATGGAGCCTTGGCTCTGCCATGAATTGGCTGAGGGCCCTTGGACAAGCCCCTTTACTCTATGGAGCTCTAGTTCCTCATCTGTAAAATGGGAAAATCATAATTGTTTCACATGGTTATTGAAAAGATTAAATGAGATAAGGCATAAAAAGGTCACCTTTGTCACCTGTCACACACTAGACAGCTGTAAAGGATTCAGGAGTAGAAAATCAATAGTTAATAATTTGTCCCTAACCTAAGACTCTGAGCCCTACCTACAGGGCAGGGAGTGGGTCTGAGTCACTTCAGCCTCACCCTGATTTCTGGTATCTCCCTAGCTAAGTTGAGCAGACTTAGAATTAGCCAATAAGGCTTAGACAATGGGTTAGACTGAGGTCCCTGGTTCCTCCATGACAGTATTATTCTGAGCCCTGGGGTGTTAGCTCCCTGGAAAGAGGAAAGAACAGTGAACCTAACTCTTCTGCTTCCAGGAACCCAGGCTCCAGTCCTACGATCCCACTCACAGACTGAGCAGGGAGAGAAGGAGTATGGGAAAAAGCTTCACGAACCTCCCCAAAGACACGAATGATACAACTGTTTTACTTACACAACAGAATACTTTTGCTGCCATATTCTGGTCAAACTGGCCAAGGATGATCCGCACATCATTCCCCTGTGGATGGAAGGACACGTCATGAAGGTGAGATGTTCAGCACCCCACAAAGGGTTCAAGGCTGTGACAGACAACATTCCTGCGCCTCTGGCTCTTAGCCCAGAGCTCTGCCTGGGCAGGTGGGCAGGGCAGAACCTCACCCCCAACCCCAGCCCCGCCTGGATTCTCTAGCCCTCTCTAGGGCTGGTTTTCCTTTGGTTCCTGCAATCAGTCTGCCCTGGTCTCATGGGCCAGCCCTAGAGCAATTCTGTACAGGCTGGAGGCTAAAGCTGACTGTTCTCAGGGGCCTTGCAACCTCCCCTGTTCTCCTCCCACCAGGGCAGGCAAACCCTGAGTCCATGCAGGCATCATCTAACCTTCTTCCTCACTTTACATATAGGAAAACTGAGGCCAGATGAGGAGAAAGGAGCTTCTAAGGGCCCCTGGGGAGTTGGTGGCAGAGACAAGACCCCAGTCAACCACACTCTGCTGCCCTGCCACAGTGTTCTAGCCCTTTCTACCTTCTTGACAGTTAATCCCTCAAGAAATTCCCGGAGCCCACAGAGCTTCCCAATTAAGAGGTTTCAGACTTGCTTTGAGCTTTGTTTGCATCTCAGCTCTACCAACCAACCATGGGTGGCCTCTGGTTGCTCCTTTTCCATCTCAGCCCCAATTTCCTCATCTGCAAAATGAGGATAATGGTAGTACTTTCCTTACCGGATTTCTGGGAAGACTAAGTGAAATAGTCCTTGTAAAGTGCTTAACACAGCGCCTAGCACATAGTGAGCGTCCAACTTTATTTCTAAGGAAAATCTATTTTTGAAAGCTCTACATGGGATTACATTCATTATCTCAGTGTGGTTAACAGGAAAGTGCACAGTGACCCCTGTGACTCATTCATTCATTCAACAAACAATTACTGAGCATCAGCCAGAGGCTCTCCTGGGTCAGGTAAATGGGGTCTTCGTTGCTTTCTGGGGCATTGGGATCCAGCTGGGTCCTGCCCCAAGGAGAAGAACAGGCTGAAAGAGAATGGGTGGGGCAGCCACCAGGAGACCAGCCAGGCCCTGGCCCACACACCTGCTCCCCATCCCAGCCGCTTCCTGCCCTCCACAGTGAGGCCCAGCCTTGCAGGTGGTGCCACCTTCCTGCTGTTCATCCATCCCCTCCAGCAGGCCTCATGGCCCTTTGATGCATAAAGTAGAAAAATATGCTTTTAAAGATCAGTTTTTAGCATCTTTCAAAATTGGAAAGTGCTGACTGAGAGGCCATTTTACTCATCATGTACTTTAGCAAAATAAAGAAGGCCTGGATTCTAAAATCATCTTTCGTTTGCAAGCAAGAATGGAAAGAAGAGGGGGAAAAAAAACACTGGCTCTGAAAGGACTTTAAAAGATCGTTAACAGAGCAGTGGAAGGAAGGCAAGCCTTTGTCATCACCACGTCTGCAATGCTATAAAAAGTTCTAAGCTGCTTCCGTTCTGTGGACTTGCTTCCAGGCATGCTCCAAGATCTTTCTGCTTGTTTGTTGAAAATTTTTAGCATTTTTTGCTGCTGACAGTACCTACCCATTCATCCATCCATCCATCCATCCATCCATCCATCCATCCATCCATTCATCCAGCAAATATCTATTCATCATCTACTTTGTGCAAAACCCTGTGTTGCTAAACATGGTATGGTAAAAACAGCTTATTAGTTTTTGATCAGAGACCTGGGCTCAAATCACAGCTCCACCTCTGATTAGCTGAAAACTTTGGGTCTTAATCTCCTGGAGCCTCAATTCCTTCATCTCTGAGAAAGGGATAATCCTATGTACCTTGCCCAGTGGTTGTCAGATTCATCATAACGAAACTCACCCACTGGCTTCCATGCTGCTCTCTGCTGGCTGCCCTCCTGCCTCCCTGGCCACTCCTGCTCATAATCCTCATCATCAGCTTCTGACCTTTCTACCCATCCCTAAATGCTGGTGTTCTGTCCTTAGCTCTTTGCTCCCATCACTCTCCCTGGGCCACCTCCTTCATGACCCCAGCCACAACTGTTCTCTTTGTGCCGTGGACTCCAAATCTCTCTCCCCAGCCCCAGCTTTTCTCCAGTTTCCCACCGGACTCTTCCAGTTGGATTCTCTCAGGCACCTCCAACACAACTGTCCCAAGCTGAATCCACCAGCGTTCCTAAGAGGCCCTTTCCTCCTCCTGTGTTTTCCATTTCTGACAATGGTCAGGAACTTGGGAGTCATCTTAGACTCACTCCTCTTCTTCAACCCTCATCCAAGCCATAACCAGAAACTGTTGGTTCTGTCTGCTCAAAACTAGCTCCTTAATCAGCTCCAACCCTCCAGCCCCACTGCCCTGAGTTTGGTCACCATCATTCCTTACTTAGTGAACAGCAACAGCCTCCCTGCATCCTTGCCATGAATCCTGCCCCATTCACCCATCGCCAAAGAGCAGAGGAAGGGTTCACTCCTAGATGATTGTGTGAAATCTGTGCATGGCTTCCTGAGGTTTGCAGATCAAACTCTGAGCTCCTTAGCACATTCAAGATGTGCTAAAGATAAAGATGGTAAAGATCCTATGCAGTCTTTACCAACTGACTTCTGCTCAATTCTCTATCACATTTCTCATATCCTGCCTTGGCAGTCAGTCCTAAAACAGGACTGCCATTCATTCATTCACTCATTCATTTATTTATTCATATTGCCACTCCGCCCCCCACCCATTCTGCAAGTCTATCCCTCCAGAGTGCCCTTCCCTCCCCTCCTACTCACTTTGCCTGCACGGCTGCTACTCACCCTTCCTACCTTAGCCCAGGCTCCTCTGCTCTGAGAAACCATGTCTCTGTCCCATCCGGCTTGTGGCCACTTCTTCCTCTGTGAGCCTGGACCACCCTGTGCTTCCCTCCAATATGGCTCAAATCCACTTACTTGTCTGTCTTCCCCACTGAAGTAAGGGTAACTTGACTCATCTCTGAATCCCCAGCTCCCAGAACAAGGCACTACACATATGTCAACAAATACGTGTTTAATGCACGATGAAGTGAATTAATCCAGTGTGCAGCATCACGCACAATGCCTGGCCCGCACTGCTTATTCAGTCACTAGTAGCCATTATCATCACTGCACTAGCATCTGGCCAGCCCCATGGTCTAGACCCTGGGCTCACCATGTCTACTTCTTGAGTAGACCGAGGGAACCATATCTTCACAGCTGACCTCCTGACCACCTGCTGACAGTTAAATAACCAGCTCTGCCACTTGTGGACCATTTGGTGTCTTCGTTGCTATGACAACCAAGTTGCAAGGACCACTTGGTTCAGTGCTCCCAGGCTGTTAGATTTGGATGGGGCCCATGGGATCACCCATCTGACTAATCTCTTCCCAGAGAGGTACAAGGCTTTCCCAGGGCTCCACGGAACCAAAATGAAAGCCAGAGCTCTCACTTTGGTGCTCCTTGACCATTAGAGGGCCCTGGAGAAAGATCCTATGCAGAACCAGGTCATGCCTGCTGCAGGAAGCTGTGAACACACACTCTGCTTCTGGATGGTGAGAAAGAGGGGGCAAGATGCTGCCAAGTCTGGGAGGAAGGAGGAGCAGCCCAGAATCCAGGGTTGGGGAGAGGCCAAACAGGGGATGAGGCTGGATGAGGATCTTGGGGGACGCCATAGAGCAGTATAAAGAGTTTGAGGTGCTTCTCAAACTAGGATATGTTCATTCTAGAGCATGAGGAGGTATCCTGAGAGTAGGAAATGCAGATACACCAGGTTCTTCTCTCTGAAGTAGCAACTTACTGGAAGATTCAGGGGTGAGGGGAAAGGTTTTAGATTTGGGGAATTATAACAGGTTTTCCACACATGTGCACACTCTCGTAAAAGTTCCAGAATCAATTTTCAATGTTGCATAGCTTGTATCTTTTTCTGAAAGTCCAGAGAGCAGAAAGAAGAAATTTGGGAATAGCAGTAGCCCCTGCTTTCAGCCAAGCCCCCTGCCTCCCTGCCAGGGTGTGGGCCCATTCTCTTATGCTGAAAGGGCTTGGGGCAATTTAGGCAGTAGTAGGGGGTAGGGAGGGGCAGCCATAACCATCCCTGAGGATGATAGTGACAGATCAGAGCTGTGATATCACAAAGGACTGGAAACGTGGCAGAGGGCAGGGTCTGGAAAATCCTGTGCCCTTCCAGGGACTTGGCTGTGTAGGGGCCTTCCTGGAGTGAAAGCAGATGACCTGAGTTGGGGCAGATGAGATGGTCAGGTCTAGGGTTGGAGACCACACATGGAGACCTATGTTCACACCCTCAAGAGGCTACTTCCACGGGAAAGGGGCAAACGTGGAAGGAAACAGCCATGGGAATGCGGTAGGAAAATGGGGAGGGGTGTTCAGCCCAAACCCTCCCTCCCCCCAGTGATGGGATGAGTGAGGGAGAGGCCCACTAAACTCCCTCTGGAGAGGAGTCTGATGTTGCCAACCCCGGGTAGGTTTCCTTTCCTCTGTCTTGACTCTGTCTCATCCCTCATCTAGAACCACTTTGTCTCTGGGATGCTTAAAGAGAGCTAAACACACACACACACACACACACACGACACTTAGCAACGATAATCCAATTCAAAGAACTAGCGTGTACCCCCGGTTTGCAAGCAATCTTAACACCATAAAAATAACAACTCTCGAGCCCTTTCTGAGCTGTTGTGCTAATCGGTCCGTCAGCCCCACCCTGGGAGGTGGGCGCTATTTTATACTCACTTTGGAAAGATTCATGAGCAAAGCAGGGTCCAAAGAACACTACAGCCACGGCAGATGCACCTCCTTGAGGCTGGTACACCCGCCCTGGCTGCAGTGAGGGTGGGCTGCTGACAGCTCACTCCCTTCTCTGGAGAACTGCCCTCAGCTAAGGGGAGCTTCCTGGCCATGGGAGCCATGCCATGCCCACACCCCACAGAGAGCAGCCAACAACTGACTCACATTGGTGGAAAACTCCAGCCCCTTTGCTAAAAGGCGGGATCAGCTCTGTGGTGCTGTCTGTGCTCCAGAGACCCCTCTGGGGCCAGGCTAAACTAGTATCCATCCAAGACAGAGCCCCTCCTGCCTCATCCTGCTTCCCTCCCCTTCTCCTAAGAGTACTCCCTCAATAAATCACTTTCCCAAGCATCTCCGGCTCTGTTTGTAGGGACTTCAACCTAAGACGCCAGGTCACACAAATAGGAGGTGGTGGCACTGGCCTTGTCCCAGGTGGGTGTGGTCCCAGAGCCTGAGTGATTGACCCTTCACTCCTATCTACTGCCTCCCAGCTGAGGAGGCAAACCCCACTGGGTCTGAGCTGCTGGAGCTCAGCACTCAATCTGCAGCAACAGCTAATCGAGAAAAGTCATGCAGATGTTGAAGTGAAAGGATATAAATGGCAAATGCAATCCTGAGCCACTAAAATCACTGGTGTGCATTTAAAAGTGCAGGACAGCAGAGGTGAGGAAGATTAGGGACCATGCCCTCTGGCCAGCCTTCCTTGCCTCCGGAGCATGGAATCTTGCAAGGAAGGTCAAGCTCAACCCTGAGCCTCAGCCTGACCTCTGGGCTGTCTGGAATCTCCTGCCACCCATGCATCTGTCTAGACCCACTCAATGGCTTCCTGTTTTCTCAGAGCCTAGCCTTGCAGACTACCTACTGTGCTGGGCTGCTGAAAATTCAAATGTCACAATGCTATATAAAGAGATGAGATGCTATAAATCCCTAAGGCAGCTGAGCTGTTAGAGGCTGGCCATGACCTGGGCCAGCAGGCACTGCCTAAGGCTTCGGAAGCCCAGGCCAGTCCTGTGCCCCAACTGTCTGGCTGCAGACCTGGAGTGGGCCCTAGAAGGTTAGCCTAGAATGTTCTCCAAAGTCCTTCCTGGCTCTGACAAACTGATTCCACACCCAAAATGAGTAGTCTCTTTTATTTAGCTAAAATTTGTCTTATTTAGACCCCATCCCCCACTGGAAATGTCCGTAAAGGCAGAGAAGCACACGCTTCACTCTCAAGGAAGGGAGAGAAGAGGGAATAGCCCACAGCAGCCCAGTGGAAAGCATGGCATTTCTTTAAAGTTTATTCTTGTATCTTGAAAATTCATGTATATTTAACACTCCAATAATGTATCTATGTCATAAGTTAAAAATAATACCTTTTCGTCTCCATGTCTCTGAGCAAACCTGGCCTGTGAGAAAGATGCACCATGTTTATTCTGCAGCTTTGCGTCCCCTTGGGGTGCCTGTATGAACTTCAGTTTCAGGCAGTCAGGATGGACTCCTGACCTGTGGGGGTGGCAGTTCTCCTCAGGTCTCTCCTATCTGGTTGGGAAAAAGGGAGTCAATTCCCTAAGGACTTGTTTTTGGCCAGAGTTGAGAGGGAGAACACAGTTCCCACTAGGACTTTCCCACAGAGCAAGGGGAGGGCAGTCCTCTCAAAGCCTATCTTTGTAGTTGACGTATGACAGGCAGAATAATAGCCACATCCTGGCTGGGCACAGTGGCTCATGCCTGTAATCCTGGCACATTAGGAGGCCAAGGCAGGAGAATCACTTGAACTCAAGAGTTCAAGACCAGTCCGGGAAACATGCAGAAACCCTGTCTCTACAAAAAATATATAAATATATATTTATAAATATATATTATATTATATATTATATAAACATATATAATATATCATATATAAATATATATATATATTTTAAAGTATACATATTTTAAATGACCTGTCTCCCCGCATTTCTTCTTAGTAATAAAACAGGAATTTAAAATAGATATATATATTTTTAAAGTATATATATATTTAAATATATATATATAAATTGGCTGAGTGTGGTAGTACATGCCTGTAGTCCCAGTTACTTGGGAGGCTGAGGTGGGAGGATTGCTTGAGCCCAGGAAGTTGAGGCTGCAGTGAGCTGTGATCACACTACTACACTCCAGCCTGGGCAACAGAGTGAGACCCTGTCCCCACTCCCCCAGCCCCCCAAAAAAGGCCACATCCTAATCGCCAGAACCTGTGAGTATGTTATGTCACGTGGTAAAGGGAAAATGCACATTGCAAATGGAATTAAGGTTGTTTATCAGCTGATCTTAAAATAGGGTGATTTTCTTGGATTTTCCAGGTGATAATGTATTCACAGGGTCCTTAAATGTATTCATGTATTCACAGGGTCCTTAAACATGGCCGAGGCAGAGACAGTGATACAGTGTGGGAAAGGCTCCACTGACTATGGCTCCCTTTGAAGACAGAGGAAGGGGGCTGCCAGTTGAGGGATGCAGGTGGCCTCTAGATACTGGAACTAGAGTTTCCCGAAGGAACTTGGCCCTACTGACACTGCGATGTTGGCCTGTCAAGATCCATGTAGGACATCTGGCTTCCAGACAGTAAGATACATTTGTGTTGCTTGAAGCTGTTCAGATTTGTCACAGCAGCAACGGGAAATGCAGATACTGCCCTCTCTGGAGAGGCCTTACCTTAGGCTGATCCTGTCTCCCTCCCCCCTCTGCTGGGGTTCTAGGACACTCAGTTGTTGCTGACTAGTCAAGTAGCTTTTCTGTTCAAAGCTGTCCCCTTAATGTGAGGCTTAAGGATCCCCACTAGTATTGTTGGAGAATTGGGCTATTTTTGTGAGTCACTCAAAAAAGAAAGCCAAACATGGCTCTAAATGGCAGAGACATATTTTCTTTTCCTTTTTTAAGAGTAGAAAGCCTGGCTCAATTTAGAGGGTCTTCATGATGTTGCACTGGGCCCAAATATTGCATTAATATAAAAAGTAAAGATAAGAGCTTTCTGCTTGTCTGTGTCTTTCTGTCATTCCCTAGTGGTTTTTTTTTTTTTTTTTAACCACTCCTCCACTTAAGGCAAGTAGGTTGCAAAGCCACTTCATTCCTGTTTTATTACTAAGAAGAAATGTGGGGAGACAGGTCATTTAAAAATGTTGGGTATGAGTAACCTTGGAATGTTGAGAGGCTATGCAGGAATCTTTCTGCTGACTGAGGAGTGTGGGTGGACACGAAGCTGGGAGGCATGCCGTGGAGGTTCAGAGCCAGTCCGTAGCTAGACTGCTGAGCTAGAATCTCAGCTCAGTCACTTAATCAGCTTCATGGCCTCAGGCTAGCTATTAAACTTCCCAGAGCTTCAGTTTCTCTACCTATAAAATGGGGATAATAATAGTACCTATCTTCAGAGCAGGTGGTGGCAAACACTTTCTATAAAAGTCCACATAGTAAATATTTTAGGTCTCATAGGCCATATAGTCTCTGTTGCAATTACTCAGTTCTGCCACTGTAGCACAAAAGCAGCCAAAGACATTGTGGTAAATGGATGTGTTCCTATAAAACTTTATTTACAAACACAGAGAGTGGGCCAGATTTGGCCCATGAGCTGTAGTTTGCTGACTGCTATTATAAAGTTATTGTGGGGATGAAATGAATTCATGAATCTGTGAGCACAAAGGGAGTGCTTAAAAGTGTCCTCCTTTGATGTTGAAGCAGAAGTGTTGGATGAGGTCAGAAGAAGAGGCTGTGATAAGATGGAGAGAGAGAAGAGGAGCCCTCTGGAAAGAGGTGCCTGCTGGCACAGCACTGACGCAGGCAAGCAAGGCTCCTGTCTCCTCTGGTAAATTCACTTGCAATAGGGAAGCTCTGTGGTCCCAGAGACCCTAAACAAATTGCTCACAATCTCTCAACTTTGCTTACTGTCTCGAAGTTTGGATTTTAGAAAGTCCTTTGTTATTATTTTAAGGTATTCATTAAAACATAGGGAATTCCATGGCTTCTTTCCCTGAAATTCCCTAATTTTATTATTTAGTGTTTTATTATTTCATCTTTTCTCTATTCCAGTGTCTCTCAAGTTTCGAACATAATATCAACTACTGATTTTTCAGTCCCTGAGAGAGCCCAACAGTCTGCATATGGCGACCATCACACAATTGGGACAGCCCAGTGCCCTCTCTACAGAGGAAGACATCAAGGCGGGGATGGAGTCCAACCCCGGGTCCACTTGATTCAAAAGCCCCTGTTATGCTTGGTGTGGTGGCTCATGCCTATAATCCAGCACTTCGGGAGGTCAAGGCGGACGGATTACCTAAGGTCAGGAGTTTGAGACCTGCCTGGCCAACATGGTAAAACACCATCTCTACTAAAAATACAAAAATTAGCCAGGCGTGGTGGAGGGCGCCTGTAATCCCAGCTACTCAGGAGGTTGAGGCAGGAGAATCGCTTGAACCCGGGAGATGGAGGTTGCAGTGAGCCAAGATCGTGCCACCGCACTCCAGCCTGGGCGACAGAGCGAGACACACACACAAAAAGCCCCCGTTCTGAGTTTCTGTCTGGGATGATGAAAAAGTTCTGGAAGCAGATAATGGGATGGTTGTACAACACTGTGAATGTACTTAATGTCACTGAAATGAACACTTAAAAATGGTTAAAATGGTAAATTTTGTGTCACATATATTTTACTACAATAAAAAAACAAAGGGTCACAACTAGAACAGCATTCCCTATACTTTCTGAGTTCTGACAAAAAAGGAAAAAAGAATGCTGGTGATTTCTGTGCAAGTAGGGCATAGGGTTCCTGATGGTGGAGGCAGGGGGCTGTGGATGGAAGGGACTTTGGGGGTATCTGATAAAGTTCTCTGACCTGTGTCCTGTTTGCCTTATGATTCATTTAGACATTCATTTGATTTCTGTGGCTTTTAAATTGTTGTTTCATTTCACAATAAAAGATTTTCTTTAAAAGTTCCTGTTCTTTCCACAAATATATTTGCTCTCCAGAGCACCTGGACTGAACTGGGGCAATTGCCCCTCTCATGTCAGTTCCAGACATAAGGGTCTGTGGATGCCCCATGGTTGAAATAACGCACCACCAA
This sequence comes from Mandrillus leucophaeus, assembly GCF_000951045.1. Taxonomy (NCBI): domain Eukaryota; kingdom Metazoa; phylum Chordata; class Mammalia; order Primates; family Cercopithecidae; genus Mandrillus; species Mandrillus leucophaeus. Next base: position 1,992,210 of record NW_012104621.1, read on the forward strand.
TTCTTCTGAAAAATGGAAATACGAATACAGGGCAGAAGGCCACTTCGGGGAAGGTGCATGAAGCAACTGAAATGTCCAGAAAGGGAAATCCGACACCTGGATCTCTCCCCAGGAGTGCCAAGGACTTGGTCTGTGCAGAGCGGCTTCCCAGCCCCGCCTGGAAACAGCCTAAACTTTAGCCACCCCCTGTTCAGAACAGGCTTGGAATGAGCTTAAAGGGCCTCGTGACTTCATCACACAGAAATGGTTTTATTTCCTGACTTTCTTGATACAAATTTCGATACACATCTGCTAAATCAGCCTTATTAATTTCATTATTCAGTTCCTCTGTGCTCTTGCCTTTTTTCGCCTGGGTGAACTGTCCAAGAATGAGAGAGAGATGTGATGCCTCCCAACGCTATTGTGTTTCTGTCAATTTCCCTCTCTATTTTTAACAGGCTTTTCTTTCTTTATTTCAGTGAGATGTAATTTAAAGCAATAATAGACTATGAGTGTGTTATTCTCAAGGTGGATTGAAGCCTTATCTATAGAAAAGGACTCTCCTGAGTCCTGTTTGACACCTGTACCTTGAACATGCTTTGGTCTGATATGAATACTGGGATTCTTGCTGTAGTTTGATTTGCTTGGTAGACCTCTGCTCAACCTTTTACCTTTACCCTTTCAGTATCATACCTATCAGGATGTTTATCTGAAGTAAATGGCTAGACTTCGTGTTTCGAAACACAATCTGAAAGTCTTTTCCTTTTGATAATGAGTTTGGCCTGTTTGAACTTCCGGTCAGAATCAGTGTATGTGGTCTGCAATGATCTGTTTTGTGCTTTCTGGTTTTCATGTTTGCTTTCTATTTCGAAACAAGGATGAGATTTTCTTTGTTTTATTTTTGTGTTTCTGCAGCTTCAGGTTCTGTTTGCATTATGGTATATTTACCACTGAGTTACTCAAAGCATTCTTTAGCTTACATCTCTCTAATTATGAAACTCATGAGCAAAATGGTCTCTTTTGAGTCCCTCTCCTAGTTAACGCCAGGAGTTAAGCACTCTTTTTTAAAAAAATTCATCTCTTCTTAGGCCTGTGAAGGTAATTTGGATTTTTATATCTCAATTATGCCTATTGCCGTATCTATTTTTGCATTATGTATAAAATTATATGTAATTTTTGCATCTGCATTACACTTTCATAAAATTATTTAGACTTCGTTTTCCTTCCATGGGTTCCCATGATCCCTGCTCAGCCATTTCTATCACGACCTCAGCCGTAAAGTATGCCCTCGCTCTTGGCTGCATCGCACTTCAGGATTAGCTTCAAGAAGGGGACCTGGCTGGAACATCATGTGAGCCCCATACAGTGGAGAATGTCTCCCGTTGCTCCACTGTCTCTGGGATGTAATGCTTCAGAGGAGTCGGAGAGTGGCCTGGTTTTTGCATCTCTATGGGAAGTTTGTTTTTTTCCTGGCCTAGATATTTGTAAGATTTTCTCCACTAAGTATGTCAAAATTTTGGCAAAACCTGTCTAAGTATGACTCTCTTTTCACCAGTTCTGCAGAAGCTGGCTAGTTTGCTCATACAGTCTGTACATTTCCATATAAAATTGTTGATTTTGTAGTTCAAAAATTGTAGAATAATGGAAATTCTGTATGGCCCAATCTACAGTTCTAAGTCTGTCTTGAGCCCACTTAAGCTTGTTTCCTATTAAAAACAAAAAAACAAAAAAACAAAAAAAAATACCTTCTTATTTGAAAACAGAAAAATTGTGGAGACTGTATACAGAGTTCCCATACAACCCCTCATCCAGTTTTCCCTATTATTAATGTTTTATATTAGCATTTTGTGCATTTGTCACAATGAATAAATATTGATGTTATTATTAGCTAAAGCCCATTCTTTAATCAGATTTCCTTAGTCTTTTTCTCAAACATCCTTTTTCTATTCTTGGATCCCATCTAGAATATACCACATTGTATTTAGTTGTCATGCCTCCTTCAGCTCCTTTTGGCTCAGGCTTTCTCTATTTTTGATGAACTAGACAGTTTGGGGGAGTATTGGTCAGGTATTTTGTAGGATGGCCTTCAACTGTAATTTGTCTGATGTTTTTCTCATGGCTAGACTGGGGTTATGGGATCTGGGGAAGAAGACCACAGAGGTAAAGTTATTTCCGTCACATTATGTCAAGGGAGCTTTCAATGTGACTTATCACTGCTGACGTTGACCTTGATTGCCTGGCTCAGGGAACGTTTGTCAGGTTTCTCAACTGTCAAGTTATTCTTTTTTATCCCCCCTCTTTTCCTACTGTACCCTTTGGAACAAAGTAACTTAAGAAGTGTGTAGTTATGACCTACCTCTTTGGAGTGTGAGGTATCTATGTAAGTTATTTTGAATTCTTCTGTGTAGGAGATTTGCCTATGATCTCCCATTTATTAGTCAATCATTTACGTAAGAGTAAACTGGTGGAGATTTACTTTATACTTTGGGTTATATTCTAATACTACTTTAATTTTTGTGTTCAAATTGTTCCAGCTTTGGCCACTGGGAGCTCTGTCAATCAGCAACTGTACTCCCTTGATACAGCTCCACCAGTATGTGTATTACTCCTTACCTTCTGGTGTTACAAAATACCCCAGAATCATCTTGTCTATTTCCTGCCCCATAGAACCAGCCATTTGTCTAAGGAGCCCTGGTTCCTTTTACTGGAGAATGGTGTTAAGGACCAAAATCTGAATGGTAGGTGTGCTCATTGCTACCATTTCTACTGCTTTGGATTTTGGTTCTGTTTTTGTCCTGGTTTTCCCTTAGGAAAACTCCCTTCTCCAGTACCCACAACTGTTATCCTTTATCTCACTGGATTGATCTCTTTGGCGATTTCCTCTGAATTTTGGGAAAGTATCTCAAGTTTGCCCTCCACCTTATTGATTTCTTATTTTTCTTAGCTTTAATTCTGCTCTCTACTACCTCCAATGCAGATTCCAGTTCTACCATTTGATATCTGGTTTTCTTGCCTGTCCTCTGTACCTCCTTCTCCATCTTAACCCACAAGAACTCAGAAACTTGCTTTTCCTCTGAGGTTTCCAAAAGTAACTACCTTCCCGTCATTCCTGAGTATTATATCCTTGTATCCTCTGGTGCATTTTGTCCAGACTTGGTATTTCATTCACATACACTCAACAAACAGTTGAGCAAATTAGGTTGGGGTTTTGGTGATGGGAATAGAAGAGTGACCAAGACAGATAGAAATTTCTGCTTCCTGGAGCTTACATTCTAATGGGAGGAGACAGACGATAAAGTACCAGGTAAAAAGAATAGAAGGCCAGATACTGTTAGAGGTTGAATTGTGTATATTGAAGTCATAACCCCTCGTACCTCAGAATATGACCTGATTTGAGAGCAGGGTCATTGCAGATGTAACTAGTTAGGACAAGGTCACACTGGAATAGGGGAGGCTCTTATCTAACATGACCAGTGTCCTAAAAAGACAATATAAAGAGAAGAGAGGACATGCCATGTGTGGTAGAGATTGGTGTGATGCAGTGGTGAGCCACAAACTGCCAAGGATTACCGGTGACTCCAGCAGCCAAGAGAAAGGCATGGAAGAGTCCTAAGCCTTTGAGAGAGCACGTTCTGTAGTTATAAACCACCTAGTTTGTGGTACTTTGTTGCAGCAGTCCCAGGAAATGAAAATAGGTATCGATCAGTGAAATGGAGGAGAAAATTAGCAGAAAGGGGCAAATGGGAGTTGGAGGAACAGGGATTTCAATTTTTAAATAAAGTGTTCAGGGAAAGCCTCTGGGAGAAGGGGGTGACTGGACGAAGACTGCAAGAGGCACAAGAAGGAGCTGTGCAGGTGTCTGGGTGAGGGGAGCCTTTGCCAACAGATGAGGACTCTGTCATTGGTGCTGCTCTCCTGGCTTATGTGATGCCAGTATCCTTTCTCAGAAGTACATGCAGGGCAGTGGAGAAAGCTGGGCCATGACATTGCCCAGACATGGGTTTGAATCCCAACCCACCATTTTTCAGTTGGGTGTCTTGGGGTAGTTGCTAACCTTTTTGAGTCTTGAGTCCACATCTGTGAAACAGGAATACAAAAATTCCCTCCATCTGAGGGCTTTGGGGAGGATGAAATGAGCAAATAAAGTGAAGGGCTCTGCACAGGGCCTGGCCTGTGGTCAATGCACTGGAAAGGTGGCTATTTCAGCTGTTATTTTCATTATGGTTAATGTCGGTGCTACTTCTGTTGGAGTTGGTTGGTTGATGGGCAGAGAGCCCAGTTTCATCCCCAGTTTCTTGCTGACTTTCAACTAGTATCTCTGCTCTGCACACAAAGGTTCTTTAAACATTAAAGTCTGTAGATGCTGGGCCTCTGGAGCTCAGGGAGCTATTTCAAGTGCCCGGCATGGGGAGATGCCTCTGCGTGTGGCATGAGAACGTCAGCGCAGCTGCAGGCCCTCCCCTCCTCTCCCAACCCTGCCCCAGATGCTTCCTGCAGAGCAGCCACCCCACCCCTGAATCCTCCAGGCCCCACATAGCCTGTGACACTGCAAGAGGGAGACCTGGCTCCAGCCACCTCGGCTGTCAAACAGGCCCTTCCCTGACTACTGTGTCCTCATCTGCAGAGGCTCCCGAGGCTGAAATGTCACCCGCAGGCTCTGTGTCTGCTCTGAAGGAGGTGGTAGACAACTGATGTGTTGCTTTCCTTGCTCCCCTTCTCTGGGCTTTGGGCTCCCCATCTGTGAACTGGAGGATTTAGAAGGCAACTGCTGTAAGCTGCTACCTGCTCTGACTGGTGTAACCTGGGACCCACACGAGACAGAAGGGACACAGAAGGGACAGTTGGCATCTGGGGTCTCCATGCCATTGACTTCAAGGGAGTGCCTGAAGGAATGGAGGAGAGGGAAAGAGGAATCTGATAGCTCTGATGACACTGGCATCTGCTTACAAACCTCCAGGAAGTCCCCAGGATAAAAGATCAAACTTCTAAGCTTGGCATTCAAGGCTCCTGGGAACTGACTTCTGTTTCAGCCTCCCTTCTACCCTACTCCAGGTACTTCTGCCTCTGTGGAATTCCTGCTGATCCTAAGCCATGATGAGCATGCCTACCCTACCCTCTGATCTTCCCTCCTACCATGCCGGGCTCCTGTAGGAGGGGATCCCTCTCTTCCTCCACCACCAAATGTTGTCTCTTTATGGAGCCTTGTCTGAGCCCTCTCCCCAGGTGGGATGAGTCACTTCCTCCCTTTGTTGCCAGGCCCCTTTGTTCCTGTTTCCCCTGAGAGGTCTCTCTGTCTTCGTCACCATGCTGGGAGCAATATGAGGACAAGGTCAAGGCCGATGATGTCTATGAGCCCAGGAGAGGGTCTGGTTTATAAAAGCTGTTTGAGAGAGTTTGCAGAATGAATGGACAAATGAAAGTTAGAGACTGACTTACAACTGGGGAAACTTCTAGTTGACCCTGTTTCTAAAGTGAGTATCACCGGATAGGGGTCAGGAGCCTGGGCTTTCAGTTGCAACAACAAGACTTCTTTGCTGTGGTCTTTCTGCAAGACAGTTCCTCTCTCTGTGCCTCTTCAAAACAGACATGATAATCATGTGTGCCCTGTGTGCCCCTGACACTGTGTTGAGAGATAGAAAACCATCAGGAAAGTGCTCAGTGGCTGTGCACCTGCAGCCAGCACCTCTGGCCAGTGTTGGACAGCAAGGAAGGAAAAGCCAAGGGAAGCCAATTCCTGGGAGCTTCTCCTGTCTGGGATGCCAAGGTGGAAATGAACTTGAGACCCAGACCATACTTGAGGCTCTTTCACAGTCAGGTAATTTGAGCACCCAGGGCATTGAGATCAGTCTGCCATTCACCCTGTGGCTAGCCACACCTACCTTCAGCTTTTTGACACTGGTGCAGGGATCATTGGAGAAGCTCTCGGTGTCTGAAATCTCAATGTCCTCGCCATACAGAACGCCAGTCAGGTCGTTCCGCACCTGTCAGCAAAGAGAAAGCAGAGGGTGGGTGTGCTGGGGACCACAGGAAGGGTCAGTTCAGAGGGGTCATCCTGGGGAAGACAACTGGGCAAAGCGAGTTTCTCTACTCCACCGACAATGCAAAGTGAGTGGTTTTGTTTTACATTATTAACTAGACCGGCCCATGAAAACTTGAGGATCCCCCAGTCCCACCCTGCAACTGACACATGGATACAAGGAGGCCAGACAGGTTAGGGACTTTCTAAGATTGCCCAGGGAGTTCCTGCAAGAGTCAAGATTAACACCTTTGCTGGTGTTTCTCCACCACATCACACTGTCTCCAAATCAGGCTATTCAATTATGTCTTTGTTAATATGTTGCATTATTTATTTGCAACATTATTTCACTTTTATGGTGAGGAAATAGCTAAGATATTCAAAGACAATACAGAGTAGAGGAAAGAGGAAAGAAGTATGGAACCTGCCTGTGATGTTAAACATAACTATGTGTCTACTGACACACAGAATGAGGAATATCTATGGATGTGAAAAGCAAAGGGCTGCAAACTCCAGTGTTACCAGGACCAGCCAGTGTGTGAACTAGCCTGCGTGGAAGGACATTACAGAATGATAGGGCTGGGCATGGGCTCACACCTGTAATCCCAGCACTTTGGGAGGCCAAGACAGTGGGATTACTTGAGCCCAGGAGTTCAAGACTGCAGTGAGCCATGATCATGCCACTGTACTCCAGCCTGGGTGACAGAACAAGACCTTGTCTCAACAGAGCAAAACAAAACAAAAGACAGCAACAGTTGGTTGCTGAGTTAGAACGTGGGTTGAGGGTTACCAGACCTTCTGATTTTTAGGGGGAAAATCAGAAATTCAGACTTTTAAAATATAAAATCCCCTAATTTTTAAATGTGGATACTATTTTGAATTTAAAAAAAAAAAAACAAAGTAAGGACCGAACCACATAAACTTAAAGTCTGTATCTGGCCTGTGGCCGTGGCTGCGTACCCTCTGACACAGAGCGATGGAAACTGGACTTTGTGTTTTGGTAGCAAGAACTAGGTTAGGGTTAGGGGATCCAGCTTCTAGTTCCTGTTGTATCACTGACTTGCTTGTGACCTCAACCTCTCATGTGATCCTCCCCTTCTCTGGGCCTCAGTTTCTTCCCCTTTAGGAGATGCTTTAAGCACTTCTTGTTCACACCCATTAGCATGGCTATTACCAAAAAGCAAAACCACAAGTGCTGGTGAAGATGTGGAGAAAGTAGAACCCTTGTGTATTGCTAGTGGAAATGTAAAATGCTGCCGCTGCCGCTGCTGTGGAAAACAGTACGGCAGCCCCTCAAAAGAGTAAATATAGAATTACCACATGATCCAGCTATTCCACTTCTGGGCACATACCCAAAAACTTGAAAGCAGGGACTTGACAGACAATTTACACCCATGTTCATAGGGGCAAGTGTTCACTGTAACTAAAAGGTAGAAGCGACCCAAACATTCACTGCTCGATGAATGGATAAACGAGCTGTGGTATATACAGACAGTGAAATATTATTCAGCCTTCAAAAGGAATAAAATTCTGACACATGCTACAACATGGATGAACCCTGAAGACATCATGCTATGTGAAATAAGGCAGACACAAAAGGACAAATATTGTATGACCTATTCATACGAGATACTCAGATTAGTCACATTTATAGAGACAGAAAGTAGAATGGTGGTTACCAGCAGCTGAGGGGAGGAGGGGAGGAGGTGTGATGGTTTAATGGGCACAGAGTTTCAGTCTGGAATGATAAAAAAAAAAAAAAGTTCTGCAGATGCAGTAGTGATAGTTGCACCAACATGTGAATATACTTACTGCTACTGAACTGTACCCTTATAAATGGTTAAAATGACAAACTTTCTGTTATGTATATTGTACCACAATAAAAAAGAACTTCTTATTTCAACACTTGGTGGATCCTTGTAATGTATCCATCAGAGCATTTTGGATAATCTGGCCCTAAATGTCACAGGATGGTTACCATCAAGGAAGGGAGACAAAAGAGACTGTGATGGGAGCTGCCATCTTTTATTTCTTTGAGAGAAACATGAAGTAAATGGAGCCAATGTGAACATGTAATCATTCCGGCTAGCAAGTCCATGGGTGTTTATTTTACTCTGAATGCTTGAAATGCCTTGCGATCAATGTTTTGTAAAAAGAAAGACGCTGTCCCAGTCAGGGTGATCCTTGTCCATCCTTCGTTTTTACCTCAACTTGATGGAAGATTGGTGACTAGTCAATGCGGGAGGAAAGTTAACTTTTCCATTGGAGTTTATTTCTGCTGCCTCAAATCCTTTTGGATACAGGTGGGTCCCATGATGAGTTCTGAGCATCACGAGGGTGTCGTGGAACAACAGTCATTATTAAACAGGGAAAACATGCACACGTGGCCCTCCTGGGAGGAGCTCAATGCGTGAGCTCCTGGAAACACACAGTCAAGCCTTGGCTCTCCACTTGCGTGGCACCCACATTCTGAGAAACTACTCAAGCTCTGAAGTCTCAGTTTTCACACCTATAAGATGGGGGCAATACAGCAAGTAGCTCACGGGGCTGACTCAAGGCCCACCAAAAACACTGAAGATGTGGAATCCTTTGTAAACTCTAAAGTTCAACACACCACTTAGAAGTTGCGGTGATCATTCCCAGGCAAATGGCAAAGCATCAAGGCAGCAGCGGCTTGGGTATCCACATGTGTGTACTAATGTGTGCATGAAAGCTATATATAAACATGGCAGAATAAAACGTTTTATAGGTGATCAGACCTCAAAACAAACGGACAAAACACACCCTAGATGTCATCTCATCCCTCCCCTCATTTCACAGATGAGGAAACTGAAGTGTGATTCCCAGTCCTGGCTGGCTCCTCGGGATTCTGCCAGATGTGGACAGTTTCAGAGGCCCAGTGAACCAGAACAGACCAGAACAGATGGTCAGTGAGGTCAGCCACTCACCGCCCAGAATCTCAGCACTAAGCAGTCTGTGCTCACCTGAAGTATTTATCCTAATGGACTTTCTGGGGAAAGCAAATGGAGGCAATCAGTAATATTATAAATGACATTTTAAAGTAACAAAAGCATAGAAAAGAAACAATGTAATAGATCTTCCTCACAAGGGAAAAAAATTTACATGCTCCTTAAGTGGGTAGAAAGACCCTTTAGTACACTGATGGAAGATTTACTAAGAAAATTTGTAAATACCTGGGTTTCCTTCTATAACTGCAGTTATCTCTTATTTAAAACAGAGCCAGGCCAGGTGCGGTAGCTCACGCCTGTAATCCCAGCACTTTGGGAGGCCAAGGCGGTTGGATCACCTGAGGTCGGGAGTTCAAAATCAGCCTGGCCAACATGGCGAAACCCCGTCTCTACTAAAAATATAAAAATTGGCCAGGCAGTAGTGGCATGTGCCTGTAATCCCAGCTACTTGGGAGGCTGAGGCAGGAGAATCACTTGAACCTGGGAGGCAGAGGTTGCAGTGAGCCAAGATCGCACCATTGCACTCCAGCCTGGGCAACAGAGCAAGACTCTGTCTCAAAAAACTAAAACAAAAACAAACAAAAACTGGAGCCAATGTCTTGCCATTAATTTCATTTCTGCAAAATGATTTCCTTTTATCTATTAATCTCCTGTATAAAAATAGAAGTATGTTCTTCTCAGAAAGGAAAAACTCTTAATTCCTAATACAGTCACACACACACAACATACTCTCACACACACACACACACACACACACACACACAAAGTATGGCAGGGGGTGCCCCTGGGGGCCTAATCTGCATATTGGGCCAAGTGAGGCAGCCACCAGGAGTCTGATTTGCTGAAAGCTCTGGGCATCCTGAGAGGGATGGGGAGAGATGGGAAATGATGGGCAGGGGAGGTTAGAAGGCTGCCCCTCACCTGGAAGGGAGCCCCAGGAGGGCAGGAGACACAGACTGACAGGCAGTGAGGAGAGCTGTGAGCAGGCACCCAGGGCTGCTGGGAGGGAGGTGAGGAAGGACTGGGCTCCCTACAGGCCAGGGCCTCTGGGGTTACCCAAAGGGAAAACTCTCCCCGCTTCTGGTACAGCGGATCCAGGACCTGGCCAAGGAACAAATCCACAAGGAGCTGAAAACATTTGGCATGGAGAGGAACGGATGGGTCAGAGCCCCTGGAATAAATAATCTGCGGTAAGAGGCGTGGAGGCAATAGTTGTTAACTCGACACCTCCTCCTCACCCCCGCGACAAGAACGGGTGTGGCCCATTCATGTGAGTTCGTGCCAGAAAGCATGTCCCTGAAGCAGTGGTTCTCAAACAGTGGCCCCTGCACCAGTAACACCAGCACCATCTGAGAATTTACTAAAAATGCAAACTCTCCAGCCCTGCCCAGAACTACTGAATCAGACACTACGGCGTGGGGTCCAGCACCCCATGTTTTAACAAGCTCTCCAGGTAATTCTATGTTTAAAGAAATACCTTCTAAAGGAAGCAGGATACATTTTAAGTAAATGATTGATAATTGTGTGAAAAAAATTTTAATGGCTTGGATATTTTCCCCTTGGTTAGAAGAGACCAGAATGTATTAACTGAGCAAGGCAATTGACAAAGGGTGATTAAGACTAGGAACCCCACCACCCCCTGGTTTTTTTTTTTTGTTTTGTTTTTTAGACAAAGTCTCACTCTTTCACCCAGGCTGGAATGTAGTAGCATGATCTGGGCTCACTGCAACCTCCGCCTCTCAGGTTCAAGCGATTCTCCTGCCCCAGCCTCCCGAATAGCTGAGATTACAGGTACCCGCCACCACGACCAGCTAATTTTTGTATTTTTAGTAGAGACGGGGTTTTGCCATGTTAGCCAGGCTGGTTTCAAACTCCTGACCTCAAGTGATCCACCTGCCTTGGCCTCCCAAAGTGCTGGGATTATAGGCGTGAGCCACTGCACCTGACCAGGAACTATATTTTAAAAGGTATCACATCTAGAATGAAGGAAGGGACAATCCCTCTGCAATCCATCTCAGACCACACATAGAGCCCTGGGCTCAGTTCTGCTTGCCTTCATCAGGGTAGCGACAAAGTGGTTCACACTCAGAGGAGAGAGGTGTGACTAGGACAGGGACCAAGAGCCCTTTACGGAGACCATGGGCACCGGCTGGAGAGTGTAAAGGTCACAAAGGGTGAAACCAATGACTCCTCAGGCTCCTGTGCAGCTTTGGGAATCAAACAGCCAAATGCAAGACTGTTAATACTTCAACTCAGACTTCAAGTTCTAGGAAGTCCCACATTTTTCATAAAGCTAAGAGCCAGGAGAAATCCGTGGCGTTGAGGGAAAGCCAGCAGTAGGGACAGCCCCACTCATGCTGACCAGGGAGAAAATGCCGCCAGGTCAGATCAGCCATCAGAGCAGCAGAGATGTGTGCGTCTGCCCACAACCTCCCTCCCAGCTGGTTCACGGGGCTGTGGGCGAAGAGAGTGACAGGGACTTGTCACTCCAATAAAGCCATCACAATGGCTTCGCTCCTGCAACTGACTGAGCACACAACCTCCGTCCGCACACTAGGCATGGGAGTGCACAGTCTTTATCCATGCCTGCAAGACATAGCGGGAGAAGGGGAGGGGTTGGAGGAGGAAAAGGAGGTGAGAGAAAAAGGTGGAAAGCAAATGGAATCGGGAAAAGAGTGTAGGTAAACGAATGACTCAGAAGAATCTTCTCACTCAGCGTTTAATTGAGTTCATGTAACCCGTTTAAGCCTAATGTGGGTCCACACTGTCCCATTAGGGAGGCTGGTCCCCACTTCTGAGAGGGCCACAGTGCCACTCCATTGCAAGGCCTCCTCCCTGCTCTGAAACCTGCACCTCTCCATTAAACACAGAACAGCTGCCAGAGGACGTCAGGCACTGCCCTCTCTCTAGAATCACCCAGCCTTGGGTTTATCAAATCACTGCATGACCCGCTGCCTCATGCAGTGATTTGATGGGCCAAATCACTGTGTGGGCCAGTGTGCTCTCTCCACCCACGCTGTCTCCGCTTTAGGGCCCCAGGACTGTATCTGCACGCCCTGCCAGGCTCCCATCCCCTGCAACTCCCTGCTACCCACAGGTAGGGCCAGTGAACTCCTGGCTCCTATGGATCCCCCGCTTGGTACTGGACACTCCTGCCCTCCATGGATGCAAGGTGAGGGGCCTGAGGTCAGGAGCCCTGGGGTGCAGCCCCCAGTGAGCCTGGCAAGGGACCTTCTCTGACCTCAGGCTCTCAATCTGAGCTCTTGCTTCATTCCTGGGACTGAAATTCTCTCTCATGCCCAGTCACTGCCTGGCTTCTGGGCTTAAGCACCTTCCCGAGCAGCCACTCACCACTTTGGATTTTCTAGAATGGGCTCTGTTTGTCCCTACCAGTCCCACTCCTTCATTCACTCACTTATTCACCCACTCATTCATTTCTGATATTGACATCTCTTCCGTTTCAGGAACCATCTGAGATAGCACCGGGCCTCTAACGATGACCAAAACTGTTCACTCTCCTGGATCTCTGTCTAGTGAGGGCAAGAGGCATTTGTCAGCTGACTGTCCCAGGGAATGTGTAAATGTTCACTGAGACAAGGGCACTCAAGTTCAGGGGCAGGCTTCTGGGAGAGGCTGTAGCAGAGGAGTCAGCCCCAGACCAGGAGGTATGGCAGGGGGAAGGACTCCAGGCTGAGGAGCAGCATGTGTACGTCCTGTGACGGGAGGGAGCTGGTGGAGAAACTAAAAGAATGTCCCAGTGGGCTTAATGCAGAACCTAAAGCAGGGCCTGGGGGAGGCTGTCGGAATGAACTGAGAAAGAGGTAGGTGAGGGCAGCCCGGGCAGGCCTTCCAGTTCACATGAAGGACCAGGTCTTGGCCCTAAGCACAGTGGTAACCCATGATGAGGTTTTAAGTGATGGAGTGACATTATTAGAACTATGATTTGAAACAGTTGCTCAGGCTGCTGTGAGACCACTGAGGGGCAGGGACATGAGGGGAAGAAGAAGGGCAGGTAGGGGCTCCAGCAATGGTCCAGGCGAGGGATTCTGGAGGCTAGATGATACGATACGGGAGGTGGCAAGAAGTGATCGGCTTGGGGGTACATTCAGAATAACTAATAATCTGTATTAGCCATCTGCTGCTGTGCAACAAATTATCCCAAAACTTAGCAGCTTAAACCAATATGCATCCACGGTCCCCCACAGTTTCCATGAGGAATGGGGAGCAACTGAGCTGGGGGTGTCTGACTCAGGGTCTTTCAGGAGGTTGTGGTCAGGATGCTGGCTGGGGCTGCTGTCACCTAAAGACTTTGGGACTACATGTTGGGATCACCTGGGGAGTTTTAGAAACTGCTAATGCCCTAGCTGCATCCTAAACCAATCAGAACTTCTGGGATAGGACCCAGGCATCTGTGTTTTTACAGCTTTCCAGGAGTTTCCAATGTGTAGCTAAAGTGGCTACTGATTAGGGGTAAGAGCAACAGAATCATTAAGCTCACGGCTCTGTTGCCAGCCTGCCTGAAAACCCCCGAGCGCCCTGTCCCCATCTCCTCCAGACCCAGGGCACCAGGATTGCCCCCCAGCTCTCTCCTACCCCCTCTAGTGGGTACATCTCATCTTTAATCCCCAGGCCCTTCTACTCCTGGCCCTTAGCACCCCAAGCAGACCCTGACTATGACAGAGGAGAAAATGGAGAGAAGGAAAGGAGGCAGGAGGACATGAGAGAGAAAGCAAGAAAGGGAGAAGAGAGAAGCAGATTATTACAGCAACTTGCTTCCGCATTCAGCCCACATGTCCCACACAGAGAAGGCTCCCATGGGCAAGTGAAATCACAGCCAGTGGCTGGGGGCTGCAGAGAGCTCCAGAGATCTCAAGGCACTTGGCTTCTATGGCCAGTAGTTCCCCAGACAACTTCCCTAATGAGGCCACTGCACCAGCAGAGGAACCATCCAGAAAGGCACAGATCCAGGTGAAGACGGGAAGAACCAGGGCTGCACCACATGCACTTTACAACTCTGAAAATTCTAATTAGGTTACGAAATGAACTTGAGAGCAAAGCGAATTCTCAGCTCTCCTATGGAAGCTGAGGTAACCTACTTTGTCATTCAAATGCACTCGCTATATATAGCCACGAATTGTGCCGAAATGTCACTCCTCTTACCTGACTAAAGTGTATAATTATAGATTTACTTCTATTCATTCATGAAATGTGTCTTCACTTGATTAAACAGTTCATTCAAGGAAAATCCATTAAAATATGGAACATGTTAAAATGTGGCTCCTTAGAGGCAGAGGGCACCGTTGTAGCTAAGATGCTAATTAGGATAAACAGGCATTTGAAACACTCAAATCTTTGAATAATTCAGGCCACTTTTACTGGGGCTGGAGCTCCCCAGGAACTGCCATTAATTTAAGCTAATTAAAAAATTAGCCTGGAGAGGCGTAGACCAAAGCCGACTTCAAACACCGGAGAGCCATCATGTAGCAGGGGGGACACAAGGCGCTGGGCACCCCCATGGTGCTGGAGCACCAACAGGTAAGATGGTTCAGGAAATTAGATTTTGGCCCAATGCCAAAAAACCCACAGCTTTCTAATGACGGAGAAGGTGGCTTTGATAGATAGTGAGGTCTTTCAAAGATTTCAGGCATATGCTTAAAAACTTATCCGTGTGGTGTATTTCTGCCTGTCCAAACCTGATCCGCATTCATGAAGAGAGCATTCCTTTTGAAAAATGGAGCCACCTACTTTTTAGATTTCTACAAAAAAGTCCACTCTTAATCACCCATAACCAGATTTGAACGTAAGTGAAAAAAAATTTAAAGGGCAAGTATGTAACTGAATATGTATCAGATCTGCTGCACAAGGGGAATAGCTGTACTTGGGGAATGCCTGTGGGTATATATCCAGCTGTATTCAGGTGTGTGTGTATGTGTGTGTGCATGTGTGTGTGTGACCCATGCATGTTCACAGTGCAGAGCCAGTGGGTTGAAAGGTGACCTCCAAAAAAGATAGGTCTAAGTTCTAACCCCGAGAACTTGTGAACGTGACCTTATTTGGAAAAAGGGTCTTTGCAGATGTAATTAACTGAAGGATCTTGGGATGAGATCATCCTGTATAAATCCAATGTTAAGGATTCTTATAAGAGAAAGGTAAAGGGAGACTTGGGACACAGAGACATGAGGGAGAAGTCCACATGAAGACAGAGGCAGAGGGTGGAGTGATGCAGCTGCTGGCAAGGAGCACCTGGAGCCACCAGAAGCTGGGAGATGCAGGCAAGGATTCTCTCCTAGAGACTCCAGGGCAAGCCTGCTGACACCTTCATTTAGGACCTCTGGCCTCTAGAACTGTGAGACAATACATTTCTGTTGTTTTAAGCCACCTAGTTTGTGGCAATTTGTTTCAGCAGCCACAGGAAACTAATACGCTTGGGGCAGGTTCCCATGGAGAAGCCTGGGCTTCCTGTCCAATCTAGATGCTCACGTCACATGTCAAGGCCTCTGGAATGGAACCCCAGTTTCCCTCTACTTGGTGGCACCATTTGTCTGTCCCAAAGATATATGGTATTTCTTATATCTCCAGAATTACCAAAAGCAGGGAAACAAGTGGAGGACCATAAGCGGTGCATTGTGGAAATGTGGGTGCCCGGGACAGGGGCACTGGCCTCACGGAGCTTCAGTGGAGGGCTCAGGAGTCCGGGTCATTGACTTTGAGTTGACTTGCAAAGAGGTGACCATGAGTACTGGGGCTATAACATTTTCTTCCCTATGGACGTGTCAGCTCCAGGAGGGAAGCATTTGGTTTGTTTTGATCTCAGGATCCTGTTTAGTGCCTGGCATACAGTAGGTGCTCACAACTGTGGTGAATGAGAGAATGGATGAGTGCATGCTGAGGCTAAGCCATGGCCGCCCACTCTTAGATGGAGGCGGGTAATATTCTGAGCCCACTAGACCCATCTTGAGCTGGCCTCGCAGGGATGAGGCAACTTCCCAAGGGCTGGGCTGCATGCTGAGGCTGAAGACCCAGCCTGCAGATGCAGGAGTGAGTCCCGGGGCAGAGCTAGCTGGAACTCTATCAGGGCCCCAATGAAGGAAGAAATCTGGGGAGAGCTGTGGTGATCTGGGGGCACCCCTGTGGGGATATATGAGGCTTGAGGGCAGCTGGAGTTCCCTGGGGACAGTTCCCTGCCTCCCTCACCATGGCAGAGAGTGTCAGGCACCTGTGACCTGAGACCTGCCCAGCTACTTACATCATGCCCTCATGGCAGCTCCTACCTGCTGGGAGTCCAGCTGGCCTACATGGCAATTGGGAGCAGGGATCCCACCTGGCAGAGCTACAGGCCCCCACACCCAACCCACAATGCCAGCTCTCAGCACTATCATCGCATTACGAAAGTCCTCCAGATGGAGGGCAGGGAGGCTGCAGGCTGCTCCTCTCCCCAGCCCACCACTGCTCCTCGGAGGCATGTCTCCCAGAACCGCACACTGTAGGGGAGAAACACACCCTCGGCCCAACTTCAAGAAGGCAACTGGGGCCGCTCCGGCTTGCACATCAAATCAAATCCCTCTTTCCATCAGCCAGGCCGATGGAAAACTGATTTCTCAGTTTTAGAAATTCCAAAGAATCATCAGTGATGGATAGAGTCATGCCCTTCCCCCAAAGATGTCCATGTCCAAATCCCTAAAATATGTTACCTTATGTGGCAAAGGGGACTTTGCAGATGGGATGAAGTTAAGGATGTCGAGATGGAGCAACCATCTGGGATTATCCATGTGGCCTGACATGATCCCAAGGGTCCTTATAAGGGAAGGAAGGAGGTAGAAAAGTCAGAGTCGGGGAAGAAATTTGTTCGAAGATGCTCTGCTGCGGGCTTTGAAAGTGGAGGAAGTGGCCAGGAACCAAGGCTCACAGGCAGCCTCTAGAAGGTGGGAAAGGCAAGGAAACATTCTCCCCTAAAGCCTCCAGAAGGAACCAGCCAAAATCAAGAACATCTTGATTTTGACCCAATGATTTTGAACTTCTGATCTTCAGTACTATAAGATAATAATTTGTGCTGTTTAAAGACACCAAATTTACGATGATTTGTTGCAGCAGAACAGGAAACTGATACAATAAGCTTTCACCTTGAGATCCCACACATCTTGAAATGCCAACATGCTGTTTGAAGTCTTCTTCCCTTGTTCCTAGACTAGCACTGACTTCTCCTCTGAACTCCACAGTCCTGGGCTCCAGATCCCTCTTCTTGGCTAAACAGAATGTCCTGAGATTCCATACACCTTCCATCTGGGACACCTCCTGCCCCTCCAGATGCCTAGCACAGGGGCTGCCTGAGGAAGAAGGACCAGGTCCAAGCACCTTTCTTGGATAATGCACACAAATTTCCTGTTGGGCATCCCCAACCACCAGTCTTCCCTTTGGCCCTCATTTTCCAGACCTCACCCACTCTAGGAGCAGTCGGTGAAGTCAGGCTACACTGAGCTGTTGGGGAATGAAATTAGCCATCAGACCTTATTGCTTTCCTTGTGACAAACTGCCCATTGCTTTAATTGTTCCAGACTCGAGGGACCAAACCAATGTTTACAAAAACATTGGGTATTAATAAAACAGGGAGGCTATATAGTTAAGGTGATGAATAGAAACTTCTATAGGAAATCGGCAATATGCAAAGTGAGTCTCTGACACCAAACTAGAGACAGATATTAAGAAATCACACCTGAAGCACCAAAGCAAGCCGACTTCAAAACCATTCGCTGGCTCTCTGAGCCCAATCCCTGCTCCTGTCTCTCCAGGAATGGTGGAGGGGATGGCAGGCGGCCACATGGGAAAGTCTAGGCCTGTGAGATATCACTTCGTGCATCCCTGAGGAACTGCCACCAAACCCAGGGGACTGGCGTGGTACCTGGGCCTCAGGGAAAGGGCCAAGACCAGTGGGAGAGGCCACCAGGAAGTAGATTTTAGCTCCCTCAGAGACAGAACTTTCTAACAAGAGAGTGAGCCAAGGAAGGACGGGCCCTTCCCCAGGTGAGAGTGAACTCCCCGCCATGACAGGTATGCAAGCAGAGGTGGGTTGCTGTAGAAGGGATTCAGGCATCAGATGGAAGGGCAGAAGAGACTACTGGATCCCCAAGGAAGGTCTCAAATTCTCAAACCTGAGAAGTTGCAAACTTGCCCATGGGGAGCTGCCTAGGTGGTACATGTTCTCACCCCTGCAGAAATAGGACAGCTTCAGGCCGCTCCGCAAGCTGGATGAGCAGTGGGATCAAATCGTCCACCTTTGCACTTCATGGTGGAGTTTAAAGGACTCCTTCCTGAGACCCTGGGAAATCACTGCACTTTTTATGAGCAGCTTTCTTTCCAGTTCTGGATTCCAAAGTGGGTGATTTGTCCTCAACTCATGTTCCGCTCTGACATCCTAAGCTGCTAGCATTTGCAAACCCCACCGCTTGCTTCCACTGGCTCCCTTCTTCTAGGGCTTCAGATCTGGGGTGTGGGATGAGGTGAGGAACTGAAGGGCTGGGACCCCCCTTGGCACAGACAGCAAAAGGCATAGGTGCAAACTGCTCCCAGAACCCACCTCTCCTCCTTCCCTTCCCTCCACTCCTCCTCTCCCACCCCCATCCCTTACTCCAAGCCCTCAGGGAGGAAGGAGACCACAGGTGACACACCAGGATTGACGCTGGAGTGAATTTCATCCTCAACAATCTTACAAGGCAGATACCATTCTTTTCATTTCACAAATGAGGGACTTGAAAGATTAAGTCACTTGCCCAAAGCCTTACAAGTAGTAAGTCAGAGGGCCCAGACTGAAACTCACGTCTCTCTGACTTCCAAACATCCAGGAGGGGAGAGAAGAGGAAGAAGAGAGGAAGGGCTTGGGTGGTGGCACTGGCCTGGCCCCTGGGTGGTTCCTGCAGGGAGAGGACCCAGTGAGTGACTTTCTTGCTTGAGCATCCCTCTCTAGACTGGGAGACCCCGGGGAGTTGAGACTGTGTTGGGGCCTGTCTGTGTGTCCATGCTGGATATAAAGCCTGGCAAAAAGCAAGCGATCGGGACACACAGGAAAGAGAAGCATGGCAGAACTGGACATATCCAGGAAGCAAGGGCATCACAATCAGAGAATGGTAACAAAAGAAGGAGACAGGAACACCGAGGATGCACTCCACCTTCACTCCTGGCCCCAAGGTCTGCAAAGGGAGCCCTCTGTCCAGCAGACAGAGTGAATGCTGTCACTGTCAGGCCCACTCCTCGTGTCTGAGAGAGAGGCTAAGCTCAGACCATCAGAACCAGGCTGCCACACACCAACTCACCAGCCCTTATTGGACAGCTGGGGAAACTGGGTAGAGACTTGTCCCAAATCACACAACTGTCTAGGTACAGAACTAAGACTCAAACCCAGTTTCTGGCCGCTAGACCAATATTGCCCAAAGCCATTTATTTAATGGCAGCAACAGAACAGTAAGTCCCCAAGAGAGCCACCAGCTGCAGCCCTTTCAGGACCCTTTCCAAAAAAAGGACCCTTTCCAAAATCCAAGACAGGTGCTGCTCCCAGGCAGTACCTAGCCCCATTCCTGACTCCCGGGGTGGCACTATCTTTGGTGATCCTGGCTCCTAGCTCCAGGGTTCCAGAACCCAGCACAGGGCTTGGCACAGAGCAGTTGCCTGGTAGCACAAAACAGACCTGGAAATCTCCTGACATCAACCACCCTTGGGCTCAGAGTTTAGGGCAGCAGTTTTCAAGCCTGCTTGTGCATATGCATCTTCCCAGGAGCTTTGTAGAAATACAGATTCCTGGGCCCCAACAGAGAGATTCAGACACTGGTACAGGAGGGAGGCCAGCAATCTGTGTTTGTACAAAGTGCTGTGAGATCTCGGTTGCACAGCCAGATTTGAGACACCCTGTTAGTGCGCTCTAGTCTGAGTGGCCCTTTAGCTTAAACTCCCTTGTTCCTAAGGGCCCTCTAATGGAGATACTATGGTGCACTGCCAGAATCTTCCAATGGACAGAGGAACTCATTCCCCATCTGCCAGGATTTGCCCTTGAATAAAGGAGGCAGCCTCATCCAAGGTCACACACCTTCCCCAGGGCTCCCTGAATCCAGTGACTGGCCCAGCCTTCTGGTCTCTATTTGGGACTTCTCTGAAGGGCCATCCTAGCTCCACAGCTCCCCATGGGCAAACTTGGCTGAGGTCTCTCTTGCAACTTCATTGTGTGTCAGCTTCTTCCTCCACCCAGTCCCACCTTTCCCATCCCTTCCTGTGGGTACTGGCTAACAAATCTCCTGTGTGCTGAGCCCCCAAGAGAGCCCCCCTCCTGGCAAAACTGACATTGAACAAGCTCACCCTCCACCCACATGTGTCAGCTTGGACCAAACCACTACATTGCCACCAAGTTCTCAGATGACAATATCGCCTGCTGAGAGCCTGAAAAGCAGCTGCTTGCTGTAGAACCCTCATAGTGACTCAAGGACTTTAAGCTTTTCAAAATAATTTCTAAACTTCATTGAAAGTGAGGAAAGGAGTGAAGTGATAAAACTACCCCTATGCCCAGTACAGTAATCCGACTAGTATAATAACTCATAATGTTGGTTATTCTCATTTGCTTTTATCCACATGCTCCAGCCTGCTCTGCCCTGCTTTGCTTATGGAATTATAACTTTCAGATAGGGCAGCACATGAGTGGCCTGGTCCTCTGACTTCCAGCTAGGCTTGGCCAATGGGAGCCCAGCAGGAGTCAGGAGACCAATGAGAACCCAGTGGGAGTCAGAGGGCCAATGGAAGCCCAGCGGGAGTCAGCGGACCAATGAGAGTCCAGAGGGAGTCAGAGGACCAATGAGAGTCCAGCAGCAATCAGAGGACCAGTGAGAGCCCAGCAGGAGTCAGCGGGCCAATGGGAGCCCAGTGGGAGTCAGGGAGCCTATGGGAGCTCTGTGAAAGAGAGTCAATGGGAGGCCCCAGGAGAAGTCAGAGAGAAGGCGAGAAAGAGTTCAGGGTATTTCTTCCCCTGACTCCTCCCTGGCTTGATTAGAGCCCGTGTGAAGCGGCTGCTCCTTCCACCTCCAGTAGCACTGCCCTTCCCTTGTCCTCCAGAGCACTTGATGCTCCTGACGCCAACCATTGCTAGCCCCTGGACCTGCAGTAGCCCTGGTTGGTTGCATTGACTCTGCCTAAAGTACTTCCCTTAAATCGGACGTCAGCTCTGAAGATGCCATCTGTTTCTTGCCAGGACATTAATTAATACTGTAGATATAAGTTTTTCAGGAAGAAATCATCAAAGTATAATTTTTATATCCATATTTTTTCACCTAAGATTATAAGATATACTTTGTAATTCATTTCACCACTGACCATGCATGCGCGAATCCCCTTAGGTTGCAGACCTCAGCCCTCCTGTGTCTAAGTCCTGCTTACCCTTTAAGCCCCATGGTAAACAGCCCTTCCTCCATGAAGTCCTGGATTCTCCAATGAGCTGCACTCACCCCTTCTGAACACCGACATCCCCTGCTCCTTCCTCTCAGACCCTGCTCTCTCGGCCCTGCTCTGGAGTAACTGGGAAGGTCTGCAGTGATCAACAGCCCAGATAATCCACTGCAGCAGCACAGAGCATGAGGTCCCCTCAGCCCCACAGCCAGTCCTGCAGGTGGCTGGGGGAGGATGCTGGGCTGCTCATGTATGGAGAGGATCTAAACTCTAGACAGCTCCCTCAAGGTCAGGAAAGACAGTGGGCCCTTCCCCTCCCATGGAGCCCATGGAGCCAGCCCCATCCTATAGAGGTGCTGAATGTGTACCCTGGGAGGGAGCTGGTGGGCTAGGTGAGCCGACTATGTCTTGGGGTGGACACTGCACCAAAGTGCTGAGCAGGCTGAGAGCCTGGGAGCAGGGTCCGAAACTGTGCTAAGCTAAGCAGATTTTATAATGTATCTTCTTACGAGCAGTACTCAGAGACTCCAGGGAACAGGTATTTACTCTGCAGAGTCTGAATGGAATTTTCCAAAGGGGACCAAAATCTGGAGGCACCAAGATTACTGTTCTTGCCATGGCTTGTTAATTTGTCCATGAGCAACTGCAGGGCCTGAAGGCCCTATCTGAGCCCCTGTCAGATTTTGGCATAATGGCCTGGCTCAGTCAGCACTGGGTGAACAAGGGAATGAATGAGACCACAGGACACCCTATGCATCTGCCTGAGGTGGGTGTCATTTAACACCTGGTGCCCAGTGTTTCAAGGGGGAGGACTGAGGAGCATCTGTGCTCCAGTTATCAGAGAAGAATAAGGGTTCTTAGGCAGAACTGCCAGAATGCTCCAGAAGGGAAGAGAAAATTAGAGAAGGCTGCACATCCATGATAGACGGGAAACGTCAGAGCAAGAGTGGGGACTCATTTACTGAGTGCCTGCCATATATGGAGCCCTCAAACATATATCACTCCTTGTGGGCATGGGTGTAAACCCAAAAGGTACAATTATGACCAGTTTATGGGTAAGTAAAATGAGATTCAGAGCTGTTGAGTCAACTGCCCAAGGTCACACAGCTAGGATGTACGGAACCTGGGATTTAACTTCAAAGTCTATCTCTGTCTACATAGCCTATGCTGGATACTAGTAGCTGGCAACTTTTTTTGTTTGTTTGTTTTGTTGTTGTTGTTCTTTGTTTTGGTAAAGGGTCAGATAGTAAATATTTTAGACTTTGCAGGACTTACAGGTTATTTCCCAACAACATTGCAAATGCAGCCATACACAATGTGCAAATGAATGCGTGTGGCTATGTTCCCATAAAACTTTATTTATGAAAACAAGGGGCCGGATTTGGTCCATAGGCCACAGTTTGCCAACCCCTGTTCTAGACTCAGGATGAAGAGCCTGTGGTTCTATTTTCCCCTCTAGAAAGGCTGTGGGAGAGAGGCAAAACATGAACTCGAGTCAGGTGACTCCAGACTAGCATACTGGCTATGTCCCCACTACTGGGCCACCTTGGGTGAGTAAGAAAACTCTCTGAGCTTTTTTTCTTGTCTGTTAAAAGGGCATAACCACAACTTATCTTTGAGTTCTTGGAAACGTAAGCTAACACATGCTAAGTGTCTACCATGGCTGAAGTTCAATAAATGGCAGTGTTCGTTATCAGAAATGACAAAGTCAAGAAGGGGAGGTGGGGAAAACATGCCGTGGGGTTGGGGGAAGGAGGGGAAGTGATGGTGGTGCCACTGATACTAAACCCTGAAAGGCATATCTTCTCACAAAGGCTGGCTATGGGCTTTCTGCAGGAGAATGCTACTCTATACCTCACGAAACCCCAAGGGGGATTCATAGGTGCCTGTGATGGGAGGAATCTTTTCACCACCCCCAGAAGGAGCAGATGTGTGGAGCTTGGTGACTCCCCACGGAGGGTAGGGAGGCAGCTGTTCACAGACTTGATATGGCAAATTGTGTGATGTGCTGTCTTCCTGGGGCAGGCAGCCAAGCATCGATGGAGGAGCCTCTGCAACCCCCTCCCCACAACGCCTGCTGCCCACGTCTGCTGACTCACCCAGGAGGGTCTGGGCATGCCAGAAGAAATCCAAAATGGCTCTCTAGTGAAGCACAAGGCTTTCGAAGGGGATGGAGACTTGGAGACAGGGGAATGGTTTTTTCTGTTTCCACTTAAAGGGCATAACTTTGGCAGAGAAGGGAGGATGTGGGGAAACTCCATCAATATTGCTGAAGGCCAGGATGTGGCTCAGGACGCCAGATGATGAGTCCCTGGCAAGGGACAGAACTCATTGCCCCAAGACTGGCAACACCACATTTGGCAGGAGAATTCTCCATCTGATCGAGAGGATGCTAAACTGGAACTTGAGAAGGGGAGGAAAAGTGCCCAGGAAAAACTATAAAACCAGATATGAAAAGAGCCAATATATATGAAGAATTTTAAAAGGGGGCCGCGGAACAGGAAATGCTCAGGGATTCTCATATGTCTGTATACCAAAGTACAAAGTATGAGAAACAATGTTAACTATGAAACTTTTGAGAAAGATGGTAAAGCTAAGCACAGATGTCCAACTCCCACCTAAGCTACCTCCTTCTGAAAGTGACAGAAAGGACCAAGGGAATATAAAAATAGGGGGGAATCTGCTTCAGCCTTGGAAAATAGGAAAGAGTGCCATCAATATGCCACCAACTTTGAGGAATTTCTGCTAGGTACAGTGCCAACAGAACCAGATTGAAGGCTGACTCATGGCTGTCCTTCCTGAGAAAGTAGTGTGGTGCTGCAGGGAGGATGGATGTGCTGACAAGACTGACCTCACAGCCTCTGATGGGTGAATGAGTGCTGGAGGAGAGGCTGGGCCACAGGAAGGTGCAGAGCCTACCTCTCACTAAGGAGTCCACCTGTCACCCTGCAGCCCAGCAGCCTTCAGGAGTGGTTGGGTTATTAGATCTAAGAACAAGCAAAGCCTATTGAAGTCCAGTTTCTGTAGGACAGGCCTAGGCATCTTGCAGACACAGCAGGCAAGTAAACAAAGGCAGAGGCCAGGGGGAACTCTGCACATCCGGAGCAGCTGTTTGACAAACTCACAAAGAAACCATTTAAACAAGAAATGCCCACACCACCAAATGGTTTCCTAATCCCTTTGCTGCTTGCCCCTGGGCTGGTCATATAAAATGTCATAATCCCGTCTTCCAGATAAATATCCAAGGTGAAGAATTTAACAGCATCTAGATAAAACAACGAGGGGACTCAAGAAGAATTCACCCATGCTGTAAGCGAATACCAGGTCATGGAAGGCATAAAATGCATATGGAACCTATGAAAACTTTCTGAACTATAAAGGAAACAAACAAGGATCGCAAGCAAAGAAAGAATATCATCTCTAAAAAGACTTGCTGTAGGAAATGAAAGTAAATTGTAATACCCATTTTGTATTTCATGTAGGCTAAAGAAAATCTGGACTCTAAATCTAAAAAATAAAATAAACAATAAAAGAAACTGAAATAAAAGAAACCAGGCATAGTTAAGATAATAATGACTGGAAATGAATAATGTTATGAGAATTTTAAGAAGCATTAGAAGCAACAAGGAGCAGGATTTAATTGTAAAAAAACTGATGAATATTGTGGAGGACAATCTTGAGATGCTGTCTCACAATGTAAAGGAAAAGGACTAAGATTAAAATGACCAGAGAGAAAACAAAAATATGGAGAATAAACTACAAAGGCTCACTCATGAATTATTGATATTTCTAAAAAAGATACCAGAACAAAAGAGTAATAATTAAAGATATAATAAAAGAAAACTTCTGCAATCAGAAGAAAGACTAGATTCCTCAAATAAAAATGTAATCATAATTTAGACAAAACAAAAATCAGCTATGTGCCGTTTTTTCTTTATGAGTTTCAAAAATAAAGAAAGAATCCTACAAGCAACCGGTACAGGGGATTAAAAAAACTTTATCTCCAAAGGAAACAAATCAGATTGCATCAGACTTTATTACAACATTGATGTAATGTCTAGAGAGCTTATGATCATGGATATTTATACTTAGATAACTTGTCATTCATAGGCAAAGCTACAGAGAGAAACTGTGATTTATGCAAGGGCATAGATATAAAACTCAAATGACCTTCCTGAAAAACAAAAGATGTACTCATGCCACAGAGAGATAAATCAAAAGACGTAACTCATGAAACCGACTCATGTCACAAGAAATTAGTCATGTAAATATGGATTTGAATCTTAAAATCATAGTTATTATAGTACAGTTTCATAAAGTGAAAATCTCAAATAACAACTGAAAAAAGCATATCCACAATGTAAAGAGTAAAATCAAATTAAAACTCAGATTATAACAATACAGAATTATAGGCAGTGAGGGATGGAGAGTAAACAAGTGTACTAATTTCTGTAACTTACAATAGATATTGTTGCATTTCTAGGTTGGCACTTAGGGAAGTAAAAGACCGATATTTTATCAGACTCCAAGTTCTTCAGCTTTGGGACTCGTACTAGCTTCCTTGATTCTCAGCTTGCAGACAGCCTATTGTGGGACCTTACCTTGTGATTGTGTGAATTAATACTCCTTAATAAACTCCTCTTTATATATTAAAAAAAGTACAATTGTAGCATAGTTTTATTATAATGAGGATGAGATATTATTTAGCTAAAACTATAAGATTTGATCAAAGCTATAATCAAAGACATTTATATGCTTCAATACATTTAATAGCAACCAAAACAAGAGTAAAAATAAGTATGCACATTAAGAAGTTAGAAGGAGAATGGTGAAAGAAACCTACATATAAAGGGAAGGTATTATTCAGGAGAAAAGCAGAAGCAAACAAATTAAGAAGTAGATAAATCAAAGCACAGCCAGTAAGAATCCAAGGGCTGGTCCTCTGGTTGAAAAACAAGATAATGGGATGCCTTACTGAAGAGTTAACTTGTGTTTTTTGCTATCTTCTTTAGCAAGAGAAATGTCTGAAAAGATGAGTAATCTTTAAAGGAGAAGCAAGTAGACCTCCCCTCCCCCAAGCAATCAAGTAGCTGTTTTAAGAAGGAAGATAAACATGTAGCTCTATTACGTAGCAAAATGGAATAACAGGACCATTTGGGAGTAGAGCTCTAAGAGGAACCCTCTCTGACCTGTGGGGATATGGATATCTGAGAAGAAAAAGCCAACAGAGTTCTAGATCCATAGGAGGAGCTTGAGGATGCTAGGAAGTGTGTCCAGGAACCTAGATTAGCAGCAGTAACCAATCAGACCAGTGTCCACAGCACACCCAAGTGGCAGGAGAAAGCAAGGGCTGCAGAATGCAGGCTCTCCCAGCTTTCTATTAGAAAACCCGGGCGCGGTGGCTCACGCCTGTAATCCCAGCACTTTGGGAGGCCGAGGCGGGCGGATCACGAGGTCAGGAGATCGAGACCATCCTGGCTAACC
>NW_012104621.1:2019121-2034950 GCF_000951045.1 Mandrillus leucophaeus
CACCCTGGCTAACACGGGTGAAACCCCGTCTCTATCAAAAAAAATACAAAAAAATAGCCGGACGTGGTATCAGGCGCCTGTAGTCCCAGCTACTTGGGAGGCTGAGGCAGGAGAATGGCGTGAACCCGGCAGGCGGAGCTTGCAGAGAGCCGAGATCACGCCATTGCGCTCCAGCCTGGGTGACAGAGTGAGAATCCGTCTCAAAAAAAAAAAAAAAAAAAAAAAAAAAGAAAACCCAGTAGAGTTGTTGGTCATTTTAGAAGAGGGTGACAGATACTTCAAGACAGAGACACTGACCCTAGTGTATCTGGCAGATGGAGTGCTTGATCCAGGTTTAATTTCATTTGAAAAAATAATAAAAAATGTAAACATTTCTTTCCCACAGAATTTAAGATATTAATAACAATTATGTCAATAAAAGAAGCAAACTAGCTAATCAAGGGGAAAAGTGCAAAAAACAAGAAAGAGCATATAACAAAAAGCAGAGACTTTAAAAATTGTCCTGAAATATATGCTAATAAATTTGAAGATCCCAAAGAAATGGACTATTTTCTGGAAAATATGTTACTAAATCTATTTAAGGAGTATAAAGCCAAAATCAATAAGCATGGAAGAAGCTACAAAGATAACTTGTAAAAAGGGCAGACTGAAAAATATAAAATCCTGGATGGTTTCATAGACTCACCTTTTTATTTTCAAAGAGCAGTTAATTTGTATCTATAAACTATATAGGACACCTAAAAACATGGAAAGCTTTCCAACTCTTGTCGTAAAACTAGAATATTCCTGACAACTAAACCTGACAAAGACAGCACAATCACAGCAAAATATAAATTGTCATGTGTACTTACAGAAAAAATAGATGAATTGGTTAAAAGAATAACAAACAGCATAAACAAACAGTGGAATGCCAATATGGTTTAATGTAAATATGAATTCCAGACCCATTTATCCAATAGCCTATTCAACCTCTCCATCTGGATATTCAACAGGCATATCTAAACTGTTGACCCCCTTCACTGAAACTTGCTCCTCTGCACTCTCCCTCAAGTTGAGAAGTGATAACTCATTCTGTCCAGTTGCTCAGATAAAAAACTTTGGCGCCATCTTTGATGCCTCACTGTTTATCACTCACACTCTCATTCATTCCATCAGGAAATCTTGTCAGCTCTACTGTCAAAAAATATGTAGAATCTGATTGATTTTCACTATCTAGTTCAAGTCACCACCACCCTCTACTCGGTGGTGTCAAAAGTACCACTTTTAAAAACCTAAGTCAGATAAAATCCCTCTTATTAAAAAAAAAAATTCTCCAGTAGTCCAAAAATAAATCCATACTACAGTGGTCAGTCGATTTCAACAAGGGTCCCAAGACTATTTAATGAAGAAATAATAATCTTTTCAACAAATGGTCCTGGAGCAATTGAATAGCTTCATATGAAAGAATGAAGTTGGAACCTTACCTCACACCAAATATGTAAGTTAACTCAAAAGAGACCAAAGATCAAGGATTGTATCTGACTATAAAATTCTTACAAGGAAGCATGGGTTTAAGTATTCATGACCTTGAATTAGACAATGGTCTCTTAAATATGACATCAAAAGTAAAAGCAGCAAAGGAAAAAAAGATAGATTTGACCTCACTAAAATTAAAAACTTTTGTGCAAAAATCACCATTAAGAAAGTAAAAAGAACCTTAGAATGGGAGAAAATATTTGCAAGTCACCTATTTGATATGATCTAATCCAAAATATATAAAGAAAGCTTACAACTCAATAACAAAAAGACAAACAACTCAATTAAAAATTGGACAAAGGATTTGAATAGGCATATCTCCAAAGAGGGCATACAAATAGCAAATAAGTACATGAACACATGTTCAACATCATTATTCATTAGAGAAATGCACATCAAAACCACAATGAGACACCATGTCACACCCACTAAGATGGTTATAGTCTCTTTTAAAATGGAAAATAACAAGTGTTTGCAAGGATGTGGAGAAACTGGAACCCTCATACCTTGCTGGAGGGAATGTAAATGGTATATCCATAGATGCAAACCAGAAAATGGTTTGGCAGTTTCTCAAAATGTTAAATGTAAAGTTACCAAATGACCCAGCAATTCCACTTCTAGGTGTTAACCCAAGAGAAATGAAAACATACATCCCCACAAAAATTTGTACACAATGTTCATGGCAACATTATTCATAATAGTCAAAAGTAGAAACAACTGAAATATCCATCAACTGGTGAATGATAAACAAAATGTGTTACATCCACAAATTAGAATATTATTTGTCCATAAAAAAGAAAGGAAGTGCTGATACATGCTACAACATGGATGAACCTTGAAAACCTTATGCTAAGTGAAATAACACAAAATGCCATATATTTTGTAATTCCGTTTATATGAAATGTCATTATAGGCAAATCTATAGAGACAGAAAGTAGATTAACAGCTGGGGGTCAGAGAAAATGAGTGGCTGCTAATGGATGTGGAATTTCTTTTTGGAGTGATGAAATATTATCAAATTAGATAGTGGTAACGGTTGCACATTATTGTGTATATACTGAAAACCATTTAATTGTACGCTTTAAAATGGTGGACTTTATGGTATGTGAATTTTTTCTCAATAAAAACAAAATCCAAATCATTCTCCAATAGTTTCCCAACTGACTCAAAGTATAAGCCAAAATCTTCACAAATGTCCTAAAAGAACCACAAATCTCTTGCCCCACCTCCACTCCACACCAACTGCTCTACTTCTCCCACACCCACCCTGTTCCAGTCATCATAGCCTCCCTGACACTGCTCCAGCACTTCCAGAGTCCCTCCCACCTCAGGACCTTTGTGCATTTGTTCTCTCTGCCTGGAACCCTCTTCTCTCAGGTCTCCGTATAACCTGCCCCTCACTGCTTTCAGGTGTCTGCCCAAACATCACCTCTTTGAGGCTCTCCTTGACTTCACTGCTCTCTGCATGGGATTTCCTACTCCCTTAACTCTACTCTGTCTCCCTAGCACTTATTATTATCTGACATATTGTAAATTTATTTGCTCATTATTTTTTTAAATCATTTGTTTCCCCCACTAGAATGTAAGCTCCTTGAGGGCAGGGAATTTGTTTTACTCACTGATGTGTCTACAACGCCTAGAATGGTGACCAACACAGGCTAGGCACTCAATACATATGTCCTAAATGAATGAATGTATTACCAAATGAATACAAGGAAACTGATGACTATAATTTGTCACACTAATAGATCAAAGGAAAAATCCATAGCTATCAATCTAAATTCTAAAAAGGCATCTGACATTTTAGCATGCATAGCTAAATAGGTACAAACACTGAGTAAATAAAAATAGAACATCCCTTGAGAGGATGAGTAGTATCTGCTCTTCTAACAGACATCAAACCTTACTAGGAGCATTCTCATTAAAGTCAAGGACAAGGCAAGAATACCCACTGTTATCACTATTTTAAAATATAACTCTAGAACATCTGGTGAATGAAGCAATATTAACAACAATAATATATATTATTCATATGTTAATAATATACAATAATATAATATATATGTGTTATATAATATATATTATAGATAATAGTGGGTATTCACTCCTTTGGACACTGTTCTAAGCCCTAAATGCTTTACATTTGTTAGCTGTCTTAATACTCATGACACCTAACATTATATTAGCATTTCCCCATTATCAGGGACACAGAAAAATTAAACAACTTGCCCAGAGTCACCCAGCTGGCAAGTAGCTGAGCTGGAATTAGAACCCAGACGGTCATTCTGCTATGATTGTCATTTACCACTGTGTAGTACCGCCTCAATGAAAAATGATGAAAATAAAGATGCCATAATGCTGGAAAATAGAAAGCAAGTTTATTCTTGCTCCAGATGTTATTGTATCTACCTAGAAAATCCAAGAGAATTAAGAGAGAAAAACTAGCAGAAATAATAGGAATTCAATATAGCCAGTCATAAGATGTGGATACATACATCAATAGCTTTCTCATATCCCACCAATAACCACTTAAAAACATCAAGCAAAGTAGATCCCATTCCCCAAAGCAATAATAAATGTAAAATGCCTGATAATAAACCTAACTGTTCATGGAAAGGACCTGTGTGAAGAAAATGACAAAACTTTGCTGAGGATCCAACAAGAAACTTTGAATGGAGAGATGTTCCATATGCATGAGTGGGAAGACATGGTATTATAAAGATGTCAACTCTTCTACAAATTAATTAAAGTAACTGAAATTCAAACAAAAATGCCAAGAATTAAACTGGTGAAAATGAAGGCAATTGTTAACAAAGAAAGGAGAGCTGCACATTAGATTATAAAGAAACCCTGAGGTACCCATTCCAGCATAGACAGATCAATGGAACAAAATGTAAAAACTCATCAACAGTCAAAAGTTGCACCATCCAAGACAGTGGCCATCAGCCACATGTGATTATCAAGCTCTTGAAATCCTAGTGACACATGTTGAAATGATAGCATGTTGGATATGTTGCATTAAATAAAATATATTATTAAGATTAATGTTACCTGTTTCTTTTTACTTTACAAAATGTGGCTACTAGAAAATTTAAAATTATATATGTTGGTTTGCATTATATTTCTGTCATACAGAACTGGCCTAAATCATATGCTAAAGTGTAATATATTATTTTCTAAAGATAACATTTAGCATAGGCATTTTAAGTAAATCAGAAAAAGATATATTAAGTGCTGAAAGAAAAATTGAGTGACTATAATGGCAGGAGAGGAAAGGTTGATATTTCAGACCGTATACTGAAATTCCAGATAAATTGAAGAATGAAGTAAAAAATATACTAGAAGAAAACATAGGTATGTATTTACAAAAATTTTGGAGATGGGAAGAGCTTGCCAAGCATAATGGAAAGGTGAAAAAAAAATGGTCTTGATAAATTTGACTGTATAACACACTAAATTTTTCATTAGATCGACTAACATCAAAAACAAAATTAAATGTCACATGAAACATGGAGAAATATCTTAACAAATGTGACAAAAGGCTGATATGATACCCTTCCTTTATAAAGAGCTCTTATAAATCAGTAAAAAAAGAACAGTCTAATAGGAAAAAGTGCCAACGACATGAACAGCCAATTTACAAAAGGAGAAACAGAAATGAGAAATATTCTTAGTAAAAAAGAAATTCAATCTCAATAGTAATGAAAGAAATGCAAATTAAAATAGCAATTGCCAAAAATCAGAAAAGAATAATACACAATATTGGCAGGGAATGCTCCTGTATACTGCTATGAAACTCTAAATTGGTATGATCTTTCTGGAGGACAATTTGGCAATATGTACAAAAGGTTCAAAAATGTGCATATGCTATTTCTAGGAATTTATCTTCAGAAAATAATCAGAGATGTTCCCACAAATGTACAAGTATGAGTTTACTGCATTATTTATAATCAGTAAAAATTGGCAACTACCTCCATGTTCAATAATGGGGGCCTTCTTGAATAACTGATGGCATACGCACAGGGTAGAATACTTTAAACAGGAATTGGATAAAGATGGTGAGAGCAAACACACATCCACCTCCTGTCCCATCTCCAAATCCTTGAAATGGTTGGCCAGAAAAAAAAAAAAAAAATGTTAAGAAAAAAAATCCCAATCGTTTTGGAAAAAACAAGAAGACCATTCATGGACAAGATATTTGCAGAATTATTGGACTATAAGAAGAAAGGGTACAGATTGGAGGATAAATATGACTGGAGGCAAATACAATTCAAAACAACAGGGCTATGGCACAGATTGGGGTCAAGTCAAGAAGTGCTGTAGCCATTAGGAGTCACGTAGAACATTTGCTGACCTGAGAAAACATTCCCCCGGCATTGTTAAGAAGCCATTTCAATAGCAAGAGCATGTATTTATTTACACACATTCATTTTTGTGCATTGAAAAAATGGTAAAGACATCAGCCAAGACGTTAATGATGACCTTTCAGTGGGTAGGTTATGGCCAATTTTAAATTTTCCTTTGTGCTCTTTTGTGTTTTCAAAGTTTTCTGCATTGAGTACATATCCATATCACAATTAAAAAACAATAATTAGTACTTTAAAATAAAAATAACCACAAAAAAGAACTTGACATTTTTATTCAAAGTTTTCTGCATTGAGTACATATCCATATCACAATTAAAAAACAATAATTAGTACTTTAAAATAAAAATAACCACAAAAAAGAACTTGACGTTTTTATGGTAAGAAAGTAACTGCAATCTTCTTGTTTTTCCCTTGAATTACTGCAGTAACCTCCTGGCTGCTTTCACAGCCTCTGGTCTGCTCCTCCCAGTTGGCCCTCAGTGCTGCTCCTATCTCACTTCTCATTTTAAAACCATCCATGGCTCCTGACTGCTGACCGGTAAAGTCCCATCTTAGAGGCAGGCAGGGGTCTTCACCATCCTTCTTGACTCCCAGCTCATCCTTCCACTTCTCATTCTGTTCATGGAGCTATGGAGCCCCAACAGACTCTTTGCTGTTTCCTGAAGGTTCCACACACCTTCCCAACTCCACTGCTTTGCTCATGCAGCTCTGGCACTACCCAAGCCTGGCAGATGGGCCTTGGGGGAGAAACCGCAGCCAGAATGTACCAGAATAGCTCTAGGGAACCTACACACTACAAGATGCACTATCCTGTCAGCCAAGAGGACCGGCAGAAACAACGCGTCCCGGGAAGGGTGGTAGGAGCAGCGTGAAGGGACAGTGCTCTGCTCTGAGATTCCCAACTTGGGAAATAATAAAAATTCAATGCAGGATCCCATGGCAAAAATTCCAAAGGACTGTGAAGAGGTCCCCTTGAGACACGGTTGATCGGCCTATATATTCACCTCCCTGCTTCTGTGGTAGGTGGGGTGCAGAGACTTGGGGGATATTGGCCCCAGACTCCTGGCTTCCTCTTCTCTACAAGGGCAGGCACAAACTAGGGTTCATGTCTATACCTGCCACTTCATGGCTGTGAGACCCTGGCAATTACTTAATCCTCTCTGAGGGAGTCCGCTCTATAAAAGGGAGACAGCGCCAGGTGCTGTGGCTCACGCCTGTAATACCAGCACGGTGGGAGGATCATTTGAGCCCGGAAGTTCGAGACCAGCCTGGGCAACAAAATGAGACTCTGTCTCAACAAAAAATAAAATAAAATAAAAATAGCCAGGCGTGGTGGCGTGTGCTTGTAGTCAGCTATTCGGGAACCTGAGACAGAAGATCGCTTGAGCCCAGGATTTTGAGGCTGCAGTGAGCTATGATTGCACCACTGTACTCCAATCTAGATGACAGAGGGTAACCCTGTCTCAAAAAAAAAAAAAAAAAAAAAAAAGAAAAGGAGACCACACCATGCTGGAGACTTGAACATAACTACCTGGCACACAGTAGGTTCTCAATAACCGGCAGATGAGATTTTAATCACATTTTCCTCCTCCTGAGGTCCTGATGTCGGGGAGTGCTTCACAGGACTTGAGTCCTGCCCTGGGAGCCTGGCCTGGAAGTGTCCCTGGTGAGGGTTCTGAGGTCACTCTGGATGGTCCTTTCCCCCAGAGATCTCCTGTGGACTGTTTCAAAGAAGGCACACTCAGTCAACGCTGTGTTCCAGGATCCTCACAGCTTGAGTGGAGGATATATTAATCTAATATCACATGCCCTCTTGAGCAGAGAGTGCAACACTCACCCAGCCCTTCAGGAGCCTGGCGTTGGCACCACAGACCCATGGCCAGTCACCCTAGCCTCTCTGAGCGGGGTCCGTGTGGAGTGGAGAGAAGGACTCCACTCTGAGGATCTGGTGTGGAGTGTTAGAGGGAACCATCCACTAGGTCCCGAGGTCTTCCTTTTGAACCACAAATGGGACAGCCATCTTCTCTCTGCTCTGGAGTGGAGGGAGAAGGAGACTAGTGGGCCATCTGTTCCGAGGGCAGGAGCTCTGAGCCAGACAAAGGCATCCAAGCTCGGACATCTGTCTTCTCTTCGGCAGGCTTAGCCATGGCAGCCACCACTGAGCAAAACATCCTGGAAATGCAGCAGATGTACACACGCCGCTCCAAGATGGCAGAAGCACTAGAGACTGGAGTCCCTGACAGGCGGTGGCACTCGCCCAGGGGGGGTCTTCCCACTCTGCCAGGGTGGGTAGGACAGAGCACCTGCTAGTGGGCTGTACTTCCCACGGGGGACATTCGCATGAAAGAACAAGTGTTGCTGGAACCCCAAGATCTGTCCCTATGGAGCCTCAGCAGAAGACTGAAGGCCTGTGGGGCTGATTCTTGACATTGGTCAAATGCCTTTCCCATTGATTATCTGCTTTGGATCAGAGCTTCAAGGAGAAGCCTATTGCCAGTCCCACTCTCCACCCTTCACCCACCTACCCTCATGAGTTAAATAAACAGGCGGCTAAGTGCTTTTTATTCATCCCAGTGGTCTCCAAACTTCAGTCACTTCTGCACCTCTTAGAGGCCATTTCACCATGTCCGTGCACCACCTATGCAAGCATTAATTAGTATTTTCAATTGAACGGTCTCACTTTTTAAACAGGGGTTCCATCCTAAGCAATAACATCCATGAAGTACAGTTTTGATTTGCTAGTCATCATTTTACTTTTTCCTAGTGTATAACACAAATACAGAGCTATTAAAATTATACAAAAGTCATATCATATATTTAAACCATCTCTGGGAAATAATGGACCTACCCCAACCCTTCAAATGCCAAAGAGGCTGCCATAAACAGCCACCAAGGTCTGGATAGGACAGAGAAGAAGTTGTTCCTGCTGGTTGACCTGCAGGCCTGGCCCCTTGCAGAGCTCGAGGGAAGAGCACAGAGGAGAGGATGCTTGCTTGGGCAGGCAGCCAAGTCACCTAAAAGCATTAGTAAGTTCTTCAGATAAAAGTTGGGACCAGAGGTGGGGCACTAGTACGATTAGGATTAGAATCTGATCCGTCAGGAGTCCCCTCTGTCTCCTAATGAGAAAAGATCTGCAGATACGCTGGCAGCCCAGGTGATCCTGCAGCCAGGAAGGATGCCAAGGGCAGAGCTCAGAGGTGGCTCCACCCTCCAAGTGTGCCTGGCCTTGTTCTTAGCTAACGTGAGCTTGGGAGCACAGTGGTCTCACCTGAAGGCTGTCCATTCCTTCAGTGCAGTGGTTCTCAAACTCTAGCTGCATCAAAATCATAAAGCTGAGCCCATCCCACAGTGTCTGATTCACTGGGGCTGGGACAGAGCCCAGGTGGTCCTGCTGATGACGCTGGTCCAGGGACCACACTTTGAGAACCACTGGTGTAGAAGTCAGTATTGCCCAATCCTGAAAAGCGTATTCTGAAGCATTAACAACTCAGGAAAAAATTCTCCCAGGATGATAAAGTCAGGAAAATTAACTTAGACACAAACTACCATGTGTGCATTCCCAAAGCCCAACACCAACATCCCCTATAAGCAACCACGTGGCAGGTTCCCGGGGACTGTTGATGCCAGTGGCTGGTCCAGAACTTTCCACTGAGATCTCTAGAAGAATTTCCACCAACAAACAATGTCACATCCAAAAAAGACTTCAAGTTGAGAAATGATGGCAGGACCTGCGTAGAATTCTGCAGGAGTCAGACTTGCTGGCTCTCCAGAACTGCCTGGCCCATTGTGACCATACCCTCTTGCCAAGTTGCCACCTGTCCCACCAAAGGGGCCTCGGGTCAACTCTTTTAGAGTTACTGCTTACTCTTCCAGAGCAGTATCCCGGGAGACACTCCTGCAGGGGAGGACAGGGAGACCCTGGGCTTGCATCTAACCTACGGATCATCCTTGTTAGAATCATCCATCATTCCCTGCTGCTATTCCGATGGCCCAGGTGACTCAGGCAGGAGGCAGTCAAGAGAGGGAATCGACTCATCACAAGCCTGGATACTGGGGCTGGGGTTTCTCTGCATCCCTTACACCTTCATCTCACCATCCCAGAAACAGGTGGACTAGGACAACAGGAAGGAAAGAATTGCATTTGTCCCTAAGAATCTGGCCTAATGGATCAGGAATCATGTACCGAAATCCTCACTGAACACGCCTGTACCAGGGAGCATGCAGGGTGAGGGGACACAGGCATCCGCTGTGGCTCTCATCCATCATCTCATCTCATCTCCAGTCCAGTAACAGTGGGTGAGAGATGAGGAAGCAAATGGTGTCTTGTGCTGCATCATGCAAAGAACTGGTATGGGGAGAAAACTGAGGAGGAAGAGCACAGAGACGGCATACCTGGAGCCAGCTGGGGAGGTTGAGCCAGATGGAGGGCAGGATGTTCCTGCCAAGAGAGAAGCCAGCATGGAGGTGTGGCTGGACCAAAGGGGCAAAGGAAGAAGGGACTGCAGGTGAGACAGAGGAGGAGGCCTCAGGGAGACCATAAAGGGTCTCTAGCCATGCTAAGGAGCTTGTTCCTGCTCAGAGCAGCAGGAGAGGATGATGATTCTAACAAGAGTGGCTTCTAGATCAGATGCAAGCCCAGGATCTCCCTGTGATTCCCTGCAGAAGTGTCTCCCAAGCAACTACTCTGGAAGAGTAAGTAGTAACTTTAGAGGAGTTGACCTGAGGCCCTTTTGGTGGGACAGATGGCAACTTAGCAAGGGGGGAAGGTTTCAAAGGGCTAGGCAGGGCCCTGGAGGGCCTGAAAGGGCAGGTGCTTTGAAGAGGAAACTCTGCAGCTGGTAACCTTTTGGTCTTGGGCAGATTAAGGGCCTCACCTCAGTGGGGTCTGCCACTTGAGAGAGGTCATCAGCACGGAAAGGTCAGCCTCAGAAGCCTTGAGATCACTGAGGACCAGTGACTAGGTGGGGAGTCTTGGAGCTTGGAGGGAGAAAAGGGAAAGGCAGCCATGCTCATGGCGGGCACAGAAACTCAGCCATGTAGTGGGGCCCCTGAATGGAGGCCAGTCACGGGCTAAGGAACCTGATTCTGGATGATAATAAAAACAACAGCTGCCCCTTGCATGGCGTTAAGGATGAGCCAGGCACTTTTCTTCGGACTTTAAGTATCCTAACACATTGAATCCTCCCAAAAACCCTAAGAGGTACGTGCTATTATTATCCTTATGCTCAAGATGAAAAAAAGATGGCAAAGAAGCCTATGAAAAGATGCTCCACATCATATGACATGAGGGTAATGCAAATTAAAACAACAAGATACCACTGCATATCTATTAGAATGGCCAAACTCCAGAACACTGACGATACCAAATACTGGAGAGGATGGGGAGTGACAGAAACTCTCATTCATTGCTAGTGGGAATGCAAAATGGTACAGCCACTTTGGAAGACAGTTTGGCGTTTTCTTACAACATGAAACATACCCTTACCAGATGATCCAGCAATGGAACTCCTTGGTATTTACCCAAAGAAGCTGAAATCTGATGTCCACACAAAATCCTGCGCATGGATGTTTAGAGCAGCTTTATTAATAATTGCAAAAACTTAGAAGTCACCAAGATATCGTTCAGTAGGTGAATGGATAAACTATGGTACCTCCTGACAATGGATACTGTTGACCTTTGGTAACCACAGGCTCTTCATCCATGGATTCAACCAACCATGGAGCGAGGATTTTTTTTTTTTCGGCGGGGGGCAAGGGGGTTGTGGCAGGGAGGGGACAGAGTCTCACTCTGTTGCCAGGCTGGAGGACAGTGGTGCCATCTCAGCTCACTGCTACCTCCACCTCTCAGGTTCAAGTGATTCTCCTGCCTCAGCCTCCCAAGTAGCGGAGATTACAGGCACCCGCTACCATGCCCAGCTAATTTTTTTTTTTTTTTAATATTTTTAGTAGAGACGGAGTTTCACCATGTTGGCCAGGCTGGTTTTGAACTCCTGACCTCAGGTGATCTGCCCACCTCAGCCTCCCAGAGTGCTGGGATTACAGGCATGAGCCACCACACTCAGTCAGGATGGAGGATATTTTAAAAATAAATAAATAAATAACAACAGAGCAACAAAAAAAAATAACACGCAAAAAAACCCAATGCAGTGTAACAACTATTTACCTAGCATTTATACTGTATTAGGTATTAAAGGTAATCTAGAGATAATTTAAAGAATATGGGAGGATGTGCATAGGTTATATACAAACACAACACCATTTTATATCAGGGACTTGAGCATCCTCAGATTTTGGTACCCACGGGGGTCCTGGAACCAATCAATCCCCCATGGTTCCTAAGGGACAGCTGTGTTAATTCAGCACTAAAACTGAACAAGCTATCAAGCAATGAAAAGGCATGGAGGAAAGTTAAATGCATATTAAAGAAGGGAAATAAGCCAATCTGAAAAGGCTACATTCTGTATGATTCCAATTAAACAACATTATGGAAAAGGCAAAACTATGGGGAATCAGTAAAAAGACAGAGGACTTTTAGGGCTGTGAAAATACTCTGATACTATAATGATAAATACATGTCATTATGCATTTGTCCAAAACCATTCAACATACCCCACCAAGAGTGAACCCTAATGTAAACTCTAGAGTCTGGGTGATGATGCCGTGTCAATGGAGATTCATCAGTTGTAACAAATGGGCCACTCTGACAGGGATGGTGCACTGGCACCTCCATGCCACAAGGGGTCTTCACACATCACCAGGGCCTGGCCTCTCAGTACTTATGCTCCTCTTCTGGCTCTGTCCACAGCCTCCCAACCCTCCAGCTCCTTACTGCAGCCCCTCAATGTGCACACGGGTTACTGGCCTGCCTATCCCTCTCCAACCCAGACTTTGTGGACCACCCCAACTCTTCACACCCCCACTGTTGTCTTCCATCTGGCGGAGCCCCAGTGCTGAATCAAGGCCTCCTTCCACCTTCTCCATCCTGCTCCTCTGTCCCCAGGCCTGCTGAGGGCCACCAAGTAGACGGAGGCCACCAGGTAGACTGGGGCTACTTTGAGCTCAAGGTCTCCCACCACCAGAGGGCGTCACTTCCACCCTGAGCTCCTGACTCCCAGCCAATTATGCAGAACAGGGGTTCTCAACGCTGGTGGCACACTGAAGCCACCAGGAGAGCTTGGACAGGCTCCAATGCCAGGGTCATTCAGTGTGATTGCTCTGGGGATGACCTGGGCATCAGGATTTTCAAGGCTCCCCAGATGTACAGGGGATTACCACTCAGCAGTGGAAAGAAACCACTGCCACATGCCACAGCACGATGGGCCTCAAACACTGCACTAAGTGAAAGAAGCCAGACGCAGAAGACTGCGTGTTCTTTAATCCCATTTATAGGAAATTTCCAGAAAAGGTAAAACTATTCCTGGGGCTGGGGGGTGGAACTGACTACAAATGGGCACATGGGAGTTTTTAGAGTGATGAAGTGTTCTAAAACTGGATTGTGGCGATGGTTGCACAAATACATACTTTTTTTTTTTTTGAGACAGGGTCTCACTGTCTCCCAAAAAGTGTGCAGTAGTGCAATCATAGCTCACTGCAGCCTTGAACTCCTGGGCTCAAGACTCTCAGGTAGCTGGAACTATAGGTGTGCACCCTCATGTCCAGCTAATTTTTTGTATTCTTTTTGTAGAGACAGGGTTTTGTCATGTTGTCCAGGCTGGTCTCGAACTCCTGGGCTCAAGCAATCCTCCCGCTGTGGCTTCCCAAACTGATGGAATTATAGGCATGAGCCACCACACCTGGCCAACATAAAAAATTTATAAAAAATAATTGAATTGTATATTAACAACAGATGAACTGTATGATATGTAAATTATATCTCAGTAAGGGTAAAGGAAACGGAAGAAAATCCAAAAATGCACATTTTATTTTGTATTAAAAACAAAATTTCCCTGGTGATTCTAGCAAGGAGCCAGAGTTGAGAACTCAATGTAGGAAGTCTCACCACTCACCCCCAGCCAGTGTCATTGATCTCTGGTCCTCCACAGCACAGGGCCTATCACAGACCATGGCACATAGGAGGCCACACTGATTTTTTGAGTGAATGGACAGGCATTCCCAGTTTGCCCCATGAAACCCTAGAGAAGCAAATGGCTACTTAGTGAGCACCTACTATGCACAGATCTTCTATTTCTGTTTTCTCACGTAACCATCTCATCTTCAGTACCTGCGAGGCAGGATAAATAGTCCCATTTTACACAAGGGAAAACTGGATCTCTACGAGGACTAGGATCTCACAGTCATCACTGAGCAAATCTGGACTCAGAGATCAGTCCACCTGGTACCAAGCCCTTCTTCTTTCGTTTCATTTACATCTTTCATCCAGAGGGAGCATGGCAGAGCAAGTTGAAACTTTCCAGCCACCAATTCTCTCCATGGAAACCTGGTCCCAGCAGCAGCTCTAGATCTGATACATCCTAGGATCAGCATGGGAAAGTGAATTGCCCGGGGTCACACAGCCATGCTTGGCCAAAGTGGGCCTAGAGATCAGTACCTCAGACCCAAGTCCTGAGCAGCCTCTGGGTTACCATGCATTTACCTTGAATCTGAGGGGCTGGGGGTTCTCACGGGAGCAGCTGGTCCCTAGGTAGGATGGCCCTCAGCCCTCTATCCCCTCCACCGTCCCAATGCCACAATAATAAGCTCCGTGGGAGTAAAGCCCCTTCACCCCCTCCTCCGACTTCAGGATTGCTTTCACTTGACATTCCTTCCAGTGCACCAGTCCGGAACACAAGTGCTTGACGCTGCTGATCGACCAGTTTCATAAAAGGAATCCAGTTTCCTCTGCACTCATGAAAAGCTGTTAGCCCCTGGCAAGTTTCCAGGGCCTGCACTCCAGCGATGCAGCCCAGACATTGAGAGAGGGATGCCAAAGCCCTTGGGCACAGAGAGGAGTCAGCTGGGCTGAGAGATTTAAATCAAGAGGGGTCCTTGCCAGCAATACCAGCAAGCAGCATCCTGTCCTCGGGAAGAGAGGTTTCCCACTGAGATGCCCTGAAACCCTGGCTGAGGGCCCCGACACGGCTGTGCAAGGGGAAAGATGTGCTACCCAACAGTCAAGACCTGAGATTACCCAGTGAGGACCATGTAGCGAGGACACACAACAGCCTGATGGTACAGCTTCCAGCCCTGCCTGGGCTCTTTACCAGCATGTGCCCTGGGGCAAGAGGCCTCCCACCCTCTGCAAACCTCAGTTTCCCCATCTGTAAAATGGGAACCATCACTCCTCCTTACAGGGTGGCTGTCTGTGAGAGTTTTTGGGAATCTATACGGCACCCAACCAATGTCAAGGCCCACAATTTACCCTCTTTAGACCCAGTCTGGTGGGAATTTCAAACCTCTTGAGGCTGCCGGCAGGTAGTTCCCATGCAATTCCGGGAAGCTAGAGAAGAAAAGAAGGAGCAATGGGAAGTCTGAACTGAGGGGTTCAGGACCCCAAAATTTAGTCCTGACTTTCCGGTGAACAATCTTTCATGACTTCAGAGGTGCCTTGACACCTTGAACTTTGTCCCCTTCCCTCTCTGGGCCTTAGTTTCTCCTTCTACAAAATGAAGAGGGTAGGAGATATGTCTCTAAGGGTCCTTCAGACTCAGACAGCCAAACATGCTATTAGAAAAAATCAGGTCTGGCCGGGCACGGTGGCTCATGCCTGTAATCCCAGCACTTTGGGAGGCCGAGGTGGGCAGTTCAAGAGGTCAAGAGATCTAGACCATCCTAGCCAATATGGTGAAACTCCGTCTCTACTAAAAATACACAAATTAGCTGAGTGTGGTGGCACGTGCCTGTAGTCCCAGCTACTCAGGAGGCTGAGGTAGGAGAATCACTTAAACCCAGGAGGTGGAAGTTGCAGTGAGCCGAGATCATGCCAGTGCACTCCAGCCTGGCGACAGAGC
>NW_012104621.1:2035000-2043711 GCF_000951045.1 Mandrillus leucophaeus
CTTTGTCTCAAAAAAAAAAAAAAAAAAAAAAAAAAAAGAAAGAAAGAAAGAAAGAAAAAAAGAAAAAGAAAAAAGCAGATTTCTCCAAATCCTGGCAAAGTCCATTGTTAATGGGGCCATGGGATGAGTCCTTCCTATCCTCCACCATCCACCTGTTTCACTCTCATTTTAGAACATTTCTTGCTTCTCTATGAAGGCGGCCTTTCAGCAAAAGCCTCTTTAGCGTTTGGCAATGAGTCACTCCCGCTGGAGGTCAAGTTCCCTTTGTGCCTCCTCCTAGTGGCTGAGAAACAGAGAGGTGGGAAGGTGAGGAGCAGTCTTGCCTGGGAAAAGCTTGCCTTGTTTGGATACCCACAGACAGTGGGGCCCAACACTTCCACTTTTCAAGCACCTCCAAAAACAACCCTCTCTGTGTATGAACTTTACAGTTTACAAAGCTCTTTCAAATCCATCACTCATTGGATTTTGGCAGAAGCCCTGCAGGGAGGCATGCAAGAGGTTATTGTCCCCATTTTACAGGGGAGGAATCGAAGCTCAGAGAAGTGAGGTAACTTCTCCCAGGTCACACAGCCAATGTATGAAGTGGTCTCTCTTTCCCATGGAAGAGACAGGGGGCAAGAACCTCAGAAGGTAAGTGCAGAGCTGGAGTGGAAACCAGGTCTGCTGATTACCAGCCCTGCTCTGCTCCCAACTTTCTTGCCACCCTGCCTGGCCCTTCCCCATTGCCAGGCTGGTAAGAGGCTGTGTGTCTCCCCTCACCGTTCCCGCTGAGGTCTGTCTAGACCCCTGACTCACACATGGAAATTCTCCGCACAGCTAAAGTTTATTTCTCTTGGGCTGCTAAGAACACTTGGTTTGTCTTGTGTTTTTGGAGGCTCCAAGTATCAAAAGCACGCATGGGAACAGAAAGGAAAGTGGGAGGCACAAAGCAAATGGGAAAAGAGACAGGTCATTTTTGTACTCATCTGAGTGAGGCTAATGTTTCAAATATTTGCTAATATCCACTGTTAGTAAGGATATGTGAAAATGGGAATTTTCAAATGCTGTTGGTGGGACTAGAAATTAGAACTGCCTTTTTGGAGCTCCGTCCCTCTCAAAATTTTAAATGGCCCAGCAATTCCACTTCTAGAAGTCTACTGCCGAGACGCACACCTAGGCATGAGAGTATGGCTGTGCCATTGAAAAGTGGTCAACGTTCAGAGGGGCTGGCTCAGTAAGTTATGATATACCCATCTGACAGAACACCAGGTCCCTTGAAAACCATGAGGTTAATCAAGGCTTCTAAGATCTGTTGTAAAGTGAAAAAAGAATATACATGGTATGAAGTCATTTGGCTTTAAAACAAATACATTGAAAAAGTTCTAGACAGATGAACCCCAAAGTGAAAGCCGGAGTTAACTTTCAGAGAGAAAGCATGATTTAGGTGGCTTGGGGCAAAGCAACACGTTTACATTTTTCCTACCTCTATTTTGGCTTTTTTTTTTTTCCACCACAAAACACATACACAAAACAAAAAAATCACCTACCATGTATTAAGGTGTGTTTGTAAGTCATTTAGAACAAACAAAACTCTACCCCATCCAAGAAGACATTGGCATCTTCGGTCCAAGCCAGCCCTTCCCCCAAACTCTCCTCACAGGTGAACACCCCCTGGTGGAACTCTGTGATCTTAGATGGTCATGACAGCATCAATAACAATGACAAGCCCACAGGGGCACTGAGGGAATAAGCCACACGATGTAGCCAAGAAAAAGAATGACAGGGAAGGTCCACTCCTGATGATGGTTTCCACCAGTCCCATGCACAGTGAAATTCCTCAGCTACCAGCTCTATTTTGTCAACGGTGAAACAGCTTTGATCGCACTAACCAACACTTGCTTAAAAGCCCTGTGACAGTACCCATCCCTGACTAAGCCACATTGCCTCTTGCTAGATGACAGCAGCAAGCAGTAAGGGAGGCCGTGTCCACACGAGCCGAGCGTACCTCAGAGAACCTCTGAACGTCTTGCGTCAGCGTGCCCACGCGCTTCCACTGGTAGTGCTTGAGCAACTTCAGAATGGCTGGATTCACCGCGTTGTCTG
Source organism: Mandrillus leucophaeus (assembly GCF_000951045.1). NCBI lineage: Eukaryota > Metazoa > Chordata > Mammalia > Primates > Cercopithecidae > Mandrillus > Mandrillus leucophaeus. The sequence goes on from NW_012104621.1 coordinate 2,037,083, forward strand.
ATGGGACGGTCCGAAAGAAATAAGGGTATTTTTTCTTATCGGCTAGAACAGGCGTGGTTGCAGCAAAAGAAAGCTGAAAGACACAAAAGAGACAATACTTCTTACTGATGAGCCTCGCAGCTGTGACCCAGCGTCTTTCCTACTGGAATAGAGACTGTTAGTTTCAACTTGGAGCATAAACACATGGGGACAGATATTTTTAAAACTTTTTTATTGTAAGAGTAACATACCATAATGGAAGGGAAGGTTTAAAAATGCAAAATAAGAAGAAAGAAGGGAAAAAATAGCCAATGATCTACCCTTCCCTAAAGAACCATCATTCATGTTATCGTCTATTCCTTCCCAGTCCTTTTTCTATGCACAGTGATTGGATTTTTTAAAAAGATCCTGAAATCATTCTACATGCACAATTGAACTGTTTTTCCCCATTTAACAGTATCCTTAAAAACTCTTTGCAAACATTATAATAGCTGCACAATATTCCAGCATATGAATATACCATAATTTACTGAATTGTTTCTAATTTGGGGTTATTTCTATTATTTCTAATTTGTCATTATCATCATATTATTCTACAGGCATCTTTGTACATAGCATTTTTTGTTCTATATTTTGGGATGTTTCCGTAAGATAGAATCTGTGATGTAAAACTTCCCAGATAAAGAATATGAGTCTTTAAAGATTTATACTTATTTCCAAAAAATATTTTATCAGTTTGCAAATTTACTAGCCAAGAATGATTAGAGGGCCAATCTCACCATATCTTTGCCAACAGAGGGAGTAAAAAATGTTATTCTAATTTTATAATGATTTATCACCAAATAAAACCCTGAATCATCGCATTCATGATTATAGATAATGCTGAACTTTTTCCTATGGTTATTAACTAGTAGCATATCCTATTTTAGCAATTACTGTTTCATGTCCTTTGTTTATTTTTTGAGTGGTATTCTAATGCTTTTCTGATTGAATTTAATGAAGATATTTTATATGTATAGCATTCAAACTCAGGCTATTATAGTTGTTGCAAATATCTCAGTTTGTGTTTGCCTTTACATTTTATGTGTGTGTATTTTAATTTACACTTGGTAGTCAAAGCTGTCCATCGATCTCTTTATTATTTCTTCTTTTTCTTTTAAGTGCCAGTTAAGTTGTTAAATTGGATTTTAATTATCTGTCCCTGAAGGCCCAACCTAAATGTCACCTCTTCCATAACACTTCCTCTGATCTCTGTTCCTTCCCTTAGCCTGAGCCACAGAAGGTAGTTATCATAGTTTTTGATCTTTGCAGTATGATGGTGAAAAGATGGTATCTTGTTATAGTTCTAATTTGCATTTTTCTTAGTGTGAATGAGGTTGAGTATTTCTTCTACTTTTTAAAATTTTATTTATTATTTAGAGACAGGGTCCATTCTGTTGCCCAGACTGGAGTACAGTGGTGCTATCATAGCTCACTGCAGCCTGGAACTCCTGGGTTCCAGCGATCCCCACCTGCCTCAGTCTCCGGAGTAGCTAGGACTATAGGGGTATGCCTCTATGCCTAGCTAATTTAAAAATCTTTTTAGAGAGGGGGTCTATGTTGCCTAGTCTGGTTTTGAACCCCTGGGCTCAAGCCTCTGGCCTCAGTCTCCTGAGTCGCTATGACTACAGGCGTGCCATCGCACCCAGCTTCTTCCTATGTGTAAAAGTAATGGTAGTTCCTTTCTGGAAACAGTTTACATTTTTTGCTTGTTTTCTAATTTGACTTTTAGTCTTCCTTATCAGTTTATAGAAATGATCTTTTATATTAAGAAAATTAACCCTTTATAAGTTGCTAATTTTTCTCCCAGTTTGTACTTTGTTTCTTGATGTTGTTTATAGTGCCATTTCCATGTAGACATGTTTTTTTTTATGAGGATGAATTTATCAGTTTTTTTCCTTTATGACTTCAGGTTTTGTGTCATATTTAAGAAAGGCCTCTCTTACTCTGAGATTATAAAATAATTTCTCCATGGTTTCTTCTAGTCTGTCTGTCCTTCCTTCCTCCCTCCCTCCCTCCTTCTCTTCTTTTAAAAAAGGTTTCATTCAAACCTTTGACCCAGAGAGAGCATGGATGAAGCAAGCTCAGTCTTTGCTGCCACCAGCCATCTCCCCGAACCCTTGCTTATCCCAGCAGGAGCTCTGGATTTGATACATCCTAGGGTCCAATTTCAGCATCCGGGGAAACGACATCTGGTACCTTCAGCCTCCAGCTGAAGTTGCTTTATTGCTTCTTCTGTCACCCTAGAACCACTTTCCCCTTACAAAAGTTTGTGGGGTGCAGTAGAGATTTGTCCTCTTCCATGTCTGGTTTAGAGGGTAGACAGCCACTATCTAGACTTGCTGGATCTGCTATCTATTGGAGCTGACCACACAACAGTAATTCAGCCATTACCTGAAGCTACAGAGCCCCTGTAGAAACCAACTTCTAAGATCCAACAAAGATAGAGACACCCCAAGACCGGTAAAGGTCAAGGGTAGAATGACTTTTGTCAATGTTCAAAGATTCTGGGTAGAAGAGGACTAATGAGAGAGAGAAATTTCAACTGGACACACTGAGGAACACTCACATTAGAGTTGTCTGGCCATGGAAAACCTGCCCTCAGAAGTAGTGAGATCCCTGTGTCTGGAGGTGTGCAAGCAGAGACTGGACCACAACCTAGTGAGAACAGAAGGGCTTCAAAGTGTCTGTGAATCTCCTAAAAACTGTAGGAAAGCATTTGCATGGCCATGTATGTGCAGACAGACATGCACATTTTTCTGAAAAAAAGAATCAGTGGCTTCCATTAGACTAACAAAGAAGATCATTCCAACCAAATCAAGGTCTGCGCACCTGCCTTCAGGTGACATTGAGGTCCCATAGTGAGTGTGGGAAATAGAAGCTCTCTACAGTCCCCTCAAACCTACTGTCTGTGATTCTTCTCACGAGATTAAAACAACACTGCAAGCCTCCTATGCTCACAAGTAGGGGAAGGAGGTATTAGAAAAACCTGGGAGCAACTATTTCAGGACAGGGACATCATATATACCATCACTTCCCCCAAAATGCTTATCTAATACAATTTGGAAAATATTGGTTTTCTGACGTGATTTCTGAATCACACTCTGGTTGCTACTTTACCGTTATTGTACCATTAGTTCCAGGTCCACAATTAATTGTTGCTTGAACAACCTCATATGTTTTCCCTGTGGGTAATTACCGTGGTTACTGTTCAGTGAATAAATGGCCCATTGTGTTTACGATAGGCTTGGAGTACAATATGTGCCCCGGGTCTAAATCATGTTGGGTGCAAAATATTAACTGGCGCTGACATTTTCTGCACCATTTGAGATAATGCACGCTTTGATTAGATTGCTTTGCGTCACTGTTCCTCTGGCTTTGGTCTCCTGAAACTTTCTTCCATGGGCAAAAACTGCAGGTGCCCAGTAGTACTGCTGGACTTCAGAACTAACAGACATCTGAGAAATCATCTAGCTCTGGGGTTCTCAGCACACTGGAGTTATCTGGGGAGGTTTTAAAGAATACTGATGACTTGGTCCCACTCCAAACTAACTGAATCAGAATCTCTGGGCATCTAGCCCAAGCATCAGTATTATTTAAAAATTTTCCAGGTGATTATGATGCTCAGTGAGGATTGAGGGCCACAGATGCAGTTCAACACCCCTGGTTTTGAATAAGCAGACTGCAGCCCCAAAATGAGATCTCAAAATTCCACTATAGCTAATAAGAGGCGGAAGCAGGACTTGAACCCGGGTCTATAGGACCATAACACTAGTGCACTTGCTCCCATGGATGACTACCTACCTGCCTCCTACATGCTCCCCAGGCCTTCTTCCCCTATCTCAGTCACCCAGCATCTGGCACCACCAGGGCTGTGAGCATTAGGGCCCTAACTTGGAGACCAAGCTTTCTGAGCTCTCCTGCCTTGTTTCGCATAACGAACAGATTGTGATTGAGGCTCTAAGTTAATTCCTAGCCAAGGATTTATTCGGAGAGTATTTTAAAATTTAATTTATAGTTTTGTTATAATTTCTAGTTTTATTGCATTATTTTGAGAATTTGGCAAGTGCAGTGTCTGCTTTTGGAATTTATTGAGATTTTCTTTGTGGCCTATTATACAATCAACTTCTGTACAAGTTCCATGGTGGCTGGAAAAAAGATGAAATCTCTAGTCATAAGCTATAGAATTCTTTATTAGACTACTTATGCATAATAGATATAACCAAACTAATTATATTATCATATGCTTTGTATTTTTGTTTACTTCATCTATCAAAGGCTGAGAAGTTTGTTAAATTTCTCTCTATTGTCTCTGACCATTTCTTCATGTATTTCAACTGTTTTTGCTTTATATGTGTTCCTTTTTTCTTGTTTTGAGCATAAATGTTCATCACAATTATATCTTCATTTTTCAGCAACGTATACTTTTGCCTAGTGCAAATAACAGGCACTTAATAGATATTCATTGAGCGAGTGAAGATTGAAATATTTATCAAAGTAAAATAAACCTCTTTGTCATTTTATTGCTTTTTGTTTGATACTGTATCTCGCTTGTTATTAATATGGCAACCCTTACTATAATTTTGCTTGCATTTGCCTGTCACTTTTTTAACCTCCTTTTATTCGTATTCTATTAAGATCATTTTTAAATACACATCTTGAAAAGAACATACGGACAGATTTTAAAATATGTATGTTTACTGCTGTAGTAAATACTTGGCCTTGGGGGGACACGCCCAAGATGGCCAAATAGGAACAGCTACAGCCTCCAGCTCCCAGCGTGAGTGACACAGAAGACGGGTGATTTCTGCATTTTCAACTGAGGTACCGGGTTTCATCTCACTGGGGAGTGCCAGGACAATTGGTGCTGGTCAGCTGGTGCAGCCCAACCAGGCAGAGCTGAAGCAGGGCAAGGCATCGCTTCACCTGGGAAGCACAAGGGGGAAGGGAATCCCTTTTCCTAGCCCGGGGAAACTGAGACACACAGCACCTGGAAAATCGGGTAACTCCCACCCTAATATTGCGCTTTACCAAGGGTCTTAGCAAACAGCACACCAGGAGATTATATCCCACACCTGGCCCAGGGGGTCCCATGCCCACGGAGCCTCCCTCATTGCTAGCACAGGAGTCTGAGATTTAACTGCAAGGCAGCAGCCAGGCTCAGGGAGGGGCACCCGCCATTGCTGAGGCTTAAGTGGGTAAACAAAGCCACCAGGAAGCTCGAATTGGGTGGACCCCACCACAGCTCAAGGAGGCCGGCTTGCCTCTGTAGACTCTTCCTCTGGGGACAAGGCATAGCTAAACAAAAAGCAGTAGAAACCTCGGCAGAGGTAAATGCCCCTGTCTGATAGCTTTGAAGAGAGTAGTGGATCTCCCAGCACGGAGGTTGAGATCTGAGAACAGACAGACTGCCTGCTCAAGTGGGTCCCTGACCCCTGAGTAGCCTAACTGGGAGACATCCCCTACTAGGTGCAGACTGACACCTCACACCTCACACGGCGGGGTACACCCCTGAGACGAAGCTTCCAGAGCGAGAATCAGACGCAACACTCACTGTTCAGCAACATTCTATCTTCTGCAGCCTCCGCTGCTGATACCCAGGCAAACAGGGTCTGGAGTGGACCTCAAGCAAACTCCAACAGACCTACAGCTGAGGGTCCTGACTGTTAGAAGGAAAACTAACAAACAGAAAGGACACCCACACCAAAACCCCATCAGTACGTCACTATCATCAAAGACCAAAGGCAGATAAAACCACAAAGATGGGGGAAAAAGCAGGGCAGAAAAGCTGGAAATTCAAAAAATCAGAGCGCATCTCCCCCTCCAAAGGAACGCAGCTCATCGGCAGCAACGCAACAAAGCTGGATGGAGAATGACTTTGATGAGTTGAGAGAAGAAGGCTTCGGTCAATCAAACTTCTTAGAGCTAAAGGAGGAACTATGTAACCAGTGCAAAGAAACCAAAAACCTTGAAAAAAGAATGGAAGAATGGATAACTAGAATAATCAATGCAGAGAAGACCTTAAAAGAACTGATAGAGATGAAAACCATAACACGAGAAATACGTGACAAATGCACAAGCTTCAGTAACCAACTCTATCAACTGGAAGAAAGATTATCAGCAATTGAAGATCAAATGAATGAAATGAGGTGAGAAGAGAAGTGTGGAGAAAAAAGAGTAAAAAGAAATGGACAAAGCCTCCAAGAAGTATGGGATTATGTGAAAAGACCAAATCTACATCTGATTGGTGTGCCTGAAAGTGATGGGGAGAATGGAACCAAGTTGGAAAACACTCTGCAGGATATCATCCAGGAGAATTTCCCCAACCTGGTAAGGCAGGCCAACATTCAAATTCAGGAAATACAGAGAACACCACAAAGATACTCCTCAAGAAGAGCAACTCCAAGACACATAATTGTCAGATTCACCAAAGTTGAAATGAAGGAAAAAATGTTAAGGGCAGCCAGAGAGAAAGGCCGGGTTACATACAAAGGGAAGCCCATCAGACTAACAGCAGATCTCTTGGCAGAAACTCTACAAGCCAGAAGAGAGTGGGGGCCAATATTCAACATTCTTAAAGAAAAGAATTTTCAACCCAGAATTTCATATCC
>NW_012104621.1:2048741-2058008 GCF_000951045.1 Mandrillus leucophaeus
TGCAGCACACCAATATGGCACATGTATATGTATGTAACAAACCTGCATGTTGTGCACATGTACCCTAGAACTTAAAGTATAATAAAAAAAGAAAATTAAAAAATAAATTAAAACAAAAAGACAAGTGAAAAAAAAATACTTGGCCTTGCATTTATCATCTCGTTGCCCATCTCTTTTTTTTTTTTAATGCTTTCCTTTTTTGTTTCCTTTTGTTCCTGCTGTTTTTCAACTTTGTATCTACTCTTCTCTGTTCTGGCTATGTGAATTAATCTTGCCTCAGGTCTCAGCCTGCCGGAGTACCTTTTAATAGGTACCTTGAGAAGGATAAAGGGTTGACAACTTACTGAGGATGGCCCTGTGTTGCACTGACACATGGCAGAATTCGCCTGGGCATGCAATTCTTGGGCTATCATTTCTCCGCTTTGAAACTGCAAAGTGATGCAGAGGAGAAATTTGGGGCTGGCTTGATTGTCACTGATTGTCGTTCATTTGTAGGTATCCAGTTTCCTCTGCCTGGAGGCCTGAAAGATTTTTTTTTTCCCCCTTATTCCTGGAATTCAAAAAAATTGCACTCCTGATTTTATTTGTGACAAAGAGAGTCCTATACATGACCTGTATACAATCTATACACTCAAGTATTTCCAACTCAGTAAAAAAAGTATATATAAAATGACTGTGCTATATTGTGTATATTATATATTTTATATTTTTATAATATATTTAGCATATTTACTATATATACTATACTTATAATATTGTATATATTATACATAATAAACACAGCACATATAGTATGTTTATTATATTTATATTCCTATATATTCTTGCCACTCCTCTGGGACACAGGATTATCTATATGTTGTCTTTTCATTCTTCAAATCTATATCTGTCCTATTTTCTTTCATAATTGCATCTCTTAGTCTTTGTCCTCTTCAATCTAGAAGAGCATCTTATTTTACTCTATTTTATTACAGGGTAAGTGCATATTAGCTTTCACTATTTTCTGGTAAAATGGTTGTATCATCCACAGTCCTAGCTGTAGGACATAAGTATTCTCATATCTTCACATCCTGGTCAATATTTGATATTATCTGACTTCCTAATTTTTGTTAGTCTTTCAGAGATAAAGTGGTACTTCATTATTATTTGATTTTGCAGTGCTTTGCCTGTAATGTGGCTGAGTGGCGATACACAGACATGTTAGCTATTTGGGTTCTTTGTTCTGTGAGTTGCTTGATTTGCTTTTCAACAGCCTCAGTTTTAAGCCTTATTGTCTTTAACATATGTGTACTGTGTTATTGACATTTTTAGTTTCCTATGAATTTTTCATGATCATCTCCCTTTCTACCCCATCCTCCAATTGCAGGTTGTCTATTTCATGGAGCCTGTTTTACTGCATATGATTGAGGAGGCTACACATCTTTCTAAAGTTTTCTTCTTTATCCTACAATAGATCATTTTCAGAGATGGACTCTTCCTCCACTTCTTCTGAGTACTGTGCTTTTTTTCATTATTTTTGAAGTACTTTTTCAAAGGTGTTTTAAATGTATTCATCCTCAAAATCAAGGTAAGTGTTTTCAGACTTGGCTTATCAAGAGCCACACACATGTGGACGGCACTTGGCCCTGTTTTCTATTTACATTTTAATTGCATATACTTCTCAGAAGGCTGAAGAATAAGTATTTAAGCACAGCTTTTGGTGTCTAGTAGGCTTTCACCTTAGGCTGGTCTACATTAAATAAGTGACATCATCTTTTACCCTGAGTGCCCAATTTTCTACTACTCTAGATCAACACAGCACAATAAATTCCCTTCCTGCACTGCTGCTAGGGTTTTTCTTTCCTGCCTAGACAATTTCACATGGGAAGTCCCTGCTTCCCAGAATGAAATTCACATCTAGCGTGCTCCCCTCCTCTGCTTATCCAGGTTTTTTCCCCATAGGAATGTATAGCTCTGTCTGAATTTAGCGAAAGACAGATGAGAATAAAGAGAAAAAAGCACTTTGGTTGTCTCAGAGATCAGCAACTGTGAGGTAGAGGCAATAGCTGTCCAATTTTCTAATTGATATGAGTCCTGAGTCTAACTCAGATTGTAGGGGAAAGAGGAAAAGGTCTACCTGTTAATTTTCAACACAATTGTTATCTTATAAGGCAAGGTTTGGAATGCCAGGAAGCAAAGCTTAGGATTCTCTCAATCTAGAGCCATCTACTTTAGTAATTAATGAAGCTTCTAAACATCTAGAATATCAATGAGTAGTGGGGTCTCTTGGTTCCCTGAGAGTGTGTGTATGTGTGTGTTTTCTTTTTCACGTTTTCTTGTTTGGTTGGTTGGTTGGTTTTCTCTGAGATGGAGTCTTGCTCTGTCGCCCAGGCTGGAATGCAGTGGCGCGATCTTCGGTCACTGCAACCTCCACCTCCCGATTGTTCAAGCGATTCTCCTGCCTCAGTCTCCCAAGCAGGGATTACAGGCACCCGCCACCATGCCCAGCTAATATTTTTATTATTATTATTTTTAGTAGAGATGGGGTTTTACCATGTTGGACAGGCTGGTCTTGAACTCCTGACCTTAGGTGATCCGCCTGTCTTGGCCTCCCAAAGTGCTGGGATTACAGGCATGAGTCACTGTGCCTGGCTTCTTTTCCATGTTTTTATAGTTTCAAAGGAAAGCTAAAAAAATGTTTTATTGGGTACCAAATGTTTTATTGGGTAGCCAAATACCCTTGTTGTTGGTTTTTTTTTTTTTTTTTCATTTTTGGTTTATGCCATTTATTTATTTAGTAAACCATATGTTCTCAAATATTGCAAAGATAAAGTTTAGGTTAGTTTAGTAAAAGTATTAGAAAAATCACGAATAAATTTAGTCTGAATTAACCAAATATGTGGCAGGGCCTGGCACCCTCTTTCGCATTGTTCAGATGGCATTTAAACCACAAGGTGGTGTGAAGGTTTTTGAGGTTCGTGATTGGTACCATCAAACTGCTCTCTAATGTGATGGTGCTGCCATGCCCCTGGGGGCTGGTGTATGAGACTGCCCAGCTCATCCCATACTGGCCAGCTCTGGCACTGAGTGGGGTTTTTGCCCACCCCTCTGCTTGCCCAAATCTGTAGCCAGGCTAAACCTGGATCACCAGTATCCTCTTTGTCTTGAGCAGTTGCTCAGGGAATCCTTGAGCACATCCTGGCCCATAGAACATCCTTAAATAGCATCTCGTTCTTTCACTCCCACCCCAGGAACTAACCTGAGTGCTTCCGATAATGATGGCATCCAGGTACTACCCAACCTATGACCAGGCCACAGGGTCTGATGGCTCCCCTGCACTATCCATGGCCACCTGGCCAGAGGAGTGGCAAAATCCTCCAGAATCTTGGTGTCAAGGACCAAATTCACAAAGAATTAAGCACTATAAGTGGTTGCCTTGAAGTCAGGATATGGGCAAGGTGAAGCAGCTTTGTCCTTCATCCTAGAGAGTCAAGACAGTCCTGTACAAATCCTATAACCTAGTTCTCAGTATACAAATTTAGTATAACTGCCCCCCACCCATCACCTTTTATTTATGCCAAGGCTTCCCAGTTATCCCACCTAATCCTCACAACAACCCTATTGCAGGTGCCGTTAGAAAGCTTATAGATACGAAAACTGAGACTTAGAGGTTAAAAAACTTGCCCAACAAAGTAAATCTGGGTGAAAGCACAAAAGCTTTCATGCCCAAGAAAGCATGAAAATATTTCAGCTCTAAATAGTGGTGATGGTTGAACAACATTGTAAATGTACTCAATGACAATGACTCACTTAAACCCACTTCAAAATGGTTAATGTGGCGAGTTTTATTACGTGTCTTTTATCACAATAAAAAAAGAACAAAGTAATTTGTCTAAGATCATGCAACTTAGAAATGGAGTGGAACCAGTATTGCTAAGTCATATTGCCTCCATCCTCACCACCACAGCCCCTCAGAAATGCCCCTCAACCTGAATCCCAGAGACATCCTGGCAAAGCCGGGCAGCAGCTGAGTGTGATTCAGACCCCTGGACTCCAAAGACCTTGGGTTTGGACCTCAACACTTTCTTTTCCTAGCTGTGCAAACTTAGGCCACTAGATCTTCTTGCATCTGTAGAACTAAGATTGTAAGCTCTGCCCTCCCTGCTTTGGAGGGGTAATGGCAGGATGTAAAAAACTTTGTGGACTCTGGGGCTTTACAGATGCATAAAGTCCCCTGGACTCCCTATGATTATGATTATGATTGCCAGAGAATTCATAGATACTGGGTTTGTGGACAGTTGCGCACTGGGGGATCCTCTGCAATCTTCCTGGGAGACAGGATTTTTGTTTTTATTTCCTCATCCTACACTCACTCAAAAAAATCCATTCTCTAACATGTCTGAGAGCAAAGCTTGCTTAACAGTGGATGGATGAATGAATGGAGAAATGAACCGACCACCCAATCGGCCAGCCACAGTATAAGCCATCCAAAGGAGAGTTTTTACGAACACGTGTCTGACTTGGTGATTGATACTTTCAGACAGCGCTGGGTGGCAGTGGCTCATGCCTGTAATCCCAGCACTTTGGGAGGCCGAGGCGCACAGATCACTTGAGGTCAGGAATTTATGACCAGCCTGGCCAACATGGTGAAATCCTGTCTCTACTAAAAATGCAAAAGTCAGCCAGGCGTGGTGGTGGGCGCCTGTAATCCCAGCTACCTGGGAGGCTGAGGCAGAACAATCGCTTAAACCCAGGAAGCAGAGGTTGCAGTGAGCTGAGATCATGCCCTCCACACTCCAGCCTCGGTGACAGAGCAAGACTTTGTCTCAACCAAACCAAACCAAACCAAACAAAAACTTTCAGACAGACTATCCAAGGTAGAAATTATCATCCATTTTACACCTGAAAAAACTGTGGCCCGGAAAGGTCATCCAGTAGAACAGGGAGGGAACAATTTATGCCACAGCTGCCAGGGCCTCTCAAACACAGCAAGTTTTGGAGGAGACACATTTAACCAGCAGCATGCGATGGGAAGGCAGCCATGAGCATCTCTCTCCAGCTGGAGGCCTCTAGCCTGCTGTGTTGTTTCGTGAGCGTTGAACCTGCATATTGAACCGTGAGCCACTTTAACAAGCAGCATCTGAATGCAGACAGGAGTGGGGAGCTCACGCAGCTACAAGGCCTCTTTAGGGAGCCGGGACACTTGAGCTTAACCCTGTCTCTATAACTGACAGAACACGGGCAAGTCATTTCCTCCTTTTAGATGTCTGTTTTTCTCGTCTCTGAAAGTGATGCATTGGACCAAAGATTTCAAAGGTTCTCTGCAACCACAAAAATATATTCTTCTCCAACATCGAAGAAAATGATTAAGGAGTCTGTTGGTCTTGCATGGGTGTGTGTTGTATTTAATCTGATTTATTCAGATAATTGCCATTGTGCCTCACTTCCATTTGCAGATACAAACCCAGATGAAAAATGTAAATGCATCTCCCAGCTTCAGGATCTTTATGAAATTCCAAGCCATTGACGAATTCTTGCCTAAATGCAATTCATTCTTTACCTGTTTTGGGGCATCCGAGTTTAGTTTCTCTGCAAAAATAAACCATTTTTTCAGAAGGCAGGTATAACCAGGGGGGCCACAGTTGCTAAGTCCTAGGTAAGGAACTCAGGCCAAATGCAAAGGGATGAGAAAATGATTGAGGCTTGCTCTTTTCTCTGCTGGTTTAATCTTTTTCCACGGCTTTGCTGACTGTTTCTGTAATTAAATGAGGGAGGTATTTGTCATCTAGGGTTCCTTTCAGCCAAGATGAATGGAACGCAACTTTCTCAGGAAGCTTCTGACAAAACACTGTTTGTGGCCAGTGCCAGGATGTATACAAAGGCCCTGGGCTGTGTGTGTTGGGAACTCGGGTCCACTTCAGGTCTGCGCCAGGTCGCCGCTGTGCCCAAGCCCTGGCGAAAAACTGTTTGGACACAAAGTGCCTCAACATAGATGCTGGTGAGATTAATGTGATGTGGAGCGGCTGCAAAGCATTTCCCGAGTTAACAACGGAAAATGAATGGCTGGCGTTTGCGTGAGTTCTGGAAGCCCCACTCCAACAGAAGGCCTTCTGGGGTGTTGTGCATAGACTTGCTGTAAGATTTTAAATCTCTTTAGTCAGAGAGAGACTGGGCTAGAACCTCTTGGGGAGCAATCATTTCTCTTTTCTGTTAATGAGGTTTAGTTTTTCATTACTCAGAAATGCACAGCAGTTCGTTCGGCTTTTACCACTCCCTGCCATGGCCATAGGCTTTTTTCTTTTTCTTAGAGACAGGGTCTCACTCTGTCACCCAGACTGGGGTACAGTAGCATGATCATAGCTCACTGCAGCCTGGAACTCGGGCTCAAGCTATCCTCCTGCCTTTACCTCCTTAGTAGCTGGGATTATACACCCACATGCCACCATGCTTGGCTGTTTTTTTTTTTTTTTTCATTTTTAGTAGAGACCCACATGCCACCATGCCTGGTAATTATTTTTTATTTTTTATTTTTAGTAGAGACAGGGGTCTCGCTGTTTTGCCCAAGCTGGTCTCAAACTCCTGGCCTCAAGTGATCCTCTTGCCTTGGCTTCCAAAAGTGCTGGGATTATAAGTGTGAGCCACTGCGCTCAGCGCATTCTTATGGGGAACTTGTGACAATTTGTGAGGGAGGTAAGGGAGACATTGCCTTTGTTTCCTGTGGGGGAAACTGAGTCTCAGGGAGGTACAATGACTTGCCCGGGACCCCATAACTAGTAAGAGGCAAAGCAGCCAGGTGCAGTGGCGCACACCTGTAATCCCAGCATTTTGGGAGGTCAAGGCAGGAGGATCACTTGAGGCCAGGAGTTCAAGACCAGCCTGGGCAACATGGCAAAACCCCATCTTTACAAAAAAAACGCAAAAAATTAGTCAGGCATTTAGTCAGACATGTGGTGCATGTCTGTGGTCCCAGCTACTCGGGAGGCTGAGGCAGGAGAATCAATTGAGCCTGAGAAGTTGAGGCTGCAGTAAGCTGTGATTGTACCACTGCACTCCAGCCTGGGTGACAGAGGAGACCCCTTCTCAAAAACAGAGAAAAAAAGAGGCAAAGCTGGGACCTGAGCTTCGATAATTTGACTTCATGAAATTGTGAACTAATGAGCACGTACCGTGGAGCAGGCATTGCGTGAAGAGCTTAGCACTCACTTCTTCACTTAACTTGCAAAGCAACCCTATGAAGTAGCTGTGATTCTGATCTGCATTTTTCGGATGAGGACACTGAGCCTCAGAGAGGATAAGTGACTCGCACATGATCACACAGCAGGCAACTGGCAGAGCAGGGAGACTAATGTCACAAGTCCCTGCTCATTCCACAGACTGCTATGATTCTTCTCTGTGATTCAACAATTCCCAAAACATATTTACTTCTTTAGTCTAATTTTGATCTTCACAAAAACCCGTGATATCAGTAGAGTAGACTTTATTTAACCCTCATTTTTTAGATAAGGAAACTGATGTTCAGAGAGGTGATTTACTCAGTCAGGTGACTTACTCAAAGCCGCATGTTAGCAAATGGCAAGGCTAGGGCTTGGGACTTTTGTTCTTAGAATGCAATCCTCTCTCCAATTTTCCAGGCTGCTTCTCAGGGAGGCATCTGAGGCTAAGACTAGAAGGCAACCAGGGCAATTTAAAAGAAGAGAGAATTAGCTGAGCGTGGTGGTAGGTGCCTGTAGTCCCAGCTACTTGGGAGGCTGAGGTAAGAGGATCGCTTGAGCCCAGGAGTTCAGGGTACAGTGAGCAAGGATCATGCCACTACATTCCAGCCTGAGCGAGAGTGAGGCCCTGTCAGAAAGAAAGAAAAAGAAAAAGAAAAAAGAAAAGAAAAGAAAAAATAAAATTTAAAAGAAAAAACAATAATACTTCATCAGTGGGTTAGTATGCTTTTGATTCTCTGTGATGGTCCAATGAAAACATATGAAACCAAAATCATACGTATATTTAAAAAATTCTTCATCCAGAATGTTTTTCTTTTTAAACTTTAATTGTCAAATAGAAACTACATACATAAGCACGTTAGATACTTTTAAAGAATAATAGAAAAACCAATATCCAGCTGCCTATCACCCAGTTTAAGATACAGCATTTATTATGATGAATTGTCAAGTCATTTAATGCTTTGCTCCTTAAGATATAATTGTTTTTGCTATGTGGCATTCTATGATTCTTTATTACCTTCTTCACTCCCTTCTTCAACATTTCTATTATTATTTGATGTAAAGAAGATTGGAAAACAACTATTAGTTCTGCAAATCCTTTTATTTTAAGTCAAAAATGGGAGTAAGTTAGAGAAATGGCAAACCCAAGTCAATGCTGAGAAAGCAGTGTGGCTCATAAGGGTAAGAATGCTGGGTTTCAGTTTGGACAGGCTGTGTCTGAATGCCATCTCCGCCCCTCCCTATGCAACCTCAGAAGACTCCTCCACCTTTGGGAACTTCAGTCTCCCCCTCTGTAAATGGACCGGGGTCAGACAAGCATATTCCCATTTCAGGGCTGTCGTGAGGGTTGGAATAGCACAAGCACCCAATTAATGAGGGCTAACAGTAGATCACAATTTCTAGACTTAAAAGTTACAAGAACTAAGTTAGGAGAATTAGATGGTATTTCTTGCAATCACACAAGGCCTTTTAATTTACAAAGCCCTTTCCTGCATTATTCCACCTCCCTGGGGAAGGCAGGGGAGGAGCGTACCCATTTTACAGATGAGAAGCCTCAGTGAAGGAAAGGATTTGCTCAAACCCATGCGGCTGCCACCACGTAGGGACATCATTCTAAAGCAAGATCTCCAAATTATAATCTATTATTTTAAAATGGTTTGTTAATTAAACAAATAATAATGATTGTATTGCTTGTCTAATTGTGTACAATTAGAATGTATGTCTTTAATTTTCTCTTAAACTTCTGGTAAAATGTTCCATTTTCCACTCACAGCTGTGCAGGTGACAAACGCAGGAAATTAACAAATTACACTAGAAGCCTCTGGTTTCCTCGGCTCCTTTGCACTTGGCTTTCAGCTGACGTCTTTAGGGGTAAGAAGCATTCTCGTGTGATCACAGCTGTGAAGCCAACTGCCTTTTATTTACCTCACTGCAGAAATCATGTCTCCTCATGTCAATATGGCACCTCTGATTAGTCTGCAAGTTGAAATCACATCTATTGTGGGAGGGGGTGCTGGGGCCCCAGCTCGAGTCTTTGAGTAGGAGAGGATGCAGCATTTCTTTCTTTTTTTCTTTT
>NW_012104621.1:2061228-2061886 GCF_000951045.1 Mandrillus leucophaeus
ACTCGGGCTCAAGCTATCCTCCTGCCTTTACCTCCTTAGTAGCTGGGATTATACACCCACATGCCACCATGCTTGGCTGTTTTTTTTTTTTTTTTTCATTTTTAGTAGAGACAGGGTTATCTCTGCTGAGATTATACCCACATGCCACCATGCCTGGTAATTATTTTTTATTTTTTATTTTTAGTAGAGACAGGGGTCTCGCTGTTTTGCCCAAGCTGGTCTCAAACTCCTGGCCTCAAGTGATCCTCTTGCCTTGGCTTCCAAAAGTGCTGGGATTATAAGTGTGAGCCACTGCGCTCAGCGCATTCTTATGGGGAACTTGTGACAATTTGTGAGGGAGGTAAGGGAGACATTGCCTTTGTTTCCTGTGGGGGAAACTGAGTCTCAGGGAGGTACAATGACTTGCCCGGGACCCCATAACTAGTAAGAGGCAAAGCAGCCAGGTGCAGTGGCGCACACCTGTAATCCCAGCATTTTGGGAGGTCAAGGCAGGAGGATCACTTGAGGCCAGGAGTTCAAGACCAGCCTGGGCAACATGGCAAAACCCCATCTTTACTAAAAATGCAAAAAATTAGTCAGGCATTTAGTCAGACATGTGGTGCATGTCTGTGGTCCCAGCTACTCGGGAGGCTGAGGCAGGAGAATCAATTGAGCCTGA
>NW_012104621.1:2065051-2069297 GCF_000951045.1 Mandrillus leucophaeus
GGGAACATACTTCCTACTCACTTGTCCAGTCCCACTCACAGACACCTCCTCCAGGAAGCCTTCCCTGCTCTCCCTCAGTTCTTCCAGCACTGTTTCTTCCCCTTGTGGTGAGGCACTGAGAAGTGACGGGCAGCCAGGCCCACTTCACTGACTTCTCTATGAGCTCATTGAGGGCTGTCTCTGAGTTTGCTCTGTAGCCGTGGGAGAAGTGGAGGGGAAAGGGAGACAGGAGGGTCACAAAATGCCTTCACACTTGTCTTCTCTAGACAGGAACTCACCCAGTTCTCACACAAAACAGAGCAGAGGAGGAAGGAAAGTACCGGTTTCTCTGGCTGAGGAAAACAGGGTTTGGCCCTCTGTCCCCTTGAGTAGACAGAGCCCGGGCAAAGCTCTGAGCAGCAGACTCCTACCAAGGAATCATTCGGTCAGATAGGCCAAGCTTTCCAAGGAGGCCTGAGAGCCACCTGCCCACTGACACTCAGAGGACATGGGATGGCAGTCACTGGGCACCTCACAGCCCCAATCCCAGGGACACCGGGGCTCCAGAAGAAGGGGTCATCCTAGGTTCAGTTTACCCTGTGAGCCAATGCCTTCCATAAGCAAGAAAGTGGAACACGAGACTCCACACCTCTGAAATGTGCTTCATGGTCAGTCCAGAGGAAACTTAGCTGAGTCAAGATCAAAGATTCAAAGATGCTTTCCCAGAATGAGAAGTTTTATTCCACGGGGCAGGGGGTCATCCAGGACCAGTGGGGCTGGGGCAGAGCTGGGGCTGCGTATGAGCAAAAGCACCTGGAACTGAGCGCTGTCATGTGCCTGTGGAACACACAGACCCAGCTCCTCTGGTCAGCTGCAAGCCCACCACCAACCTGCTAGGCCTCAGTTTCCTTACCTGTAAAATGGGGAGAATACATCCTGCCCTAACTCTCCAGGGTTCTGTTAAAAATAAACTGAGCTGGGTGTGGTGGCTCATGCCTGAATCCCAGCACTTTGGGAGGCTGAGGTGGGCAGACCGCTTGAGCCCAGGAAGTGGAGACCAGTCTGGGCAACTTGGCAAAATCCCGTCTCTATGGAAAAAAATAAAATAAAATTAGCCAAGCACGGTGGCCATGCCTGTGGTCCCAGCTACTTGGGAGGCTGAGGCAGAAGAATTGCTTAAGCCTGGGAGGTCAAGGCTGCAGTGAGCCGTGATAGTGCCACTGTACTTTAGCCTGGGCAACACAGCGAGACCCTACTTCAAAAATAAATAAACACATGGAGAACTTGGAATATGAACATGTTTTATAGGAAATGAGTCCTAGTGCTATAATAGAAGATGAGGAGATGAGGATTATGAGGCCCACCTGGCCTGCTCTCTCTCCACCTCTTCCACTGCTCCAGCGTCCCCTCTCACCCCTTACTCCAGCCTTCTCTTTCCCAAAGCAGGCTCTCCCTCATTCCGCTCTGCAAAAGTCTTTCTGAACACCTTCCTACCTCCGGTCTAGGCAGGGGGTACCTACCCCATTGCACCCCCATCAGACCTTATCACATGTACTGTCATTGTGCTTAAGCTGTCACAGAATAAGCACTCAAGTATGTGTTGAATAAATGAATGCATGAACGAATGCAGAGGGAGCAAACTTACTGTGTGGGTCTCAGAGGGAAAACCAGGGTCCATGTATAACTGTTTCAGGGAGGCTGATATGGTCAATATGAAGAAGAAACAGTTCACAATAAGGTATTCAAGAGTGAATCAAAACCTTGCAAAGTACTGAGTTCCCCAGCACTGGAGGTATTCAAGAAGATCCTCAGGGCTCATCTGCCAGAGTCACAGAGGGGATTCCCAAATCAGCAGGGAGTTGAATTAGTCAGCGGTGTGCTTTTTACCCCAGGGAGCATAACCAGTGATTTCAGGTGAGCCCCAGATGACAATTTATACCTTAAGAGGTATGCTTTCCCTTAATTTGCTTTTATACTACTTTCTTAGTAAATGATACTGATTTTTCATTCATGGCATTTAGGTAAAATTATGAGTCAATTTAAAGGAACATACTAATTAAGTTAATAATACAAGTTGTACAGGCATTGGCAGAGCCAAGAAAGTGATATGAAAATGATAAAGTCATGGATACATAGGATTACAGGTTCATCAAAGAGTTTTTTTTACCAGAATATATGGTCCTCAGAAATAAAAGTCTCCTACCCAAATCTCTACCACCTTCAATTAAATTAGGTCATAATATGAATTTAAACAATCATAGAATGCACTGGGGAATGAGCACTACCAGATGTGTCAAGAAGAGAGGGTAGTTATCTTAAGTTACACAGAAAAAAAGAGAAATAATTGAAATGGCCTAAGCAATAGGGTTGCCAGATTTAGCAACATTTGGGACATTCTTGCACTAAAAAACAAAGCAAAAATCCTTTTTGTGTGTCTGAAATTCAAATTTAACTGAGCATCCTGTATTCTACCTGCTAACCCTAAGTAACCATTCAGACCAGCTGTGGTAAAAGGCTGACGCTATGCTGTATCACCAGGGGGCTGACAGGCACTACTGAGAAGTGGGCTAAGGGAGTAAAGAATGAGCGTTTAGTGATCTATTAGTTATGTCTGCAATTAGCATAGAAGGATAAAATAATACCATGGGCGCCATTTATTTATGTGCCATTCTGGGCTTGTCCAACTCCTCATTTTACACACGGAGGACCAGAAAGAAGGGACTTGCCCGGTCTTGCCCCCAAGTTCATGGTTGGCAGGGCTTTTTGCTTCTCCACATTGCCTGCTCAGAATTCAAACAGAATCCTTCCATGCCACAATCACGTAACTTCAGACCATCCTGAGCAAACGTGACCACTCACATCATCAGCCAGGACGTCCACAGCCAACCCTCCACCTGATCCAATGTCTCATCATGACTACACGGGAATGCCCTAGAATAACACAAAAGATGTGAAACAAAGTCCATGGACACCGGGTTCTGTTGAAGGAGTTGTCACTGTGACAGCAAAGCACTCAGGGATCTGAACCACACGCTGCTGATCGAGTATCTCCAGGGCTCTCAGTTGTACAGTTCTATGTTTGACTCTTGGTAGAAACTGAAAACAAGCATCATGCTTTATTACAAAGAAGCTCTTTCACTTACTGTTTATTAAATTACATGGACTTGCACTGAATTTGGTTTCTTTTCTTAGTCTTTATGTTCCTTCCTTCCCCTTTCTGGGCCTCGGTTTCCTTAAGGAGACTGTTCTAGGTAGTTTTTATTTCAGCTCTAAAATTTCATGATTTTGTAATTATATGTTTAATTAAATAATGTATTGTATTGTATTGTACTGTATTGTATTGTATTGTATTGTATTGTACTGTATTGTATTTATTGAGACAGGGTCTCGCTTTGTTGCCCAGGCTGAAGTGCAGTGGTATGATCTCTGCTCACTGCAGCCTCCACCTCCTGGGCTTAAGCAATCCTCCCACCTCAGCCTCCCCAGTAACTTGGACTACAGGCATGCACCACCACTCCTGGCTAATTTTTGTATTTTTAGTAGAGATGGGGTTTTGCCATGTTGGCCAGGCTTTTCTCAAACTCTTGGCCTCAAGTGATTCATCCACCTTGGCCTCCCAAAGTGCTGGGATTACAGGCGTGAGTCATATGTTTAATTTATAAACCAAAGAGAAATTATTCTGTCTTTAGGCAAGAAAATGAAAATTGCTGGACTAGAGATAACGCCACCAGAAAGGTTTTAAATCAGCCTCTTTCACAAAGAGATTTATTTATTCTAATTGTTTTATGTCTCCATTTAGATATTAGCCTTTTACTTTCACTCTTTTTAATCAAATTCATTCATTAGTTTTCTCAACAAAGATTTACTTTCTAGAAAAATTATAGATGCATTTATCCTTTGACCCAGAAATTCCACTTCTAGGAATTCACACCCAGTTTACACTGGCACAAATGTGACATGTGGCCAAGGTTATTCCAAAAGATTGGAAGTAATCCAAATGTCCATCAGTAGGGGACTGGCTGTACAAACTATGGTACATCCACACAAAGCAGGGCTGTGCCTCTGTAAAAAAAAATAAGGAATGTCTTTCTACAGTGATAATACAGTGAAATCTGGGAAAATCCAGTAAAAAAAGCAAGGTGCAGAACAGTGTAGACTGTATGCTCCCTTTGCATAAAAAGAAGAAATGAGGAACAAACACACACACACTTATACACTCATACACACACACACACACACTCATATTTTCTTTTCTTTTTTTTTTTTT
>NW_012104621.1:2069747-2162152 GCF_000951045.1 Mandrillus leucophaeus
GCCTCCCAAAGTGCTGGGATTACAGGCTTGAGCCACCGCGCCCGGCCTCACACACTCATATTTTCAATAAGAAAAACTGGAAGGATAAATTAAAAACTAATAACAATGGCCACATTATATAAGGATGGCATACAACAGAATGGAAAGAACTTAGATCGGAGCCAAGAATTCTCTGCTATACATTTGACTATGGAACCATATAAAAGTTGTGTATATTTTTTTAAATAAAATTAATCAACAAGGAGAAAAAAGATCAACCCCTAAACAGTGAAAACAAACCAGGACAAAGGAATCTAGGAATATATTAAGTTTCTAACAGAATCACATGGAGAAAAATGTGTAAAGAGACTTTTGGATACATTTTCACTGTTCAACAAAGGAGGATATATTCTTCCCCTCCACCATCCTTCCATCTAGCACTCACATGCACACACACACACACACACACACAGATACACACACACACATAGATACACACATACACATACACACACACATACACATACACACACATACACACAAACACAGACAGATACACACACACACATACACAAACACACACACATACACATACACATACATACACACAGGTACATTCCCAGCTTTTTATTTTGAAAAATATTTAAACCAAACAAGTTGAGAGAATAGTACGGGGAACACTGTATAGTGTTCCTATAAACCCAAAAATATTTAAATAAAAATATTTAAAACAAAGAAGTTGAAAGAATAGCATGAGGAATACTTTCACTTAGATTCACCATTTTCCACATCTGCTTTCCTCTCTCTCTTTTTAAATATATATAGTATATATTATATTTAGTATTATGTATATACTAATGTGTATATATACACACATAGATATATACTAACAATGTGTATATATATATGCATAGACACACATATACATATATGCACACACATACTCTTAATGATGTTTTTGAAGCATTTGAAATTAGCTTACAAATATCATGACACCTCATAACTAGTTCAGAGTGTATCTTGTAAAGAATGAAATTATCCTATATTGTTATATCATTATCACAGTTATGAAAATGAATAATTCAGTATTATCTAATGCATAGTCCATATTCAAATTTCTTCAATTTCTCAAAAATGCCCTTTTGTTTTAAAAATTCAGGATCCAATCAAATTTCATGGCTTGCTTTTGGTTGGTATTTTTTATTTTTTTCATTTACAACAGGCCTAGGTTGGCTTTATGTGGTTGTTCTTGTTGTTTTCCACAATAGGGACTTTTTAAGAATTTAGGCCAGGTAAATTATAGAATGACCCATATTTGTCTGATTATCTCCTCATAGTCAGATTACAGTTTAAACACTTTAAAGATACTAAAAATTATATTTTCAAGCTCATTCCACTGAAAAAAAAAAAAAAAAGATGAAGGAATGAACCACAGTAGCAACAAGTATACTCAGCATCCAAATGTTGGTTTCTTAATACAATTTCCTACCAGGAAGAATCAAGGCTCCTTGGAGGAATGGCTGATTCCAAGACTAAGGCAGGTAAAATAGTAAGTGCTCAAATTAGTAGGGGAAGAGAAACAGAAAGAAGCAGGAGGAGGAGAAGAAAGAGTCAAAAAAGGGAATGCTGTTCTGGAGAGGAGAATGCTGGCTTAAATGTAGAGGAAGAATCGAATTAGAAAATGAGGTTGGGTGCAGTGGCTCACACCTGTAATCCCAGCACTTCAGGAAGCCAAGGCAGGAGGCTCAATTGAGCCTAGGAGTTTGAGTCCAGCCTGAGCAACATGGCAAGACTCCGTCGCTACAAAAAAAATTTTTTGAATTAGCCTGGCATGGTGGTATGTGCCTATAATCCCAGCTACTGGGGAAGCTGAGGCAGGAGGATCCCTTGAGCCTAGGAGTCTGAGGTTACAGTGAGCTGTGATCACGCCACTGCACTCTAGCCTGGGTGATGGAATGAGACTCTGTCTCTCAAAAAAAGAAAGAAAAGAAAATGACCATTTTGCAACACCAATATGATACTGAGGCAGGCAAGAATCATAAATTGATGTTAAAACCATTGAGTAAAAGCTTGTGAGGAAATAGGATGTCATATGGTCTCAGAGTTTCACCCCATAGATTACTTCATAATTACAGAGGGGGAAAATGTATATTTACAATAAATTTGGAAGATACCACCTTAACCAAGTGATCAAATTTAGCATCATCAATAATAGTTCAAACTGACATCCTGGGCCCCCTGACTCGATGCACTGGGAAGAACACAGCATAAAAAAAGGTAGTATTCTTGCCAAAACTCATGAATCTAATCATGAGGAAACAAATGACAACTGTGGGACATTTTATAAAACAATTGGCTTGGGTTTTCCAAAAAAAAGATCACTGTCCTGAAAGCCAAAAATATATGGCAACAAAGACAATGCATGTTCTTTGCTTGTGTCCAAATAAATTCCAATAAGGACAATTTTGGGACAACTGGAAAAATCTCAGTATGGATCATACACTTGGTAATATTGTATCACTGTTAAATATTTCAGATGTGGTTATATTAGGGTTATGTAAGAGGATATAATTGTCTTAGGAGATGCATGCTAATGTATTAGGGGTGAAGTGTCATTGTGTCTGCAAACTATTATCAAATGCTTCAACAAAAAAATCAGTGAGTGTGTGAGTGTGTGTGTGTGTGTGAGGGTGGGGGGAAGAGAGGAGAAGCAAAAACAAATATGGCAAAATGTAAACAACTGTCAATCTAGATAAAGGGTAAGTGATGTTCATTGTACTTTCTTTTAACTTCTTGTTGCAGGTTAAAGTAACTTTCAAAGTAACAAAATTGGAAGAGAATTTTGGGGGAAAGGTAGAAACATAAACAGAGCAGCAAATGTGGGCACGGTGGCTCACACCTGCAATCCCAGCACTTTGGGAGGCCTAGGTGAGAGGATCACTTGAGGTCAGGAGTTTCAGACCAGCCTCGGCAACATGATGAAACTCCATCTCTACAAAAAATACAAAAATTAGCAGGGTATGGTGGTGTGTGCCTGTAATCCCAGCTACTTGGGGGGCTTGAGGGGGAGGATCGCTTGAACCCAGGAAATGGAGGTTGCAGTGAGCTGAGATCATGCCACTGCACCCCAGCCTGGGTGACAGAGCAAGACTCTGTCCTCAAAAAAAAAAAAAAAAAAAAGGCACCAAAACACTGTCTGCATTAAAAATAATATCTCCAACTTACTGAAATATAGTACATTCAATGTATTTTTGAAAATCTATGAATTCATTATGCTGCTTACATTAAAGAGAAAGACTGAGAGAGCACTGAAAACGAAAATGGAAACCAAGGATTCACAGAGGTTCTCCTGGATTCTGGGCCATGAGCTGGGCTCTAAGGTTCCCACCGCAAACAAAGATGCTGCTGCCCCGACCTCACAGAGAGAACAGTAACTATCAGGCAAGACTGCACTGAAGGAGGAAGTGAGCATGCTGTGAGCAGCAGGGGTTACGGACACGTCCACCGGAGGCATGCCCTGGAAAGGCTTCCCAAAGAAGTGGTGCTGAAGCCTTCTTGTTAGCGTGGGCCAGAGGATTGGGCCCAAACAGCTTTGCTGTGCCAAAAGTCCCCGCGCCCATTCCTGTAGGAATGGGCCCAGAGTCTCAGAAGGCACCCAGGATGGGAAGGAAGTCATTCCCTGATACTTGCAAAGCCAACACGCCATATTAGAAGAGGCTAAGACAGCACTATGTAAGCTTTTATGGGAACATGGGGAAAATCGAGAAAATTATGCTTAAATCAGCATTTATGAATCATGTCTAGATCGTTATCTAACCCAGGATTGTTTTTCTCAAGTTGAACCCTTCCCACTGTATAAAGCTCAATCTCTTCATCATGGAAATAATAAATAAGGTAATCATCTTAGCAAACAGATTCAAAGCAAAAGGCTTCTGTATAATTCACAACTAATGTAGACTAGGCTCTATTTAGAAAAAAATCAGCTTATTCTTTATAAAACCATCCAGAGCAGGACTATAAGTACTATTCTTGAAATACTTAGCATAGTTATTGATTTTCACCAACAACCAGTCCATCTATTTTCTGACTTCGAAGGAATCATTTATTTTTTATACACCACAAGTTACTGAATGAGTAATAAGTTTAAAAGTGGTGTGCATGCATGTGTGTGTGCATGTGTGGGTGTGTGGGGGTCATGAATGATTTACAGGGAGAACACAGCCTATGTCAGGGGACATGTACTGCCTAGGTCCTCCATGGACAGGCAGGAAGTTCCTTGCCAACACAGCTGGAGAGGGAGGCAGAGACCCGGGGTCTGGAGCCTCTATGGCCCCCAGAGAGGCCACTCTTAGAGGCCTTCAGGAGACCTCACCTTGTGGTCTGCTTGCAACAGGAAGCAGGGCCAGACTCTATTTTCTTTGAATCTTATTTTCCGCAATCTGAGAACAGGCCTAACTGGGACAATGTCTGCTCTTCAGCCCGGAGTGGTGCAGTGAGGGTTACATGATACTGTGTGACAGGCAGTGTAGTCTTGCGGTTGCAAGCAGGGATTCTGGAGCCACTTAAGAAGGGCAATCCTTTGGCAAGGCACTCAACCTCTTTGTGCCTCAGTTTTCTCATCTGTGAAATGAGAAGAACAACCTCTTAGGGTTGGCATGTGAAGTAAATGAGTTAATTTATGCACGGTGTTTAGAACCATGCCTGGCCCATGGCAAAGGCCATACATATGTTACAAATTGGTTTTGTAATAGGCCCTACAGGTGTGTCCAGTCACAATTCCTGAGCACCTACTTGAGGCAAGGCCCTTGGGGTACTGCTAAGGCTCAGGTGGGCAAGGACTGTCTGGGCCTGAAGGAGTTGTTTAGCAGGTGACACTGAAACCTCATCAGGGATTGTAATATATTGAGGAATGGGCAAAACAAAGGAAGTGAGGAAAATGCTGGGTACCTCCTCCAGCTGGGACCAGGGTTGTGGAAGACTAGGATGCCTTCCTGGAGGAGGAGGTAACACTTGAACTAAATATCAGGAAATACAGAGAACTGAGCCGGGGAGGAGGGGGAGCAGAAAGGGTGTCGTGCAGTGAGAACAACATGGGCAACAACTCTTGAGCTGTGGGGAGCAGGCGCTGTGCCTTAGCATGAGGGGAAAGGACCAGACGGGGAAGGCCACCAGAAAGGTTGGCACCACAGCTCTCTGCCCTACCTGAGGTATGACTTTACACAGGCCGCATCAGCTCTCTGGGCCTCACTTCCTGCAGAAGGGGTGTCCTCCACCTGGAAAGCTCTGGTGGAAATCAAGAGACATTAAAGCTGAAGGCCTGGCACAGCTACAAGGCTGCTCCTCTACTCTGTGTGGAGTTACACGTGTAAGTGGTCTCGGCCCCTGAGCGCTTGCCTGGTTCCTTCTCACAGCTTCTAGACATGGAGGGGTCACCAGGCCTTATGAGCCCGGGGAAATCACATGCAGAGGCCCAAGAGGGACAATGCCAGGCTTAAGGCACTGATGGCTCTGAGCCACAGGGCATAATGACACGACATTATTAAGGCTCATCAACTGCCCCAACCCACTCCTCTTACACAGGGGCCCACAGGGAGCAAGAGATACCCCAAGACCACATAGCTTATCCCATGGAGATGACCCCAGATCCCAGGGCTCTGCCTCTACCTGCAGAGATAGTCACCTGGGTGACTATGTCCTTGAATGGATGGCCACAGGAGGAAGAAGGAAGGTAATGCACCAGCCCCCAGGGTCAGTATGATGCCACTGCCAAGCCTCAGACCAGGAACCAAGGCTGGAAGAGGCTAAGCAAACTGCCCCAGGCACCAGCTAACAAGCACCAGAGCCTGGATGCAAACACCAGCCTATCTGCCCAAGCCTGAGACGTGGCCCTGATATTACTGGTATGTTGGCTCTCTGGCCCTCCATTTGCCCATCTGCACAGGTGAGCACCACACACCTTACCAAACACAACATGCGACGGGCAGTCAGTGCCATGCCACCACATGCACTGGTGCGTCTGTCCGCAGAGCACCTGCCCAGCGGCTCAGCAGGCATCTTCCCAGTCTCACATTCTAAGGCAGCGGTTCCCACCCATGGCTGCGCCTCAGAATCACCTGGGGTGCTAACACACAGCACAGAGGACGAGGCGCCTAGAAGCAGGACGAGAGCTGGCAAAGGTGAGCAACTTGTCCCGGCTGGTCTGGGACTTTCCTGGTTTGAATACTCACAGTCCTACTTCCTCAATCCCAAATGCCTCAATTTGGGCACCATCAATCCCAAAACAGGCATGATTGGTCACCCTATGCCTAGTGGGTTTTTGTATTTTACCAAGTTTCCAGGGGATCTTGATACTTACTCATGAAGTTTGAGAACCACCACCATAAAAAAAAGCCCATTTTTAGTCAATTTTCCTCAACAAAATAGTAACCTTCACTCATGAATTACAAGAATGATGTTTTAAGAATAATATTGATGGCTGGGCACAGTGGCCTACACCTGTAATCCCAGCACCTTGGGAGGCCAAGGTGGGTGGATCATGAGGTCAGGCGATTGAGATCATCCTGGCTAACATGGTGAAATCCCGTCTCTACTAAAATTACAAAAAATCAGCTGGGCGTGGTGGTGGGCGCCTGTAGTCCCAGCTACTCGGGAGGCTGAGACAGGAGAATCGTTTGAACCTGGGAGGTGGAGCTTGCAGTGAGCCGAGATTGCACCACTGCACTCCAGCCTGGGTGATAGAGCAAGACTCCGTCTCAAAAAAAAATTGTTAATTAGCTGGGTGTAGTGGTATGTGTCTGTAGTCCCAGCTACTGAGGGAGGCTGAGATGGGAGGACCACTTGAGCATGGGAGGTCAAGGTTGCAAGACTCTGTCAAAAAAAAAAAAAAGAGGAGGAGGAAGAGGAGGATGAAGAGGAGGAGGAGGAGGAGGAAGTGGAAGAGGAGGAGGAAGAAGAAGAAGAAGAGGAAGAGGAGGAGGAAGAGGAAGAGGAGGAGGAAGAGGAAGAGGAGGAGGAGGAGGAGGAGGAGGAGGAGGAGGAGGAAGAAGCAGAAGCAGCAGCAGCAGCAAGAAGAAGAATATTGCATGCCTGCTGGGTGCCCGGCACTGTGTGACACATTTATTATTTCTATCTCTCATCCCAACCTTATTAGGTTGGTGTTAATCCCATTTTACATGTCTGTCCCCGGAGGGAGCTCATTTTCAAATTCCCTCTCCAGTTCTTTGTAGACGCAATCTGTAATTCCAGACTCAACTCTACGTAATCTGCAGTTGTGCCGATCACTAGCAGCACCAGCTGTACCGTAAGCAGTGCGAGTGATTTATTTATTTAGAATGAATTATTTACACCCCGCATGTTCCCAGAAAAGGGTTGAAGAGGCTGGCGGTGAAAGACGCATAAACAATGAGGCCATTGGAGTTACATGTTGGGAACTGATATTACTTTAGAGACCATGATCTTGAATTAAAAATAGGGGTCAGAACCTTAAATTGAATCTTTCACCAGGCCGACAGGAAAGACATGGGGTGGGTCCTTGCAGGAATAGATTGGGAACCGCCCTGCCCTCACTAGCATCCGGCCCTTCTTTAACCTACCTCTGCTTCTCTGAAAACCAGAAGAGCGTGTGTACCCTCTAACAGCTGCCTGGGGCTTCTTTCGCCTCTCCTGTAGGTTTTCTGTTTTAATTTTACTGTTCTGAATCACCTTCATGGTCAGTGATAATTAATTTCATCCACACAACTTTGGATCTGAAGACACGTGGAGACCTATACATTTTCAGGGCCCGGTTGGCATCACAGCGGCAGTAACATCACCACCTGAGATCTTAGTGGGCCTGATGGTCTGCAAAGTGCTCCCACATGGTCCAGCATCCCTGTCCCACCTAATGCTCTCAGTAGCCCCAGAAGGGTGGACAGGATTATCGCCATGATACTGTGAGTTCAGTGAGGCTCTGAGGGGGCTGCTAATTTGCCTAAGTTCCCTGTGTCAGTGAGAGGCATCGGAGGGAAAATGACCCGGAGCTTCGGAATTCCAGTCCTCTGTTCAGGCTCCTGCATCAAACCGCCTCTTTGCCATGTCTCCCTCTCTTGGATGGTGGTGTTGGGTGGTGGATTTGCACTGCTCCAGGAGAGCCTGGGAGAGTATACAGCAGGTGCTGCACTTGTTGAGTGACAGAATGAATGAATAACTACAGTATGAGTCAGTGAATGAATGAATGAATGGATGGATGAATGAGTAAGAACAGAACCTCTCTTTCCCTGAAGATTGGTAGGTGCTGCCAGGATCCACGCAAGCCAGGTTGGATGTGGGGACCACATCTCCACCCCTTCCACCAAAGGAGTGGGGGTTTGGATCACGAAGGGCAGTGATACCCCAGGCCAACTCAAAGCTGTGGAGTGAACCTCCTCCTCCATCCCTCATACACATTATTGGGTCCCGGTAAGTGGGACCAGGCACGGAGAGACTAATCCGACATGTCCACTGTCTTTAGGGTACCACAGTCAAATGGAGGAAGCAGAAATGGAGACAATGATGACACTGTGGTATAGAGACAGTCCTGTAACAAGGGATGCTGGACACATGGCGTAACATGCCCAGAGGCTCAGAAGAACCAGCAACTCACTTGCCAACTCTCACACGCTGGAAGTGGTTTTCAAGGTGAAAAGGAGAGGGTGGGCCTGCAGGCGTGGGACCCACTCAGGGGAAGGCTGGGCCTTCAAAGAGCACAGAGCAGCTGAGCAGCTTCAAGGGACTCTGGGTGTTGGAGCTGGAAGATTTGGGGCAAATGAGGTGGGAGGGGCAGGCACCAGTCAGCACTTTGTCCATCATGGTGCCTGCCACATGCTCCCCTCTCCATCCCCTCTGGCCTTTGCAGTGGCCTTCAGCTGCCCCACAGCCCTGTGTCCTAGGAGTGCTGTTGCCATGGCCACCATGGGTCCCGCTTCAAGCCAACTTCCAGACTCCTCTGTCCTGAAAACCCTTCTGAGGGCTCCTTCTTCCTTCTACCAATTGGATCCAAACAAAAAGCTACCAAGCTTTTCCTCGCCTCATGTGTGACATGCTGCCCACTTTCAACACTGGGCTTGACTGCACTGGGCATCTGACGACAGCCAGGAAGGACCCTCCAAAGTCCCCAGGTCCTTGGGGTCTCTCTCCTGCCCTCTCTGCTTGGCCAATAGTGCATGCCCTTAGTATCATTTCTCCTCTTCCCTTTCTTCTTGTTTTTAATGAATCCAGAAGGTGGAAGCATCTCATAGATTATTAATGTGCTAAATGGCCCCCCTGGAGACCAGTGCAAAGAAATGGCTCCAACCCGTGCTGGATTACTGGCCTCTATTCTCTTTCTTAGAGAGCAGCAGCAACAGTTTCCAGCTGTGCCTTATCGTCCTGCTGCTTCTAACTGGTTTCCAATCAAGGCTGCAGGCTCACTTGCATGTACTGTGGCAAGGGTGTGGCAGTCACATGGCCGGGTTATGGCAGGATTCTGGCCTGGGTGGGTTTTAACTGTTGGGGGCTAAGAGGCAGACGTTGCGTGTACTTTGAGCATCTTGCTGAAGAGCCCCCATTCCATCCCTGACTCCTTATTTTCAGAGTCTGCAGTGTCAGAGTGAAAAATCCTGTTGTCCATGCAAAGCATGAAACTCCAATGGCCATAATCAGAGATCTGCTCCTAGCAAAGGAGTCCTGGGCATCATAACAGCAGCTACTGGATTACAGTTTATAAAAGTGCTTTCCCTTGAAGAAAAAACATCTGCACAAAACACAGAAGGCGGGTTTGCTACTCCCATTTTACGTAACAGAAAAGGGAGGCTAAGGGAGAGAAAATCAAAGTGCTGGAGGGTAAGCCACGGAGCCCCGCGTCGCTGTTCCTGTGAGACTTTGGCAAGGCCCTACCCCATCTGGTCTCTGTTTTTCAGTCTGTACAACAGGGAGACTGGACCCAATGCGTGCTAAGCCTCTGCCACCTCTGCCATTCCATGAATCTACCTCAAATTCCACAAGCCACAGCTAAGCAACAAGCAATCTTTTGATTTCTCAGACAACCTACAGTTTAACAAAATAATCATTTGAGAAAATCATGTCAGATCACAAAATTTCTGTTCCAAAATTTCTGAAGCAAAATGGCATCGACTGACCATTTAGAATGATGCCAGAATTCAGTAAATAGCAAAAGGCCTGATTTGGAGGTTCTCACTGATTTGTTTTTTAAATGTCAAAACCAGGCATGCTTTTGAGTTTTCAGAAATCAAGTCCTAAACGTATTGGGAGTCCATTGCCAATACCTCTACACACACAGTGTCAACATCCTCCCGTGTGAAAGTCCTCCTGGCCTCCACTCCCTCACATGAGCTTCTCCAAGGAGACAGCCCCATGACACAAGCCGAAGTGTTGCTTCCCAGGAAGGTCCTCGGGGGGAGTGCCAAGGCGGGCCACAAAGCAGGGTGGGCTGTCGAGGGGAGGCTGGGGACAGAGCCAGGAGAAATGCATCTACAATTTAATAATCTGCCACGGCTGCCTTTTAAAGGACAGGCTCTGCGGGATACAGTTCTTGAGGAAATAGTGTTTGCGTTTTCCTACGAGCAGCCCTTTATCCCTTTAGGAATCTGACTTTATTTTCATCAGCGAGACGATTTCTCTCTGCAAGCTGAAGCTGCGATCATCTCACTCCCAAGCAGGAAGGAGCGTGCTCCTGGTCTCTGAAGATGTCAAACTCCCTCTTGCTGGCATCTCTTGGACCTTTCCCAAGCTCTGTCTCCATCTTCCCCACCCAGCTCCAAATTCTCCTGGTTTTTCCCAGGCCCCATGCTTTCAGGACAGATCAGGCTGGTGCGAGATCTGCAGGACCGCCCCCAAAAGTGCCAACACAAGCCACCCTTAGATCTCTGAGGACAGGATTCTGGGTGGGTCTGAAAAAAACTGCAAAGGAAACTTAGTTAGAAAACGGCGGGGTGGGGGTTCCTGAGATGGGAGATGCAGGCTGAGGCTGAGCCCAAGACTGTGTTAGGGCTCCCTTTGCGTCCGTTTAACAAGAGGCTGCAGCTGGAGAGTCCTCGGGTGACTTTAGGTCTGGCAAGCTCTGATGACATGCCCTTGGTTCTTAGGGGACCAACTCAAGGCCTAAAAGACAGGCACCCGGCTCTCCATCAGCAAATACGCCCTGAGCACTGTTCTGCATCACTGCCAGGCCTGTACCAGGCCAAGGGGCAGAGTGAATGAGACACAACGCTAACCTCAGGCAGTTGCAGGCCGGGGTGGGCAGACATAGCAAACACCCTGGGAGGGATGTGCAGGTCAGGTCAGGAAGCACAGGGGAGGCCATGGGAGGCTTTGCAAAGGAGGGGCACCCAAGCTGCGCCAGGAAGAATGAGCACAGTCCTGCCAGCAGCCTGTACTGAGGCCGGCAGCATGAAGGGGCATGAGGTGGGCCGGGAAAACGGCAAGGTGATGGTGCACTCCATGGACTGTGCCCCACCATGGACTGTGAGCTTCATCCTAGCGGCACTGGGATACTTGCCCTGGCAGCATCCCTCCACCCTCACCCCGGTGACCTCCTCTATGTCCTCTTTCCCACACGGGCAGCATCAATTGGAGTTTTTTGGACCAGCAGCATTTGTTAAACAGCCCCAGTGTCTGGGGGATGAACAGGCCTTAGAGAGCTCCTGGCCTGGCAAGTCTCCAGGGGCCAAGAGCATCACAGTCACCTGAGCCACTGATATTGAATTTGCACTGTTACCAAGAACCCCCATAAGTGACTCTTCCCATATAGGTGGAGAGCCACTGACCTGGTCTATGCCTACTCTGTGTATTAAATTTCCCCAACAGCAGGCGTGGCTGAAACCGGACTGCTCAGGGAACCTTGGGCCACAGGGAACTCATGACTTCACAGCCAGGCAGCTTGCTCCATGCTGGAAGCCTCCAGAGGCAGGGCTTGCTTGCAGGAGGTGGAAACCCTGCTCCCCGCTAACTTCAGCCATGGCTCCTGCTTCTCTCCACTTGCACCAGAGAACCAGCAAAATCTATCACAGACAGTCATGCAACGCTGGAGGTCTGGACTCCTCCCTCCTTCCCAGTGCCCCGTGTGCTCTCCAGGCTGAACACCCTCAGCTCCCCAATGTCTAGACCTTGATCCTTCCCTGATGCTTTCCTGGGTTATGCCCCAGTGGGTTCCTCCCAGCATGAGGCCCAGATCAGAGCCCTGCACCCTGAGCAGGCTCTGACAGTTTGGAGAGGGATAGAGCCACTCTGACCTGCATGTCAGACCCTGGACTCTGTGAAGGTCCTTGCATATAGAGGGAGAAACTGAGGTTCCCAGTGGCTAAGTGACTCAAATCACGACTAAAACAATATTAGCCTCTCTATGCAGCAGCTATGAATCAAGAGACCCAGCAAAAGGCAAAAGTTAAATTTAACCGATTTCAGCACCAGAGTGAATTTTCACCCCTCTGGTGTGTGAATCCCTATTTTTGTGACACAAGGAAACAGAAACAACTGATTATGCATTCCTGGCTGTCTCTGTCCGGCAAGCATTGCTCCTCCAAAAAGGGCAGCCAGAGCTCCTTTTCAATTACACAGATTACACACAGTTTCCCATTTGTGAAGCTCTGTTGTGAAGCCCAGTCTTGAATAAGTTAAGAGATTCATCAAATCCCTTGGGCACCTGTAGACCCACCCATCCACCCCTTCACCGTCTCTGGAAACAAGCTCAGCCTCCCTGGGTTGAGGTGGCTTGGGAGGTCCACAGAGTCTGGCTCATAATAAATGGGGCTATGTTCCCTGAGAATGAGAAGGAGGCAAGAATCCAGGCTCCCAGTCTACTCCCAGATCAAGATCCTGATCTTTGTTCTTATATCTTCCTTGTCTGGCTGCACAAGGCTGGAAGAAATCCAGTCTTCTGGGCTCATCCACCATTCTGCCTCCCAGGTCCTCAGATAAGTCCAAACTGTTGAGTACCCTCCAGTTCCAAGCCCCTCAGCATCCCGCATCCACATCCAGTTGCAGCCATTGATCCAGCCCCAGTGTCTAGTAGTGAATGCTAGGGCAGTATTGTCTGGGTTTGGGCATCTTCCCCCACAAGGAGCCTGGGAAAATGCAGAGCGATTCTGTGGAGGTGGAGGCTGAGATTCTGCATGGTCCACTGCCCTCTCCACCCCACAGTCAGAGCCACACTGTGAGAGGCTCTGCCATGGAGCATTTCAGGCCCCTCTGTCCGCCTATCCTCTGCACTTAGCACAGTTCAGTACTCAGTGAGGACCTACTGTGAGCTCAGGCCCTGCGCCAGACACTGGGAACCAGGAGAAACCAGGAGATGAAGAAGGGGTGGGGAAGGGCTGCCCCCAAGAAGCTCACAATCTGATACAGAAGACTGGTATATAGAACAAATTATTTTTCACAACACTTAATTTTTTTTTTCATAGAGACAGTGTACCACTTTTTTTACCCAGGCAGGAGTGCAGTGGCATGATCATAGCTCACTACAGCCTTGAATTCCTAGGCTTGAGCGATCCTCCAGCTTCAGCCTCTCAAGTACCTGGGACTACAGGAGTGTGCCACCACACCCGGCTAATTTTATAATGTTTTGTAGAGATGAGGTCTCACTATGTTCCCCAGCCTGGCCTCAAACCCCTGGCTTAAAGCCATCCTCCCGCCTTGGCCTCCCAAAGCATTCAGATTACAGGCATGAGCCACTATGCCCAGCCCATTCTTAAAATTGTATTTTTGTGAATTGAGGTAAAAGATACATATAAAATTTACCATCTTTACCTATTTTAACTGTAGAATTCATTGACATGAAATTTAATAAGAGAATACTGCACACAATATAGAAGGATGTGGAACAGTGTTTCTCAACCTTCATTTCACTGTTAGTCTCCTAAGAAGACTTTCTGGCTACTTTTTCCTACTCTTGCCGCCTGATGAAATTGTAATACCACAGGCATACATAGATCTGTTTGTGTACTAGATCTATATCTATGCTTTATACATTAAAAAAGTAAGATTTTTTTTTCGCCTCCGCACAAGAACCAATGTTTACTCCCTTGGAGGAGATATCACCCGCTATTGAGAATGCAGGGTGTACTGGAGGAAGAAATAATTAATTTACTTTTTGAGCTGGGGATGGGCAGCACCAAAGGAAAGGGGGTGAAGGAGATCAGGGAAGGCATCACAGAGGAAGTGGTATCCGGGGCTTTGAAGGATGAGCAGGAGTTCTGCAAAACAGGGCAGGGCCTCAGCATCAAGTCCCCCTTGCTGGGCAACTGGAGTTCCTGTCTTCCTCCAGACATTAGTCACTATCATATCCAGTCTCCAAGCTAGCCTCCAGTGAGCTTCACCTCCCCCTGCACTTTGGTACTACTCCTCTCTAAATAAGAGCTAATTTGTGTGATCCACAGATTACAGCAGAAGTTATAGCATGCAATTTCCAGAGCTAAGTCCTAAAAGACTTGGTCTTTTCATGACTGATTTTGGGGGATGCCAGCTGCCTTGTCATGAGTACACACCAGCAGCCCTATGGAGACCTCCACATGGAGAGGAGCCACACTGGAAGCAGATCCTCCAGCCCCAGTCAGGCCTTCAGATGATGCCAGCCCCCAGCCTTCAAGTCCTCCAGTTGGGCCCCAAACACCATGGAGCAAACACAAGCCATTCAGTGTGTCTGAATTCCTGAACCAGAGAAATAATGAAATAATACATGATATTGTTGTTTTAAGCCACTAAATTTGGGGGGATTTGTTACCCAGTGATAAATAACTAACACAATCCCCATCTTGTAACCCAGTTCCCTGTCTTATCAACTCCTCTAGGTTGGAGGGCTGTCCTGCTCATGGCGAGGTCAGGTAGCTCTGGTCTGCAAGCTGGGAGTTTCCAACATTGTGCTTGTTCCTGCAGCTCCTCAGGGAATTCTGAGGGACAGATGGTTCCAAGTGACACTGAGAATCAGTGGAATCAGTTGGATTCCTCTCTGGGCAGGGGATTTCCCTGGGACCTCAGCCTCTCATGCCTGGACAAACTGTCCATCTGCAGATCTTTCCATCCCTTCCCATCTCCCTCCATCCCTCTGATCATTGAGCAGACTTCTGATGAAGACTGTGAAATGACAGGCATGGGGAAAAAGAGAAGTCCAGGTTCTGTCCTTAAGGAGCTCACAGCCCAGCTGGAGAGACAAACATTTATAAACACACCCCCACATCTGCAAAACCCTAAGAGAGGGACAGGCAGGGTGGAATGGGACACTGGGCTGTGCACACGCTCTGCTAGAATTAAACAAGGGGAAGTGATAGAAAGGCTTTCTAGGGCCCAACTTTAGCAGCCCCCTAGTAGCAGCAGGAAAGGCTTCCTGAAGGAGGCAGGATTTAAGCTGGGTCTCAAAGAAAGGGTAGCACTTGATACACTGGATATAGGAAGAATGGGATGTTTTGGGTGGTAGGAACAGTGTAAGAAAATGTGGGAATGCAAGACCAGGAATGACAAGTAATCAGGGGATTCAACTTGGGGAGTGGGAGGATACAGGGCAGGACTAACCACAAAGAACACTTAGTTAGCACTTACTGTGTGCCAGGCACAACTCTAATCCCTTTTCAATCTTTCAATCCACACGACAACCCCATGAAAACAGTTCTATTACTACCTTGATTATGCAGATGAGGAAACTGAGGTTCAGGGAGGCAGCACATAGCTCTAACTAGTAGAGAATGTGATCCTCAATATTCAGGAGAGCAAGCTCAAGCCCAAAGAAGCTAAGTGACTGGTCCAAGGTCTCCACAGCTATCCTAGGCACTTTGAGGGCTGAGGCCAGGCTCCCATGGCACACTGAGCCATGGTGGCTTTCAGGTGTGTCGTTAGGTTTGTGGTTAGGTTTGCACCAGAGCACACGGCTGCTTTTCTGGCCTCCTCTTCGTGTTGCATCCACCCACAATCAGCGTGGCCTGCTCCGGCCACAAGGAATGACTCAGCACTCCCCAAGCCCACATACTTTCCCACCTCCTGCTTTTGCACGCCCAGTTTCCTCTGCAACGGCACTCTCCCTCATGTCTCCAGCTGTCCAACGCCCTCTCCTCCTTCAGCAGCCAGCTCCACTGCACCTGCCATAGCACCTGCCCTGGGGCTTCCTTGACCCGGGGCTGAGTGAGGGGCCCTCGCCTGGGCCCCACCTCTCTTTCATCACACCTGCTATCGCTTGTGCCCACCACTCCTTGTGGCTGAAAGCTTGGGCTCCACCCCAGCACCCCATGCATGCAGCACCAGACTCAGAGGAGGTCCCCAGTCAATGCAAGTGGAATGAAACAGATCCTCTACGTGGTTAGGCTCCTGCTCACCCTGCCACTCTCACTGTCTTCACCCTGACTCCCCACCCATCACACTCCAGCACCACTTCCCTGTTTTCTGTTCCATGAATATGTCAGGTTCTTTCCTATCACAAGCTGCCTTCCTGCGTTTGCTATTCCATTCATTGACATGGAATGTGCTTCACCCAGTGGTCTCCTTCTCACCCTTCGGGTCTCAGCTTGAATGTCACCTCCTCCAAGAGACCTTTTCTGACTACCCAAAGGCAGTCACTATATATCTCATCACCCTGTTTCCTTCTATCATAGCCAAGTTTCCTTACTACAGTCTTATCTTAAGGGCCAGACTGCCCGAGTTAAAATCCTAGCCCTACTAATTGTTAGCTGTGAGTCCTTGTGCAAGTTATATAGCTTTTCTGTGCCTCGGTTCCATTATCTATAAAATAGGGATGATAAGGTACCTACAGCATAGAGCAGTTATAAAAATTAAATGAATTCATACAGAAAAATACTAAGAACGGTGTCTAGCACATGGCAGACCCTCCATACACAACCTTATTATTGTTATTTAATTATTTACTTGCTTCTTGCCTGTCTTCCTCCTAGAATGTAAGCTCCAGAATAATGTGAACCACATCTATCCTGTTCAGCACTGTATCCCCAGTGTGCCTACCAAAATCCAGGCACAGAGTAAGTTGCCTATAATATTTGTTGGATGTATGTATGGATGGATGGATGGATGGATGGACAGATGGATGGATGGATAGGTGGGTGGGTGGATGGATGGATGGAGAGGTGGATGGATGGACGGATGGATGGATGGATGGATGGATAGACAGACAGATGGACAGATGGATAGATAAGTGGGTGAGTGGGTGGGTGGATGGATGGATGGATGGATGGATGGATGGATGGATGGATGGATGGATGGATGGATGGATGGACAGATGGATGGATGGATAGGTGGGTGGGTGGATGGATGGATGGAGAGGTGGATGGATGGACGGATGGATGGATGGATGGATGGATAGACAGACAGATGGACAGATGGATAGATAAGTGGGTGAGTGGGTGGGTGGATGGATGGATGGATGGATGGATGGATGGATGGATGGATGGATGGATGGATGGATGGATGGATGGATGGATGGATGGATGGATGCAGCAAAAAAGTAA
This sequence comes from Mandrillus leucophaeus, assembly GCF_000951045.1. NCBI lineage: Eukaryota > Metazoa > Chordata > Mammalia > Primates > Cercopithecidae > Mandrillus > Mandrillus leucophaeus. Next base: position 2,087,180 of record NW_012104621.1, read on the forward strand.
ACATGTGTATGAGCCACCACTCACCCCTGGTGGTCATATAGTTCCACACTCTTCTTTCCCATCCCCAACAACAGCTAACACTGGCAAGTCTTACCTATAATAGACTATATGTGTGTTGGTGGAGCATTCAATGATGTACAAAATCTGCCAGGGCAAAGAGTGAATAACCGGCAAGGAGCCCAGGAAAGACTTAACTGAGGACAAAGGCAGTCTTAGAGGACAAAAGAGAATTTCAGTGGGAAAGGGAGGCTTGGCAGAGAATTGATGAGCGGTCATCTGGTTAAGGGAACATCAAGAGCAGGGCTCTGAGACCCAAAGGTCCAGGACACATGTGTGGAAAGGCAGAGTGTCTGGCAAGGCTGTGCTTTGGAGGAAGTGGAAGGAGCAGGAGATAACAGTGGACAGGCAAGTTGGACTGGCATCGATGACCCAGAAAGCTGGGCTAGGGAATCAGTGGTGATCCCTGAAGCCTTCAAATACATGGTGGTAGCATCAGGGCTGCCCTTTAAAGACCCACCATGGGGGCCATGCCAGGTCAGGCCAGCAGTGAAAAGCTATGCTATCACCCAGGAGAAAGTCCAGGAGGCCTGACCTAGGCAACATAGAAACCACATTGTACAAGGAATCATTCCTGCAAAAGACTGAGGGCCAACCAAAGACACCTCCCCACAACAGAAGGTAGCTCGGACCTTACCTGCACCAGATTCCAGCCTTGGAGGGACTCTGCAATGATGGATGTGACGGATGGACAGACACCTCCAAACACCATCAAGTGGTTCGGCCCGTATTTTATTGCATCATAGAAGGCTTTCAACCCTTTCGCATTGTCGCACTGGGAAGCAACACATAGAAAGAAAGGTCTAAATTAGAAACAGCTTTTCCCCAGGGACATGAGCCCAACAAACAAATCTTTCCTTGTGGAAACCTTTTGGGTTTCAGTTCTCCCATGGTGGGGAGTCTCCTTAAGTCAGCCCTGAGTCCATGCTGTGAGCTCAAAGAGTGTGGTCTTGGCACCCACTATCCTGTTTCTGCTCCTGCTAAGTGCCCTCCAAATCTAGGACCTCCCTCCAGCACCCCAGCTGTCTCCCTTCAGAGTACACTCATGAAAAGCCCCCATAATGCCTCGCCCTGGGATCTCCCTTTTTCATGGCCATTTGTATTTTAAGGATGATCCCACACTCATTAAAATAGCTATCAATAAAAAAAAACACACACACACACACACACACACAGAAAACAACAAGTGTTGGCAAGGGTGTGGAGAAACTGGAACTGTTGTGCCCTATTAGTGGGAATGTAAGATGGTGCAGCTGCTGTGGAAACAGTATAGTGGTTCCTTGAGAAGTTAAACATAGAATTGCCATATGACCTAGCAATTCCACCTCTAGACGTCTACCCAAAAGAACCAAAGGCAGGGACTTGAAGAGACAGTTGTACACCCATGTTCATAGCAGTGTCATTCACAATAGCCAAAAGATGGAAACAACACAAATGCCCATCAACAGGTGAATGGATAATGGAACGGTGGTGTATCCATGCAATGGAATATTTCCAGCCTGGAAAAGGAAGGAAATTCGGACACATGCTACAACATGGATGAGCTTTGAGGACATTATGCTAAGTAGAATAAGCCATACAAAAAGACAGCTATGATATGATCCCACTCATATGAGGTTATCTAGAGTAGTTAATTTCATAGAGAAAGAATGTAGAATGGTGGTTGCCAAGGGCTGGGAGGAGCAGGGAAGGGGTCTTCTTTGTTTGACAGGCTCAGAGTTTCAGTGGGGATGACGGAAGTGTGTTGGAGGTGGATGGTGGTGATGGTAGCTCAACAATGTAAATGTGCTTAATGTCACCGAACTGTACACATAAAAATGGCTACAATGGTAAATTTTAGGTTACGTATATTTTTACCACAGTCAAAAAAAAAAAAAAAAAAAAAAGATGATAATGAGGATAAATCTAAAGAGAAGATTCATTCAGCAAACACTTGCCAAGCACTACTCTGTGTTCAGTCCAGGGCTGGACATTGAGGAAACATAAAAACTGGATCCAGCCCCTGCCAAGGAGCTCCTGTATTAGAGAGAAAAGTTCACCAAGAAAACAGTTCACGGCGACCCACCATGGGAATGGAAAGGGGCCAGGTGCCCATGATGAGTATCAGGATTCAGTTCTGGCTCACTCAGCACCTTTCCATCCTCGCCTCCCTCAGTCAAACCCTGTGGTCATCTCTCCCCTGAACAGAGGCTTTGGTTTCTACTGGGCGTCTTACCTCCCCATGGGCAAGTTGAACCCCCCCACCATCTAAGAGTCTGAGGGTCCTTTGTCAAATATAAATGAATTCTTCTCACTCTTCCTGTTTTCCATGCACTTAAAACCCAAATTCCTATCAGAATATATCTCTCGAAAGGTTAAAAATGTAATTCTCATGAAAATCGATAGTGAACACATGTCAAAGTTTTATTTAACTCATTAATAAGGGGATCTGCAGGATGACAAAGTGGATTCAAAAGAGCATTTAAGGAACAGGGATTTTTACAGCGACTGAAAAAAGGAATAAGATAAGATTGCCAAATTACACACAAATGTCCCACAGGGTGACAAAACCACAACCTTTGGGGACAGAAAAGAAAATCATTGAAAACCAGCATATCTTATCTGTTTTAGAGGCTTGCAAAATGTTTAGGTCTTAATTAATTGAGCAAAGTTCTATTCCCCCAGTCAGATGACCCTTAGGCAGGAAAATGCTCTAAGTATTAGGGTAAAGGGTCACATAATCACATCTTTGTATTATGTACAAGTTTGGGGTCATTTTCTTAACACTCCTTATCACAACAGAAGCCACTCAGTCCAGCTGCTGCCTCCCAATCTGGCCTGAGTTCCCTTTTCTCTGCCCTTTGCTCTCCAAGTACAGCCCCACAAACCTCCTTCCAGTTCCCTGAAACCAAATGCACTTTCCTTCCTACCTCTGGGCGTTTGCACTTGCTGTTTTCTTTGCTGGGAACATGATTTCCTTGGTTCTCAGCATGGCTCCTCCTTCCCATCAATCAGGTCACCCTCCCCAAAATATCTCCCACCCCCATTCACTCCCTGACACGCCACCCTATTTAATGCCCTAACATAGTTCCTAAAATTATCTGAAATCATCTTGTCTACTGTTTGTTCACTTGTAGATTGACCGATTTCCTCAACTAGAATGAAAGCCCCAGGTGGGCAAGGATTTTGTCATTGTTTTCACTGCTGTCTCCCCAAAGCTTGGAGAGGGGCCTCAGTAAAGATTCAGTAAGATCTGCTGGGGCCAGACGCGAAGGCTCACGCCCGTAATCCTAGCACTTTGGAAGGTTGAGGCAGGCAGATCACTTGAGGTCAGGAGTTTGAGAACAGTCTGGTCAACATGGCGAAACCCCCTCTCTATTAAAAATACAAAAATTAACCAGGCATGGCGGCACGCACCTGTAATCCTGGCTACTCAGAAGGCTGAGGTGGGAGAATCACTTGAACCTGGGAGGTGGAGGCTGCAGTGAGCCGGGATCACACCCTGCACTCCAGCTTGGGTGACAGAGCGAGACTCCACCTCAAAAATAACATAACATAACATAACATAACATAACATAACATAACATAACATAACATAAATAAAATAAAATAAAATAAAATAAAAATCTGTTGGACACTTTCCCTTCATCTGCTTTCCTCCTCCTTGCTCTACTTCCACGTCTCTCTTTATTTTTGTCTTTCTCTCCATTCTGTGTCCTCCTCATTTTTTCTGCTTGTCCTCCACCTTCCCCTTAAGTGACCGCAATATGGGATCACAGTGAACTAGGGTTTCTTGCTCCCTCTTCATTTATTTGAGAAACTCCTCAGAACTGTGGCCCACGTCTGTGCCGGCAGGGACTCAGTCCGACATGGTTTCTGGCCTCGGGGAGCTCACTGATGGTGGAGGCAGTGAGGCCGGGGCACGTGGTCACCTCCCGTGGGGGATGGCGGCCGGTGCTGTGGGACAGAGGCAGATCCAGGCCGTGGGCACTGCAAGGAAAGCCAGGGAGGGCTCTGGAAGAGGGAACACTTGAGATGGAAATCGTAGGCGGAGGAGCAGCACGAATACAGGCAAGGAGGTGGAAAAGTGAGACGGGAACAGAAACAACCCAGCTCGCTTCAACAGTGAATGGCAAGGATGAGGTGGCCAGGGAGAAGGTTTAGAGCTCTCAACACCAGGCTAGGGAGCTTGAATACTACAGATTTTCGGTAAACAATTCAATTTAAAATTTTTAATTTAATTTAAAAACTGGCCAAGTTAATTTATTTTCCCAAGAAAGAAAGAGAGAAAGGAAGGAGGAAAGAAAGGAAGAGAGGGAGGGAGAGAGGGAGGGAAGGAGGGAAGATTAAGTTCTTACTGCTTCTGGGGCCCTCTATTAATTATCCCTATTCCTTGATTGAAAGCAACACTTCTCACCCCCAGCAGAGCATGAGCAGATGTAACAGAGTAGTTCATGTTTTAATTGTTTCTACCATGATTTTTTTTTTTTTTTTGGAATCTACCGTGATTTACTGAATCATTTCTAGTTTTAATACATTTCTGTAATGACTTTGGCTTGTTTTCTAATCTGTAGCTAATGACAATGATAATAACAGTACCGCAGGATTTATAATCAAAGTTGCATTAAAATAATATTAGCAACAATGAATTTATTAATACATGTTTGCTCAGCAAACACTTTCTGAATATCTAGTCCATGCAAGATTCTGTATTAGTAACAATGTCTTGGCTTCTCACAAATATAAAACACTGGGATATGTCAACTAAAATATCTGAGACTATTTGACAACCAGTATGGGAGTTGGAGGATCTTACAATGTTCCCACATATTTATCTGACTGAATTTTCACCAGACTGGGTGTGGTAGGCAAAGTTTTGGCCGCATTGACCTTCACCCCTTGGAATTACCTCCATGAATATTTTATGTTACATGGCAAAAGGGACTTTGCAGATGTCATGAAGGTTACTAATCAGTTGACCTTAAATTATTATACAGGTAAGCCCAGTATAGTCACACAAGTCTTTAAAAGCAGAGATCTTTTTTACCTAATAGCAGAGGGGAGATCAGAGATTGGAAGCATGAGATGAGTTTGATATGCCATTGTTGGTTTGAAGATGAAGAGGTCCACATGTCAAGAAAGCAGGGACCTCTGTTCTACAATTGCAAGAAACTGAACTCTGCCAGTAACCAGAATGAGCATGGAAGCAAATCTTTCCTAGTTGAGCCTCCAGATACGAACCCAGCCCAGGTGACACCTTGATTTTGGTCATATGAAGCCCTGACAAAGGGACCCAGGGGAGCCACACTGTGCCCAGACTTCTGGCATAGAACTGTCAGACAATAAATAGGTGTGGTTTACATCACCAAATTTGTGGTGATCGGTTACAGAAGCATAGAAAGCAAATACACTCAGGTAAAATGAGAAAAATAAGAATGACACAGTAAGGTTTTCCTTAAAGTTAATTCCATTTGAAAAACGATCCTTAATTTACAGATGAGGTCCTTTGTAGTTGTATGGTGTTGAAATATTTTTCTGTTATAAAAGGATATAAATGAGAGAGGTCTTGTTTTTAATGTCCTGACACGACAAAATAGAAAACATTTTCACCCTATGTAAGTTTCTGTTCCATGGCCCTCCCCTTCTTGGTGTGTGAAATCCCAACATCTAGGCATTTCTAATCTAGCCCCACACTCTCAATTTCAGATGCAGAGACTGAGGACTAGAGAGGAGAAGGGATTTGTCCACTGTCTTGCCAGGATTAGGAGAGGGATTCCTGGATTCCCAGTCTCTCAGCATTCGAATAGTCTAGAGAACTCAACAGGAGAAGAGAAGTTTAAAGCTAACAGCATTCTAGAAAAGACCATTTCCCCCAGGATAATGCCACAAGCCTAGGTCTCCAGATCAGAGCTCTTGGCTAGAAGCAAGAGAAACAACACACTGGGCACCAAGCATGCTTCCCTAGCTCCCCTAAAGGGAGCATCTTTGCAGTGAATAACAAAATAAATCACATGGATGTATCTGTCCCATTTTCGATGCTATTTTCCCTTATCCTAATTTCTAATGCTGTATCTTCTTACCTAACATGATTCATGTCCCAAATAGATGGACTTTCCAGCTCCCCAAAGGTGAATTTTGGGGGCTGGATCAGCTTAGAGTTTTTTTGTTTGTTTGTTTTGTTTTTTGAGACGGAGTCTCGCTCTGTCGCCCAGGCTGGAGTGCAGTGGCGCGATCTCGGCTCACTGCAAGCTCCGCCTCCCGGGTTTATGCCATTCTCCTGCCTCAGCCTCCCGAGTAGCTGGGACTACAGGCGCCCGCCGCCACGCCCAGCTAATTTTTTGCATTTTTTAGTAGAGACGGGATTTCACCATGTTAGCCAGGATGGTCTCGATCTCCTGACCTCGTGATCCGCCTGCCTCGGCCTCCCAAAGTGCTGGGATTACAGGCGTTAGCCACCGCGCCCGGCCAGCTTAGAGTTTTTTAAACTCAGCCCCTCAGGGGCCTAAAGCCCAGCAGATAGGGCAGTGAAAGGAGCACTGAGCTCCTGGCCTTCACTTCAACCAGCAGCTCCTCTGCCATCTGCTTCATCTATAGCATCAGAGCTCCACAGAACACTTAATTTTAAAGCTAGTAGTTTAAAAACACTTAATTACACTGCTAGTAGCAAAAGTGTTTGAAAACCACCCAGATGACCCTGAAGGTCCTTACAGAGTATAGTGTTTGTCTCTGGCCTCAGGCAGGGTGGGTGAGTGTCTTATAAGCATGGTGTTTCGGCATACACGCCAGAGGCTACCCACTGTAAGTTAATCCACTGCACAGGAATGTACCTAATGATCAAGTCACCAAATCGCTGGGGAACTTCTCTAAGTTTTAGTTTCCTGAAGGACTCCTTGCAGATACATTGCCACAGCCATTTCACAGGATTTGTCCTTTCAGCTCAGGTGAAAGTCAATATTATGCGTATTTCACATTTTCCCTTCTCTAATGCTGCACTTGGAGATGTTCCCCTAAAGGGCTGTTGATTACTCTCCTCTTCTTGCGGACCAGCCCCAGCCTGAGCCAGGGAAATGCCGGAAGCTTTTCGATACCCCATTTAAGGTATCTGTCTGACAGCTTTTAGTGAGCTGTTCACTGGGCAAAACCATCATTCTGAGAAGTTATTTACGGCAAGTTGTCTTTCCGTGATTTGGTTTTTGATGAATTACTCTCAGAGCCACTCTAAGGGGGGTCTGTGTCCTGGAAGAAAGCTATGGGCTTTATCATGCTCTCCTTTTCCCCCCACTTCCCCCACCAGAAACCCCACTCACTTCTAGAGGATATTCTGACTGGTTGGCAATGGCCACAACCTGACCAGCAGGCAGGAAGTAATTCATCACGGTTCATACTCTCATGCAATAGCTCAAAGCTTCATGACTGGCCTAGCCTCTGTCTTCAGTCTTGCCACCTGGAGATTGGCTCTAGCACATAATAGGTGCTCCATAAGTGCTGCCTTCCTTCCCTCCCTCTTCTCTCTGGTATTTGTTACTACCTTCCTTTGACTCCTCATCTACTGAAGCTCATGGTCACTACCTCACAACTCCTGTCTGCTGTTCCACTGCCAAGGGCTTCTCCTTTCCTATAAGGACTTACCACAGAGAACTCATCACTGGCACATATAGGCTCTTAAAATTCAGCACTTAAAAATGGGAACAGATCCAAAAGCCATGAAAATCAATTTTCAAATGAAAAAGTGAGGCTCCAGATGAAATCCATTTTCATTTAAATCTCATTTTTAAAGAATTAAAATACTTTTTTGATTTAAAAATTTCAAAGAAAATGTTGCTGAGAGTTAAAATGTAAAAATGCCAAGAAAATGTCAGAGTTAATAACAACCCATCTGAAACTGGGAATTACTCCATGCAGAATTTCAGAATGGAAAGAGAATTTAAAAGCTAATGTGTCCAACGTGCCTCCGTTAGAAAGTCCCCTCTGGGCCTCCCGCACAGGAGCACTCAGTATGTGCTCACTTCTGTCCCTCCAGTGCCAGGGATCTCACTCTCTCACTAGGGAGCTAATTTGCCCTCAGCCAGCTCTGCTTCTTTGAAAATTCTTCCTATCATTGGCCTGGAAATCAGATAGCTAAGCTCCACAGAGTGACTCAGAGAGATGTCTTCAGGCTAAACTACCCTTAGCCCTTCCAATCATCCCCATACAGGACAGTTTTACAGCCTGCTTGTCCAAGAGTTATTTCATGAACAGCCTTTGGAGGACAGATTTTGGGGGCATGTAGCACCTAGAATGGTCCCGCAAATACCTCCATCTGCCCTGCCCAGGAAAGCAACGCTAGCTGACGTATACCGTGCCCTCAATATGCGTTAGGCACAGTACTAAGAACTTGATGTCAAGGATATTATTCATGTCTCACAATATTATTAAAAGCTATAGGCTGAGCATCCCTAATTCAAAAATCTGAAATCCAAAATGCTCCAAAATCCAAAACTTTTTGAGCACAAATATGCTGCTCAATAAAAATGTTCACTGGAGCATTTTGGATTTTGAATATTTGGATTTGGGATGTTCAGTCTTTAAATACAACGCAGCTACATCAAAACCTGAAAAACTCCAAAATCTGAAACATTTCTAGTCCCAAGTATTTTGGATAAGGGGTACTCAACTTGTACTGTTATTTCCCTGTTACAGATAAGGAATTTGAGGCTCAGAAATAATAACTTGTCCAATTTCAGGTAGTCTAACTTCAGAGCACCGTTTTATTTTAAATAAGAATATGCTACGAAATATTTCACTCAAAGAATATTCCATATACAATAACTTAATAAGGTATGAAAAATAGTAATGTGAACACACGTACATCCAGCATCACAGTTATGTTGAAGACCTCTGTGCCCACACCTGCACATAGCCCTCCTTCACCCAGGCGGAGCCCCAGGCCTGAATTTTGCATTTATCCTTCTTTTCTTTTTTTTTTTTTTTTTTTGAGACCATCTCTCACTCTATCACCTAGGCTGGAGTGCAATGGCATGATCTTGGCTCACTGCAACTTCTGCCTCCCAGGTTCAAGCAATTCTCCTACCTCAGCCTCCTGAATAGATGAGATCACAAGGCACATGCCACTGTGCCCAGCTAATTTTTGTATTTTTAGTAGAGATGAGGTTGTGCCATGTTGGCCAGGCTGGTCTTCAACTCCTGACCTCAAGTGATCCACCCACCTTGGCCTTCCAAAGTGCTGGGATTATAGAAGTGAGCCACCGCGCCAGCCCCTTCTTTGCTTTTCTTTACAGTTTTATATGTATGTGTTTCTTAAACACTATATCATTTAATGTTACTCATTTTTGAACATACATATAAATGGAATTGTGTTTATACATTTCACCTGAAACTTGCTCTTATGGCTCCACGTTACGTTTGTGAGATTTTATACGCTGACTATAGCTGTGGTTCATTCATTTTCACAGCTGTGTAGTATGCCATTGTGTGAATATGCCACTGTTTGTTCATTCCTCTGCCAATGGACCCTTGGGCTGTTTCCAGCATTTCGTTTGGTTGCTGCTGTAAGCAAGATGGTCGAATATTTCCATACCTGCCTCCTGGCACACATATGAAGAGTTTCTCTAGGGTATAAACCTGGAAATTCAGTTGTTGAATCAGAGCGTTTGCTGCATGTTCTCTAAGTGGTTTTATCCATTTACACTCCCATCAGCAGTGTTTTAGAGATCTCACTGCTCCATATCCTTGCCAGCTTTAATTTCTGCCAGTCTTGTGGGTATTTGATATCACATTTCAATTTGCATGTTCCTGATTACTAAAGAGGTTAAGCCATCTTTTCATATGCTTATAGCCTGTGTTTCCTCTTTTGGACTGGTGACTTTGCCCATTTTTCTACTGGGTTGTTTGTCTTTTCCTTATTGATTTGTTCAGAGCACTCCCAGCCACAATGCCAAGCTGAATGAAACAATCACCTCCCACATTCTGAGTATTGACTTCTGTTAATGCAGCCTCAGTCTGCACACCTTCTATTGGGCTCCTACATCATACAGAGCTTGCTGTCAGTCAAAACTACTAAATCAGCACCTATTATCTTGGGTAGCAAAACACCTACAATCCTTGGTGCCCAGGGGAGAAAAAACCTATGTGATAAAATCCAGTCAACCAAAAGATGAATCAAAAATATAGATCTCAGGAATGGAGGAGGACTTGTGGTAAAAAAAAGGAGTGATAGTGAGCGCAAGACCTATTTCACGTGAAACAACTGGCAATGTGAAGATCATAATGGAACATAAAATGCAAGAGGCAGAGGAGGGAAGAGAAGTTGTAAGATTGTTAATTTCCTCTTCTTCCATAGAAGGGCTTTAATCGATACCATCTAAAATTGAAAACTGTAGTTTAAAAGCCAGGATTTTAACCTCACTGCTTTTCATAATCTTTTATTACCCTTGGAGAGACATTTTGGAAACAAATATTTTCTGTAGCAAAGGCAGAATTGTTTAATGGTGAGCAATTCCTTCTATTTTACTTTTCCTCATTTGCTTCTGTTACACGCAAATAAATAAAATTCAACAACAATCTAAAGTAGGATGCAATAATGATCTCATTTTATAAAATTATTTCTTTATAATATATGCATAGAGAGATATCTGGAATGAGAATCACTGAATGTTAAAGGTTATGAGATTTCAGTGGTTTTTTTGTTCTTTCTTCTTTTACTTAAATAAAAAAAAAATACAGATTACTTTTATAAAAACAGAAAGTCATTTTTAAACTGGTAAGCTTTCCACACCCAGGATGCTTTCTCAATCACTGAAGTTTCCCTCTTTCTGTTCATCTGTGGGTGATTTTCTGAACCTAAGAACAGACTTTAACATTTATCATTGCTAAATCATGTTCAAAATTAGCCCAGCACCATGTCCAACTGAATTAAACATACACTATATTGTTTTGCCATTGCAACTAATTCACTGAAACATTTTCAATCATCTACTAAGTACTAGGAGCTGTCCAGGAAACAGTAAGTTCATGTGACCTATAAAAATTATTTGAACAGAACAGGTACCCAATAAACATTTACTGAAGTGCTAAATTTAGAAACAAGAATAGTAATAATAATAACACAGTGAGCCCTTATATAGCATTTGCCTGTGCCAGACACTATTCTAATTGCTTTATACACACTAACTCACTGAATCTTCCCAATAACCCTATGAATCATGTCCCATTATTATCCACATTTTAATAGATGAAGAAACTGAGGATCAGAGAGGTGAGTATTTGCCCCAAGTTGCACATAGTGAGTGAGGGGCAGAGTTGGGAGTCAAACCCATGGAGTCAGGCTCCAGAGTCCATGCTCCATCATATCCATGTTCTGTTCTTCTTCTTGGGCACACGGTGAGACGACATTTCCCAGCCCTCCTTATAATTAGGTGTGACTACCGAGTTTTGGGCAATGGACTATGAACAAAGACAATGTGTGCCATGCCCAGGTTGGCCTGTAAAACCATTCCATGGGCATTCTGTGCTCTCTTTTCCATCCATAGTGTGAGTGGGGAAAAAAAATCCAAGGACCTGAAACAGGAAGAACCCCCCCCAGATCCCAAATCCCTGTGGCAATCCTGGAAGGGGACATCACCATGTCACGAGAGAAACCATCCCAAGGAGGACAGCCTTATGAGCTGACAGCCTCCAGGTGCAGTGTCTTTGGGTATGCCTCAGAGGAGGCCACCCTCTCCCCAGACCCCTCCAGCCATGGACTGAGCATGGCAGAGGAATAAGGGCTCCTCATTTCTGGCCAGTGTAAGACTTGACTACAGGTGATCTCTGAGCCCACTGGTCCAGCTGGAACTTTCTTAGAGCAGTACTGCTGCCAGGGACTCTTCCTACCAGAGCCTCTTTCCTTCTCCGCTCCCTTTACTGGTGTCAAACCCACCGCACAGTGTGAAGGCTCACCCTGCCCATCTCTCTTCATATCCTTTCAAAGGAATTTCCCCAGGGCCCCTCTAACTCTGAGCATCTGCTTCCCAGAACACCAACCAACACACCCCTTCAAGCTGCACTTGACAATGACATAAGCAAGAAATAGCTTTCATTCATGAAACTTCTGGGCTATAGAGGTGCAGTCACTACAGAGAGGCTGTATCAACTAACAAACATCCTTAAATGCCTGCTGTAAGCATTTTGAAACATAAAGAACCAGCACACCTGGGAACTATTAAAGAAGGGTAAAGACAGTTGAGAGAGACAAGTAAAGATTACAGGAAAGGGTACAAAGTGTATATGCCTTACATTTTAAAAAGTGTTTTCCTATCATTCAAGACACTTACGTCAAACCAGAACGAGAATTTCAGGGATATAGCCAGAGATAACTAAGGTGTACTGAGCTTGGCTGTCTTTTTTTTTAAGACAGGATCTCCCCCTGTCACTCAAGCTAGAGTTAAGTGGTACCATGGTGGCTCACAGTAGCCTCAACCTCCTGGGCTCAAATGATCCTCCCACCTCAGCCTCCTTAGTACCTGGGACCACAGGTGCACACCACCACCACCACACTAATTTTTTAATTTTTTGCAGAGACATGTCTCACAATGTTGCCTAAACTGGTCTTGAACTCCTGGACTTGAACTCCCGGGATCAAGCAATCCTTCCACCTTGGCCTTCCAAAGTGCTAGGATTACAGGCATGAGTCATCATGCCCTGCTGAACTAAGTTGTCTTATTCCCTTCGGTCCCCCTACGCCTATCAAAGATTTTGGCCCCAAACAGGTGTTTAATACATCCTGGCTGGACTAAATTACTGCTGCCTGGCAGATACAATCACTGCTGGTGGGTAGAGCCTGAAATAAAAGTAGTCATATCCATAGCTCTGTCCCAAACAGCTTATTAACTCCAGCCATCTTGAGTTTTTCACACCCCTTCCCCGGGGTGATGGACAGACCATCTGCTTCTAAAAGTCTCCAGAGAGCCAGGCTGTCCATCCTGAACACTGAGAAAAACTGGCATTTCTGTATTCTCCCTGAAGCTGTCACTCTGAATTCCTGGCCGGCTGCAGACTGTGTTATTTGAGGATGATGGAGCCATAGCACACATCTCTCCTCTGCACTGTTAAAGCCAATTACCCAATTTACAAAATGTTTCTCAAAGACTGGGAGATACAAACTGCGTCTCCTAATTAGCTGTCAGTAAGCCTCCCCACATATGCAGGTGTGACATTTTTAAAAGGCAGGGTCACAAACACAAAGTGTGCTCGGGCTGCCGGTCAGGATGGCGGTGCTCTTTTCTGCAGGTTTGTGCAAATATCACATGTTGGCAGCCCTTCTCCGGGGGTGGGGGCTGGATCGCCCTCTTAAGAGATTCCAAACTCCAACTATGTGTGCCACCAAGCCATCGCCACTCCTTTCCATTCCACAGTTGTGGGGCACATTGGTTCAACATTGGCTGGGCGCCTGAGCTAGGTAGGGGAAGATGAGATGGGTAAGACTGGATCCTTGCTCTCATGGGATTTATAATCTGGAGTGGGTCAGAGATACAGAAATAATTTAGAAACATGTGGTAAATGGTGTAATGGAGGGTTGGACCTGGAGTTAGAGAATATTCATTCATCCCATAAACGCCCCCTAGGTGATGAAGAACCAGGTCCCATGGTAGATGCTGAGGACACATAAAAGGTGACATACAGTCTTGGCCATCAGGGAGCTTTCTGTTCAGGAGGGAAGAGAAGATTCAAACAGCCATAACACGGGGCAGGATAGAAGTGGGAGCAATGGCAGAGACATAAGTCACACAAAAAAGGGAAGGAATATTCAAATCACACTGAGATATTCTGCCAAGACTTCTTGGAGGAGGCGGCATTTGAGCTGAGCCTTGCAAGAGGAGCGGGAGACTGAAGTGGTGGGAGGGCACACCAGAATGAGTTACCAGCAAGAGTGAAGGCTTTGAAATAGGAAGGTGCAGGGCACCTCAGAGAAAAGGTCCATCCTGTTCACTAGCAGGAGCACAGGATGGAGAAGGGATGGGTGGGGTCAGACTGGCTTGAGCCAGCACAACAGGAACATTGAACACAGGTAGGTGTGGTTTTCTTTCCTTCAGGCAGCGAGAAGTCACTGCAGCACTTTCACCAGGGGAGTGCCAAGAGGGAAGAGGCACTTGCTTTACACAGATGCTTCTGGCAGCTGGGGCAGAGGAGGAAGGCCCAATGGGGAGGAAGGAGGCTGGGGACAGGTGGGTGCATTGGTCCAGGCGTGAAGTGCTGGTGGATGGCTTGGCAAGCAACTTGGCCTAGCAACCCTGGGAAAGACGTGTGTCCACTGGGGAATTCATTAGCCAAAGGTCTGTGAGGCGTAGGTTTGACCAATTCATGATGTCAACAAGACTCGTTCAAATGGGTCCATCTCAGTAGTCTCCTTCATGGGAGGTCAATGATGGGGAAGACTGACGAGGAAAGAGACCGAAGAAAGAATAAACCAGCTATGTCAGGCACAGGATGTCAGCTCCAGACCTGCCACTGCCTCACTCTGTGACCCACCTCATCTGTGCTTCACTTAAAAAACAAAAATGTTGAGTTAACAGATTTGTCATTCATCAGAGTTAGCAAAGCAAAGCAGGCTATATTTTGGCAACGAACAACCCCTAAATTTCAGTGGGTCACCCCAGGAAAAGTTGATTCCTCTCTCAAGCAAGGGTGGGTGCTTGACACATCCCAGATACCTAGGAGCCCAAGTTAATGGAACAACTGCCATCTTGAATGCAGCCAGTTGCCAATGGGGAAGGAAAATGAAAACTCTGGAGAGGTTCAGCCAGCAATTAAATTGACCTCATTGACTGGACACAGCCCATGAGACAGGCATGGCCCCACCCAAGTACCAGGGACACAAAGTGCAACTTACTAAGTGAGGAGAGAACCAGATACCAGGGAGCCTACTATGACTGCCACAGATGTGTTTTTCACATCTACAGCCCACCAGTCTGTGTTTTTGTCTGCACTCAAGGGCAGATTTTGGTTCAATTTATACATATCCAGTTAACATTTATTTAATACTGACCTATGTGCCAGGAAATAAGCTAAATTCTTTATATGCATTAGCTCACTTACTATTTATAACATATCTCATTTAATATTTGTAATGACCCCATAGGGTAGATACCATTATTAACATTCATTTAACAGAGGAGGAAAGACAGGTTCAGGGAGCTTAACTGACAAGTTCAAGATCACACGACTAGTAAGCCATGAAGCCTGCACTCAAACCCAGACTATCATCCTCCAAACCTTATGTTCTTAGGAATGAGGCCATCTCTTTAGAGCTGGCCAGAGATAGGGTGAAAGGCCTTTGAGAGCAGTGAGAAGTCTGCAGGAGAGTGTTGTAGAAATGATTACTTCACCAAGTGAAGGAATAGATTCTAATCCTGAGAATCCATAAGGAAAGGCAAAGAGCCAGGGAAAGTGAGGATATGTCTTAGAACAGCAAGTCCAGTAACTCTCCAGGTTGGAGCACTAAAAGCGTGAATGGGAGATGTGAGGGGTGAGACTGGAAAGGGAGGCTGGGGCAGCCTCTGGTAGGCCCTGAGCCGGCCAGTGCCAGCTTAAGGAGGTTGCCCCTTATTCTTCAGTCCATAGCGAGTTTCCTTTTGTTTTACCATTTTATTTTAGTTATTTATTTTTTCTTTTTTGGAGACAGGGTCTCACTCTGTTGCCCAGGCTGGAGTGGAGTGGTACAATCACAACCCACTGCAGATTTGACCTCCTGGGCTCAAGTGATCCTCCCACCTAGGGCTCCTAAAGCTCTGGGATTACAAGCGTGAACCACCACACCTGGCCATTCTAATTATTTCTAAGTGAACAATTCACTGGCATTAAGTGCACTCACCATGTTGTATAACCATCACCACTATCTATTTCCAGAATGTTTTCATCATCCTGAACAGAAAAGCTCTGCACCCATTAAACCCTGGAACTTCTTAAGAGTGCTCTGACCTGATCATGACATCAGCAGAGCTGAGGACAGGGAAGACGACCCTGGCAGCCACTTGAAGGGCGTTATTCAAGTGAGGAAGGGCAGGGCATGGGGAGGGGTGAGAGACCAGTACAGTGGTCCAGGGGCAACGGCAAGTGCAGGGGGAAGGGGTCAGATCAGGAACAAGAGGAAGAGTAGCCTCTGGGAGAGAGGGGAGTCCTAGCTTCCTTCCTTCAGGGGCTGTGTGAGTCTGGGCCACCAGGACCCTCTGAGGTAGAGAAGCCAGGAGGGGGTGCTGGGCCCAGAGGACACTGCTGAGTCCAGCACTGGGCACAAGGCTGGTGAGGCACTGGCCAGCTGCCCACGCTACCGACTTTCCCTTGGGAGCCATGTCCCCGAATCTGACAGTCCTTCCTGGCACATGGGCCACAGCTATCCCGACAGCTCCCCTATGTGCAAACACCTGCTGGGCGCCTGCTG
Source organism: Mandrillus leucophaeus (assembly GCF_000951045.1). Lineage (NCBI taxonomy): Eukaryota > Metazoa > Chordata > Mammalia > Primates > Cercopithecidae > Mandrillus > Mandrillus leucophaeus. The sequence continues at coordinate 2,103,630 of NW_012104621.1, forward strand.
AGAGATGAAGGGTGGCTGCAGGGTGGGTCCTCACCCCATCTCCGTGGCCACGCTCATTCCTCAGGTGCCCGCCCTCCATCTGCAGCGACTCAGCTGGAGTTAATTATGTGCCTCGCTTGTCCTCCAGCTGGGGACATGGTGGTCACTCCCCCACCTGACAGATGAGGGCTGGACTGCTGTCACATCACTGTGACCAGGGACTCTACTCAAGGGCTCCAATTCTCCGAGCCCGGCATAAGTCCTTCTGCCTCTCTGCATCACAAGCTGCTGCAGGCACCTGTTTCCAGAGGCCCTTCCCAGGGGCGATTTCCCCAACACCCCAGCATCTCAGGTCTGATCTCACAAACACAGTGTTGCCCACACTTGGAGGTTGTAAGGGAGTTCTGGGGTCCAGGCTGCACAAGCAGCCTTGAGCATAGCTGTGTTCCCATCTCAACATCCTGCTCCCAGGTCCCAGCTCCTCCACATCTGAGGTCCTAATGCACCTTCCCAGTGTCTAGCCCCAGGACTCAATTCTGGGCCGCCTCCCACCCCATGGCTGAGAGCCTGCTAAGGAGTCCCCAAGCCCATCACCACACTGCCTGCGCAGGGGCTGGCACCTGGTGCTGCCTCTGGATTCACGGAAGAATGTGAGGCCTGTCCCTGCCTAGGAAAGGGGGCAAAGGGGTTTCAGCTTGGAACCTTGCTAGACGGACAGAGCAGTAGATACCATCAAGTGCTGGGAGGGGAGGGGAGGGGCTCTAGGAGAGGAATTCACTGGAGGGGTGGGGCCCAGGGAAGGCTCCTGTGGCTCTTGAGGCAGCAGTTTGGGACCAGTGCATTTAGGAGCATAACCCCTGGGGAAGCCCCTTGGCAGGACCTCTCGACCAGGTGGCTGGCACAATTTGAAGAGCAGCAGCCTTTGGAAGGCCAGAGGGAGGTGCAGACCTGCACAGGGCAGCCCATCCCCAGAGGTGAAAGTCAAAGCCCACATCTGATAGGGGAGCAGCTCTCAGGCCTGGTCCTCCCTTTGTATAACAGGGAAGTAACGCTGGGAAGGCCTAACCATGGCACTCGAGGGAGCTGCATGGGGCAGAAGCCCGAGCCCTTTGCTAACCATGAATGCTGAATTTATTGTTTGATGTGCTAGGCGTTTACTGAGGATCTCCTTCAGGCCAAGATCTGCCAGGCACTTGGCAAACAGGAGGAAACAGGTCAGAGCTCTGTTCTCAGGGAGCTCACATGCCAGCGGGGATGAGAGAGGGCACAGTCACCACAGAGGAGGGTGTCTTAGTCTACTTGGGCTTCTATCACAAAAAAACACAAACTGGGCAGATGAGAAACAACAGAAATTCATTTCCAACCGTTCTGGAGGCCGGAACGTTTGAGATCAAGGCGCCAGCAGATTTGGTGTCTAGTGAAGGCTGCTTTCCTGGTTTATGGACGGCGCCTTCTGGCTGTGTCCTTACATGGCGGGAGAGGAGAACAAGCTCCCTTGCACCTCTTTTATAAGGCGGGATCCATTCATGAGGGCTCTACCCTCGTGACCTAATCACCCCACTTCCCAAAGGCCCTGCCTCCTAATACCATCACTTTGGGGGCTAGTATTTCAACATATGACTCTGGGAGGGGGGAAGGAAACATTTAGACTGTAGCAGATGGGACAGCATACCATGAAAGGGGCAGCAGAGGGTGTGGAGTCCAGAGCCAGCCGCCAGATGCAGTGCCAGGAATCAGGGAAGCCTTCCTGCAGGGGTGCGGTGCTTGGTGCTTTTGCTGAGTCTTGATGCATAAGGAGAAGTCAGCCAAATGGACAGGGTGAAGGAGGGTGGCCTACCGTGAGCAGGGTGCCCAGGTTCCAACCACGAGGCACTCCCTGCTCAGACACAGGGAAAAGTAAGGCTACATGAGGCCCTCCACTGTCCCCTCCTCAGAACTCTGCTCCATAAACACCTGTCACAGGCTCCTGGGCCCTTTCTCAGATCCAAAGACAAAGAAAACATTACCTTCACAAAGCCTGCAGACAGGACAGAAGGCCTTTTTCGGGTTCACTCACTTTCATGCAGGAAAAAAGTATTATTTTTTTCTCTGAATAGCAACCTTGCTGTGAAATTGTTACTCAGTTTTCTTATTAAGTTTAACAAACCCTTCCTGAAACTTGAAAACTATTTGAACTCAGTTTTTCTTGCAATTAAAAAAAAAAAAACTAGCAGGAAAATAAATAAGGCAGACACAGAAGGACAAATACTGTATGATCCCACCTATATGAGATACCTAAGGTAGTCAAGTTCATGGAGACAGGAAGAAGAACCGTGGTCGCCAGGGGTGGGGGAGAGGGGACTGGGGAGCTAGTGTTTAATGAGTATGAAGTTTCAGTTTGATATTCCCAGAAGTTCTGGGAATAGATAGTGGTGATGATCGTACAACAACGTAAATGTACTTAATGCTGCTGAGCTGTATATTTAAAAAATGATTAAAATTGTCAATTTAGTCTATGCATATTTTGTCACAATTAAAAAAACAATCGGGGGCCGGGCGCAGTGGCTCACGCCTGTAATCCTAGCACTTTGGGAGGCCGAGGTGGGCGGATTACAAGGTCAGGAAATCAAGGCCAACCTGGGTAACATGGTGAAACCCTGTCTCTACTAAAAATACAAAAAAGTTAGCCAGGCATGGTGGCAGGCACCTGTAGTCCCAGATACTCGGGAGGCTGAGGCAGCAGAATGGCGTGAACCCGGGAGGCAGAGCTTGCAGTGAGCTGAGATCACACCACTGCACTCCAGCCTGGGCAACAGAGCGAGACTCTGTCTCAAAAAAAAAAAAAAAAAAAAAAAATCAGGAAGGTAATACTTTCCCCAGGACAAATCTCCAGGCCTCTCTAAAACACAGTTTTCTCTTCTGTAAAATGGGGGGGAGAAATCCATTCCCCCCCATTCTTTTATTGTTGTTTTTCTGCAATAGGGTCTTACTCTGTTGCCCAGGCTGGAGTGCAGTGGTGCCATCTTAGCTCACTACAGCCTTGACCACCCAGGGCTCCAGCGATCCTCCCACCTCAGCCTCTCGAGTAGCTGGGACTACAGGCGTGCACCACCACCCCCAGCTACTTTTTTGTAATTTTTAGTAGAGAGAGGGTTTCACCATGTTGCCCGGGTTGGTCTCGAACTCCTGAGTTCAAGCGATCTCCCCACCTCAGCCTCTCAAAGTGCTAGGATTACAGGCATGAGCCACCGTGGCCAGCCCATTCCTCCCTATTCTTTGAGCTTGGTAGGGAGAGAGAATCCGTGCCTTTGTTCTCTGCCAGGTCACGAAAGCATTTTCCAAATGATACTTTACAAAAAAAAAAAAAAAAAACTAAAGAGAAATTAAAATGGAACTAAATATTGATATACAAAAGCACAAAATGGCCCCATATCTAGAGGGTCAATTCCTGGATGGACAGGAGGCTGGAGGTTGTATTGCACGAGAGAAGGAGGTTGCCCAGAGTACACAGCAATGGAGCTGAGCAGGTCTCGGTCTCCTCCCCCAGCCCTAAGTCCTCTTTCCCCAGCCATAGGTCCCCAAACCCTTAAGAGGGTATGTGGCTTCTGCCATGACACCTGTGTCCCATTCCCTTTGCCTGGCCAAGTCCATGCATCTTGCTTTCTTCTGGAAGTCTTTGCCAGATAAGATGCTCCTTCCATGGGTTGAGTCAGCACCCTCTGTTGGGGAAGGTCCATGGAGCCCCTGCCTCTCTCCTGCATCTCTGTAGCTTAAGAGTCAAGCGTCCGGCTCTGGAGCCAGATGTCTGACTTCAAGTATCCCACTTACTAGCTGAAGGACCTTGGGCAGACTTTTAACTTCAGTTTCCTTCCCCATAAACAAGGATGATAATAGTGTTTACGTTATGCAGTTACTGTGAAGGTCAGATGAATTCATTCATTCAAAGGGCTGGGAAGAGTGCCGGTGCCGGTGAACACTTGGGAGATGTTAGCTCTTCCGTGTACTGCCTCAGGACCCCTGCACCTGCACGCACTGAGTGCTCCTACCTGTTTGCTGAATTTTCCCAATCGGGGAAATAAAGGCAGTCACAGCACAGCCTGGGGGGTGGGGGCTCTGGCTTATGGGTTCCCTTCTCAGGCTTCACATTTATACAGCTGTGAAGGACCAGGACCACACCTGCCCTGTCTGGTATCTCCTGAGGAAATGGTAGGGGGATATCCTCAAAGCCCCCCTCCCCATTTTATTCCTATAACAGCCTGGCCCAGCCCAGCCCTGCCATGGAAGGAGCGGGCGATGTGGTCACAACAGGACCATATGGGGACCTGCCCCTTGCTATTTCTCACTATTTCGGGCTAATCTGTTGACATGACAACCAGGCTTTTAGACCCTGCCCCCCAGGGCTCTGTTTCCATCCTTACGCTTGCGTTCTGCGTGACACAGCCTCCATTTACCAGCTGCCTCCGTGGTTGGAGGGGCAGAGTCACAGATTCTGCAAGACCCCCTCCCCTTAACAGCTAGAGCAGGCAGCAGGTGAGACCTCCCACCGGCATCCCTACTCCCAGTATGCATGGGAACTGACAGCTCCCCTCCCCAAAGCCTGCAAGCCTTAGGCAAGCACAGAGGGAGGTCAGGCAATCACCTAGAAGCTTTGCATGAAACCCCAGGGCTGACTCACCTTCCCCAGCCAGGAGCTGATAAGGCCCATCCCCATGCTGCGCTCAGTCTCCAGATACTCATATTTTAGGAAATATTAGGTCAACAAGGGATCCCAGGGGTTGTCTGGGCCAAGCGCTGCATTGTGAACCCAAGTGGTGCAGCTTGTCTGAGATCTACAGGCCCCCACCCCTGTCAGCCCATGATTCAGGCCACCCCACCAAGATTCCATACATAGTGCTCGAAAATAGATGGCAAAGAGTGTGTGTGTTCTCCTGCACAACAGAGCACACAGAATTTTATTCTTATGCCGGGAACTTTGTGATCACAAACAACATGCCAGGGACAACATGCACGGGCTGAGTGCCCCCTAGGGTGGCAATAACAGCAGGCAGAAATAATAATAATAGCACTCAGCTCCTGAAGCTTGCTATGCGGCAGGGGAAATCCTGCACACTTCACAATCATCATCTAATGAAGCTGCATGTCCACAGCAACCCCCATTTTACAAAGGTGGAAAGAGAAGCTCAAAGAGTTTACATAACCAACTCCAGGACACACAGACAGCAGGAGGGAAGCTGGGCTTGGGGCCAGCCTGTCTGTGCACTCACCCACAACCTCATGAATCTTGGTGGTGGGGGGAGCTCAAGGATGAAGCGGCAGCAAGCATCACTGCCTTCCCAGAATCCCCACAGCCACCCAGGGTGAGGGCACAGGTAAAGAAACTTCCAGCAACACACTCAGAGCAATAAGAAAAAGTGCTGGGGAGGGGAAGAGTAGATGATTGGGAAGAGCAGGGAAGACAGAATTCACTTATAAGTAAGTTCTTTTTATTTATTTTCATGTTTTTGGAGACAGAGTCTCACTCTGGAGTGCAGTGGTGCAATCTCGGCTCACTGTAACCTCTGCCTCTTGTGTTCAAGCCAACTCTACTGCCTCAGCCTTCCAAGTAGCTGGGATTACAGGCGTGCATCACCACCTCCAGCTAACTTTTTGTATTTTTAATAGAAATGGGGTTTCACCATGTTGCCTAGGCTGGTCTTGAACTCCTGAGCTCAGGCAATCCACCTGCCTTGGCCTCCCAAAGTGCTAGGATTACAGGTGCGAGCCACTGCGCCCAGCCTACTTATAAGCAAGTTCTAAGAGCTGTACCCTGAGCCAGGCTCATTCAGAGACAACATCCATCTGAAAAATTTCTTTCTTAGAAGAGGCCAGTGACTAGAACTGAGGAGGCCGGAGAGACATCTTGGAGGAGGAGGCTTTTGAAAAGGAAGGACAGGAGCGTCCTCATTTTCCACAGTTCAGGAACTGCATCACCTACTCTACAGGTAGAAAGTAAAAAATTCGTGTGCCGCACCCACTGCATCCTCCACACTCTCTAGAAACAGGGTCAACACAAAACTACACAGGGAGATCTACTGTTAATATCGTGCATAAAGAAGAAAACAAAGGAATTTCGCTAGGAGGCTGGCGGGTGCAGTCAGCTGAAGTAAATAAATTAAAATGCGACATTGTTGTCTCTGTGTACATTTGTTTTAATTACTGTTTACTGAAAAACTAAAACTTCACATAGGGAAGAAGAAAAAAAAAGTCCCCAAACGTGCATAACCAGCGTCTGTATGACAGATCTAACTTGGGGCGGGTGGGGTGGGACTTTCGTCTTCAGCTGTCACAGCAGCACCCAGCCAGGGGCACGCACACAGCAGATCAAGCATCTGGAATGGGTTTCCACATGGCTGGCAGACGCTTGGACCTAAAAGCTCATCCAGCGAGCATGAACCCGGCTACCTAGGAGGCGGCATCACACAGCAACCCAGCCTCCGAGCCTGCCCACAGGCCACATGGGATGGGCAGAATTTTCCCTGTTCCATCACAGTACACCACGTGTCCTCTATATGGTTTTCACTCTGTCTTTTATTAATGAGCCTCTTGTAGACACAAATGGCTCCCCCGCCCCCTACCTCCTTATCACCCTGGAGTGGACCTACCTGAAGGCAAGAACCATGCCTGTGCCACCTTTCTTGGGCCTGGCCCTGAGCTCAGGCTGACCAGGAGACAAGATGGCACCCCCAGCTGCTGCATCTGTGGGGAATGGCAGAGAAGGCCTCATTCCTGGGTGGGATCTTTGGTGGCCTTGAAGGTGAGGACTCCAACCTGGGGGTCTCAAACTCAGTTCCTCAGGAGGCCTCTTGAAGAAAGACTGATATGGCATGGCCCTGCTGGGCAGGGCTCTGAGTCCCCACCACCATTTAACCAGAACGGTTCCCTTCTGGAGATTTTATATGTGGACTTCCAGCAAATTGTGTTGGAATGGAGGGTTCTGTAGCCAAGCAGACCAATGAACATCAGGAGACTAGAGCAGCCCCCTGAGGGCCTCGCCGTAGCGGCTGGGCCTCACTCCATCACCTGGGGTCCTCTCAACCTAGGACCTGCAATGGGCACACTAGGCCTGTTTAGCAAATGGACAGAGAAAACAAAACAAAACCTCTCAAGAAACAAGTATAATCTTTAAGTTTCAACACAGGGTGAGGGCCCAGTGTTTTTTCCTGACCCGATGGAGGGTGAATTACACACGATCTTCAATCCCAGGCTGAGGGGGCCACCTCTGTCCTACGGAGCATGTGGCCCCAGGCCCCTCAGACACAGTATGCAGTGGTGCTGACGGGCTCTGAGCGGGGCATACAGGTATACAGCGACCTGCCCAAGGAGGCTCAGGTATCAACTCAGGACACAAAACAGACCTGGGGACCCCACCCCACGTGGCACCAGGAGGCTTTGCCCAAGTCAAGAAGCGGGGGACAGGACAGTGTCTGAATTAGAAGGTGAGGTAGGAATGCCAGGGAGAGATGGGGATGGGTACAAGGCAGTTTGAGGACTGACCAGCCCAGTCTGGCTGAGGCAGACGGTAGGAGAAATGGGCAGAGCCGGAGCGCCAAAGTATTAATAGAAACCCGCCTGGATGCAGAGGGTAGGAATGCGAAGAGTCAATTAAGAAAGGGACAGGCATGCGCTGGCTAATTGCTGAAGCTGGGGGATGGGCTCATGGTGGCAGCTTATCCTACTCTTTCTACTGAGGCATACATCTGAAATCACCCATCATAAAAAGCTCAAGAAAAAATAAGAGGAACAAGGAAGGGCCGTGCGGCCCCCCAAATCTCCCCTTTTCTCATTTCAATGATTCCAGGCACATCCACAGGCCCAAATCACAGCTAAGACATTGGGGCTACAAAGATGGAACAGCTCCTCTTTCTCTGCTGGGCAGAGCACTTCTTCCCAGGGAGTATTTCTAGCTGACCTCCCCCACTCCAATAGCATCAACCATCATCTATAGGCTGATGACCCCAAATCCTAACCTCCACCTCCCTGAAGCTCCAGACCACACATCTCCACCTGGGTGACCCACAGGTCCAAACCTGGACTTGCCATCTTCTCCTAAAATGTGATCAGTGTCCCAGAAAGCAGAATACAGACATGAATGGGTGAGAGAGGGGCTCTAGATTCTGACTCTGAGAAACCTGCTTTCTCTGCATAAGCCTTCTGGATAGGCATGGTGCCCAGCAAGTGCCCAGTCCAAAGAAGGGCTCAGCAAACATCAGCTGTCACCATGACTATTGTTATTTGCATTCATGTTAGTATCAACTTTCACCTCTGCAGGTTCCCCAAGGCAGAAAACTGGGAGCCATCCAAGACTCCATTGTTGCATGGCCCCCTGCACCTAGCCAGTCTCAAGTCCTGTATGTTCTACTTGCTGAGCGTCCACAGAACCATGTCAGCCTCTGCACCGCACTGCCACATGCTTGTGTCTGGCCTCACTGTGGCAGGTGACTCTGCTTCCAGGCCTGCTATCTCTCCTCTGCTGGTCACCTCCCCTCCAGAGTGATCTCCCTAAAATGAAAAGCTTATCACATCCCTCACTGATCAAAAGGCTTTCATGGCCCTCTGGTCCCCCAGTGAGCACCCTCTCACTGTACTTTCCAAGGCTCAGCTCACATGTCACTTTCTGCCCCAAATCCTCCCTGATCCTAGTAAACAGGACTGACCGCTTCCACCCTGTGCCCCGCTGACCTCATACAAACTTCTACAACAATAACAGTGCTGCCCAGACTGTCATAAAACACACAATATCCAAACAAAACAAAATGTATCAGAATATCAATGCAGACTGTCAAATTTTATTTTCTCAAGTAAGGCCATTAAAAAACAAAACAAGGGCTGGGTGCAGTGGTTCACACCTGTAATCCCAACACTTTGGGAGGCCAAAGAGGAAGGATCATTTGAGGCCAGGAGTTTGGGACCAGCCTGGGCAACAGAGTGAGACCTTGTCTCCACAAAAAAAAATTGAAATTAGCCACGCATGGTGGTGCACATCTGTAGTTCCAGCTACTTGGGAGGCTAAGGCGGGAGGATTACTTGAGCCTAGGAGTTAGAGCCTGCAGTAAGCTATGAAAATGCCACTGCACTCCAACCTGGAAGATGAAGCAAGACCCTGTCTCTTAAAAAGAAGAAAATAATAATGAAACAAATAAATCAATAAACAAATCCTAATGTCTGCTATCACCACAATTTCATTTTGGAAAGGACATGATAAGAAGGGAGGAGGAGGAGGCAAGGAAGGGCACCATCTCAAAGTGAGGGGTGTTCTTTAAAACAACAAAGTTAGCTCTACTAAAAACTCATCCTTATTTTCCTCAGGGCACCATGGTCTCTTGAAGCTGTTAAGGCCAGTATGGGCCAAGGGCTGGTTATTGTGAATGTTTCCTGGTTTCTTCCCATATCCCCCTGGAGGCTGTGACTTTCAGGCGGGCACTGCCAGGCTGAGCCCGGAGATGCAAGTGTGGGGTAGTGGATGTCAAGCCCCAGCTGCCTGCGACTGTCAAAGTCAAGTACAGCGCAAACAGTGTGACCACAGGGAAGACCCTTGGCTGAGTTGCTGAGTTGGTTTTAGAAAGATTTTACTTGAACAGCTCTCTATTTTTTATTATTTTTTTGAGACAGAGTCTTACTCTGTCACCCAGGCTGGAGTGCAGTGGTCTGATGACAGCTCACTGCAGCCTCAACCTCCTGGGCTCAAGCAATCCTCCCTCCTCAGCCTCCTAAGTAGCTGGGACCACAGGCTTGCACCAACATGCTTGGTTAATTTTTTTTTTTAAATGGTTGGTGGCCAGGTGCGGTGGCTCATGCTTGTAATCCCGGTACTTTGGGAGGCCGAGGCAGGTGGATCATGAGGTCAGGAGTTTGAGTCCAGCCTGGTCAACATGGTGAAACTACGCCTCTACTAAAAATACGAAAATTAGCTGGGCGTGGTGACAGGCACCCATAATCCCAGCTACTTGGGAGGCTGAGGCAGGAGAATCACTTGAATCTGGGAGGCAGAGGTTGCAGTGAGCCGAGATTGCACCACTGTATTCCAGCCTGGGCAACAGAGCGAGACTCCATCTCAAAAAAAAAAAAAAAATTGGTAAAGGTCTCATTACGTTGCTTAGGCTGGTCTTGAACTCCTGAGCTCAAATGATCCTCCCTCCTTGACCTCCCAAAGTGCTGGGATTACAGGTGCGAGCCACTGCACCCAGCCTACAGCTCCTCTTTCTAATATCGCTCAGGAAACACCCCCTGCAATAACGATGATCATAATAATCATAAAACAAACCTGCCCAAGCACTAGGGAACAATTTGAAATTGTTAATTGATTCGGTGGGGGAGGAAAAAACTGGAGGAAAGAGGGCGGAAATTCTCACGGAGAGCTCGGTTTCTTTTTTTAGCAAACTACCTCATACGTGCCACAGTCTTCCCTGAAACACCCAAGCGTTCACTGAATTCCACAACGTGGGGCGATAGTCTGTAGTGGAGAGTTCAGTACGCTACAGTCAGAAGCAGACATGGCCTGGGTTCAGCTGTGTGGCCTCAGGCAAGTCACTTTGCTTCTCTGGGCCTTCCAATCCTATCTACAAAGCGTAGTGATTCCTTATCGAGCTGTAGGGAGGGCCGGAGACACAGGAAAACACAGGCTCCGGAAACACGAGGACTTGGCCACCCCAAGGGACTGCTGCTAGTATTCTTGTTGCTGCTAAGAAGACTGAATGCTCAGCAAGTCTGGACTAAGAGAGAAATGGGTTTCATGTCAATAAATACGCCCACTCTCTCTGCCCTGTCTCCTACAGAGCACCTCATTTCATTTGCCAAGGCATTCCCTGTTTCAGAAAGATAAACAAGATCCCTGAAGGCTGGAAATCATTCTTCCAGCAACTTCCTAATTGCCCGCTCCAACTACGATCTGGGTGGATATTCTCAGGCAAAGGATTTGGTCTGGAACTTTTCCACTGTGTTTCCTCAATGGCCAAGGTTCATTCATGCTAGAGAGAGGAGGAATTTAATATCGCTAATTACTTTTTAGGGAGCAGTTTCATCCTGGAAATTTTGAAATTGATTTCTTATCCAGTTTCCCTTTGGTTGGTATTATTCTCTCAAGATCCTTACTGAGCCTTCCAACAACACTTTTTAAATTCTCCTTCATGTTCCAGCTCTACGTTTGCTTTTTTTGTCCCCCCTCAAGGGCAAGGATCGCCTCTCTGATTTTTGCCTCCCACCCTGGGCCTGGCCCATGAGAGAGCCTCCACTGGTGCACTAGAAACAAAGACACAAAGATGTGATTTTCCCTAAGCATGCTTTCTGCAACTGCAGCTCAGAAATCTCACATGGTTCAAGATAAGAAACTGGCCCAAAGCTGATTAATTTTGCAAAACAGACCTTCCAGGGTAGCACACAAGATCTTCAGAAAGAATATTCTGGTTTTTGCTTCCCACTGAGAGCTTCAGGGACCATAATTAGAGCAGCATGGAGCAACAGACTCCGCTCTGGTTCACTAAACCCCAAGAACCTTCCTCCCAACACGGACAAAAATAACGTCTCGTTGCATCTGAAAATATCACCTAGAATTCAGATGTGTGCTCTCTCATTGTGTTCTGTGCATTTTTAAGCAGTTCTGTTTGGCTGGGTTTTGACAGCTGGAAGCTGAGGCTTGGAGACCCGCCCAGGCGCAGGGTGGTGCTTTTCAAAGATGTAGACCACTGCATCAGAACTACCCGGGGGCTTGTTAAAATGCCACTTCCCAAGCGCTATTCCAGACCTACCAAATCGGATTCTCTAGGGCTGCTCCATTTTTAATACACATCCCTGATGATCCGGGTACACACTAAAGTTTGAGATGCCAGCTCATTTTCCTGCCAAGGAGCTTTGCTTCTTCCCCCACCCAACCTCCTACACACATCCATTTCATCGGCTTTATTGAGCAACAGTTTCTGCAGGACAGGACATCCATGCAGCTCTATGGAGTCACAGACTGCAGGTTCACCAAAGTTCTCAGTGTCTTGGTCTCTGCTCCAACATCGCCCTCACCCTTCCTAAAATAGCCACCCTTTGGGCCCCTAATGTTTGCTTTTGTTCCAGAAGATTGTGTTGTCATGCTTTTCCCTTCTACCCACAACATGGAGAAGGCTGGGCAGCATAGGGCCTCAGAAATTGCTTACTGATTGACCAACACCTGCATGAATTGGAACACTCACTGGAAGATTGGTCCTTACATATGCATTCGTTTTTAATGCTGGCTGGATGCTCATACTAACAGCGACAACAATGGTAATCATAATAATCATAATGCTGGTGATAAAGATCTTTATGTAAGGCCCTTTCCAGGTTACAAAGACATGTCACACATTTTCCCCTTGACAGTCAGTCATCTGTAATACTCAAAACAAACCTTATCACACCCACTTTACAAATGGCAAACTGAGGCTCGGAGACATTAAGTGGCTTTCCTGAGGACTCACAACTAGTTGCTTGCGGGGCTGTTACTCCAATGTAGACCTCTCAGCTCCCAGGGGTCAATCATTCTTTCCCTGATCCAGTAAATAATGACTGAGCCCCCACGATATGCCATTCACCACACCAGAGCTAAGGACTAAGAGCCAAGGCTGACGAGCTCCCTGTCTTCCTGGTCTCCCAGCCAGATCATCCCTAATGACATGGAAGCTGTCATCAGCCAGGAGACAAGATATGTAAATGGCAAGGCAACAAGGCATAACAGAACAAGGCAGGGCGTGCCCATGAGACGAAACCAGGGCAGCAGTGCCCCTCTCCTTCTGTTGAGGCCTCCACAGGGATGTGCAGTGCAACAACGGAGCAGCCAGGCCACCATCCCCAGGTCAGGTTTCCAACTGCACCTGCCCTGCCAGTCTCAGGTGCTGTGAGCCGCAGAACTTGGAGGCAACAAGGGGAGCACCGCTGTCAGCATGAACAGGGGGATTTTTCAGAAAGGGTAGAGCAAGGTGGCCTTGGTACAAGCTGCCATTCCCCAGGATGGTGCTGCAGATCTGCAGTGGGCCACTCGCCACCCTGAGGCTAAGCTTACATCTGCATCTTGGGCTATGGACTCTCACCTGCCTTATGGAGCTACTGTGATGCCCACATGAACGTGATGGGGAAACCCACAAGCCCAGCCTGAGGTCAGCAATCACCATGATTCCTCAGGGCCCACTTCCTTTTCTTAATGGATCTTCTAAGGTTCTAGAGACTGTTGCTGCCATTTGGGGCTATGGCAAGGAGTGCCTCTAGGACGCCCTGCTACCTTCACATCTTTCTTTAACTGAGGCTTCAAACCGTGTGACACAAGCAGACTAGCCATGAGACCCCAGCACATCACTTAACCTCGTAGCATCCTATTTCTTCACCTGTAATTCGGGATAATGGAACTGTTCTCCTCGAGTTCATGTGAGGATTTAAAGGGTAAATACATACAAACTGCTTGGAATAATGCCTGGCACATCAGAAGCACTATGGTGTCTACTATCTTTTTTTTTTTTGAGATGGCGTCTCACTCTCTTGTCCAGGCTGGAGTGCAATGGCACAATCTTGGCTCACCGCAACCTCTGCCTCCCAGGTTCAAGCGATTCTCCTGCCTCAGTCTCCCGAGTAGCTGGGATTACAGGCATGTGCCAACACGCCTGGCTAATTTTGTATTTTTAGTAGAGACAGGGTTTCTCCATGTTGGTCAGGCTGGTCTCGAACTCCCGACCTCAGGTGATCCGCCCAGTTCGGCTCCCCCCAAAGTGCTGGGATTACAGGCATGAGCCACCGTGCCCGGCCTATTATCTTCTTCTTATTATCACTTTCCTTTTTTTTAAAAAAAAAGTCCAAACAGTGCGAGATCCGCTGCTGCTGAGGAGAGAAGCATCAACAGCAGCACCATGAGAGGTCCGATTGATCCACATGAATTCCTCGGGGTTCAGACTTAAGGCTCATCTTCTTCCTGCTCGCCTGCAGCTCCACTGGCAACCAAACCGCCACTAGCCTCATGTCGCTTCGGTATCTCAACAGAAGAACCTTGAAGGCTATGTGGGATTTGCCAGTCTCCCAAATCAAGTATACAGAAAATCAGTTAAGACATCTGGTTTTGAATTCACGCTATGGTAGTGGGTGGAACAATCCAAAGTTTTAATCAAAGAAAGTGGTGTTCAGTTGCTGCTCACAATAGTTGATACCCCAGGATTTGGAGATGCAGTGATAATAGTAATTGCTGGCAGCCTTACAATCAGCTACATTAATAGTAAATTTGAGGACTACCTAAATGCAGAATCTCGAGTGAATAGACGTCAGATGCCTGATAACAGGGTGCAGTGTTGTTTATACTTCATTGCTCCTTCAGGACATGGACTTAAACCATTGAATATTGAGTTTATGAAGCATTTGCACGAAAGAGTGTCATCTCACTTATTGCCAAAGCAGACACACTCACACCAGAGGAATGCTAACAGTTTAAAAACAGATAATGAAAGAAATCCAAGAACATAAAATTAAAATACATGAATTTCTAGAAACAGATAATAAAGAAGAAAATAAACTTGTTAAAAAGATAAAGGACCATTTACCTGTTGTTGCTGTGGTAGGTAGTAATACTATCACTGAAGTTAATGGCAAAACAATCTGAGGAAGGCAGTATCCTTGGGGTATTGCTAAAGTTGAAAATGGTGAACATTGTGATTTTACAATTCTAAGAAATATGTTGATAAGAACACACATGCAGGACTTGAAAGATGTTACTAATAATGTCCAGCATGAGAACTACAGAAGCAAAAAACTAGCAGCTGTGACTTATAATGGAATTGATAACAACAAGAAAAAAGGGCAGCTGACTAAGAGCCCTCCGGCACAAATGGAAGAAGAAAGAAGGGAGCATGTAGCTAAAATGAAGAAGATGGAGCTGGAGATGGAGCAGATGTTTGAGATGAAGGTCAAAGAAAAAGTTCAAAATTGAAGAACTCTGAAGTTGAGCTCCAGCGGCACCATGAGCAAATGAAAAATAATTTGGAAGCACAGCATAAAAAATTAGAGGAAAAACGTTGTCAGAGGACGAGAAAGCAAACCGGGAAGCTCAACAACGTATTTTAGAACAACAGAACTCTTCGAGAACCTTGGAAAAGAACAAGAAGAAAGGAAGATCTTTTAAACTCTCTGTTGACCACCAGTTACGTATTAGCTGCCAATATGCCAGCTTGGACATCAGTGTTTGTTGGATCCGTTTGACCAATTTGCGCGTTTTATCTAGAACGATGGATTTAACAGCATGACAAACATTATTTTTGTTGTTGTTGTTCTTGATGGAGATTAAGATGCCTTCAATTGTCTATAGGGTGTTGTGTGCTTAGTAACAGCTCTACCTTTCTTACTTTTTCTTTTTCTTTTTTTATTAAACAGATTATCTTCAGTTGAATGCAAGAGAACATTTTACTGTTGTACAATCATGTTCTGCCGGTTTGATTGTTTACAGGATATTCCAAAATAAAAGGACTCTGGAAGGTTTTCACTGAGGACAAAAGGCCATAATATGATGCAAACTATGCTTCTCTATGATAATTATAATACAAAGGTTCCATTCAGTGCAGCATATACAATGTAATTTAGTATAACACAGTTGACCCATGTTTTGACACTTCCATTGTTTAAAAATACACATGGAAAAAAAAACCCTACATGCTTATAGTGCACCCAGAGCTTTTTTATAACACCCTCTTTTTGTTTGTTTGTTTTGGATTCTTTAAATATATATTATTCTCATTTAGTGCCCTCTTTAGCCGGAATCTCATTACTACTTCATTTTCGTAAAAACATTTAATTTAGATAGTGTCCATATATTGGCCCTGCTAAAATAGAATATAGCATCTTTCATATGGTAGGACCCAACAAGGAAGCTTTAACTCCTTTTTACACTTTATGGTAAGTAGCAGGGGGAAAATGCATGTATAGATCATTTCCAGGCAAAATTGTGAAGCTAATGACCAACCTGTTTCTACCTATATGCAGTCTCTTAATTTACTAGAAATGGGAATCACAGCCTCTTGAAGAGAAAAAAGTCACCATTCTGCATTTAGCTGTATTCATATATTGCATTTCTGTATTTTTTGATATTGTAAAAAATTCACATAATAAATGATGTTGTGATGTTAAAAAAAAAAAAAGTACAAACAACATGCATCAGTGAAGAATCTCTGCAATTGACACAGAATCATTTCTTATAAAAGACTGGCATCTCAGACAGCCTGAATTCTGCCCCCACTCCCATCCAGCTCCTCTGTCACCCACCTCAGGTGCCCTACATCACAGTCATCTTGCAGCTGGCATTTCCCAAGCAGAATTTATCTTTTCCCACTTCTGTGCCTTTGCTCCTCACCTCCCCCCAGTTTCTTGCACCTCAAATGCCCTTTCCCTTCCACCTATGAAATCCAAAGCATGCCCATATTTCAAGTGAATGTCGGGGAGGAGTGGGAATGGTCTCCTGACATTTCATTGGGTGATTTTTCCACATAACAGAGCACCTAACCCCTCCCAGCTATAACCCATCTGGGAGGGCTGAGCCCTAAGTCCTAAGCAATGAGTGGCAAGACTGGTTGAAGGGCAGGGCTCCAAGGTGGGTTTTTGGCAGTGAGCAGGGCATGGTTCAGGGGAGATGGTGCTAAGGGCCTCCAGCTTTTGGCCCCCTCAGAAGGGTGGGGCTGCTGGGAGTGGCCTGGGGCAGAGCTGGGCTCCAGGGTCCCTGGGTGCCAGTGACACAGCCCTTACATCCTCAAAGTCTTTGTGATGCCCCGTCTGCTACCCTAATCAGTCTGTGCAGACACTGAGGGTTCCAAACCCAGGCTCAGGGCCAGGACGCTGGGCAGTGGTGCCAGTGGTTCTGAAGAGGGCTTGCCATAGCAGCACTGGGAGGCTGTTTCCGCAAGCCAAAAGGGCAGAGGGGCCATGGCCAAGGTCAGAAACCCAGACACGGAGGCTGCACTTGGCAATGAAGGGGACATAGAAGCATGTGGATGTCAGGGGCTGTGGCTCACCATGCCCCAAACCAAACTCCTGTCCTCCCTGTGCCCCTCTCCCAGATGCCTCATTTCAGTGAACAGCACCCATCCTCCATCCACCCGGCCTAGGAAGGCAGTGCAGCCTGCCAAGGGCTCCAGAGCCTGCTGCCTGGACCCAACTCCCACTTGGTGGCTTGACAGCGGGCCCATTTAACCTCTCTGAGCCTCAGTTTCCTGCCTATAGAGAGAGGATGACAATAGTGCCTATCTCATGGGGTTTAAAATGAGTCAACCCGTCTGGAGCAGTCAGGACACAGAGCCTGGCCCACAGCCTGCACTACGTGAGGGCTCACTTCTATAGTCAGGTCCTTAGCACCGTCCTGGCTGAGAGGCAGCCTGCAAAAATATGCATCCGTGCCCTAACTCCTGGAACTGTGAATGCTGCCTTATATGGTAAAACAGGGAATATTACCTTACATGGCAAAAACGTGATTTAGTGAAGGCTTTTGAGAGGAGGAGCTTGTCCTGTAATATCCAGGTAGGCTATAAATCTCGTGAGTGAGGCAGAAATAGACTTAGACTAGACAGGCAGGAGACAGGAGACAATGTGACCAGGGAGGCAGAGATTGGAACCACACAGACCCGAGTCAGGGAACGCCAACAGTGACCAAAAGCAGGGAGAGGCACAGAAGGACTGGTTTTCCCCCAGGGGCTCCAGAGAGAGCCGGCCCGGCCAAGGCTTGATTTCAGACTTCTGGCCTCCAGGACTGTGACAGAAAAAAACGTGTGCTCTTTTCAGCCACCCTGTTTGTGGCAATTTGTTCTGGCAGCCACAGGAAGCAAAGACAAGGTGCCTCCTTAATCCCAGTTACTCTGGAAACTGAGGCAGGAGAATTGCTTGAGCCCGGGAGGCAAAGGTTGCAGTGAGCAGAGATTGCACCATTGCACTCTAGCCTGGGTGAAAGAATGAGACTCTGTCTCAAAAACAAACCAACAACAACAACAACAAAAACAAGGTGCCTCCTTGACATCACTCTCCCCACCTTCCACTGCTTTCTCAAGTCTCCCTCTGTCCAGGGAGGTCATTCCTCCCTGCTGCCTACAGAACCACCATCCCGTCCTCTCCCAACTGGGCTACTTCCACCCAACAATGGGCTCCTCAGCCCCCAACACCAGCCTGAGATAAAGACTGGGATAAAGATCAATGCCGCTACCCTGCCTCCCGCCCTGTAAGGCCCTGCGTGGCATGGCCACCGCCACTTCCACTGCCTACCTTGTCCCTAGGTCACCCTGGTGTCTTAGGTTTCAGTCACAGTCCCTTGTAGTTGCCATGTCTCCTTCAGCCATGGAGCCACCACACTTACTGTCACCCCATCCCATTCCTGCCCTATGTATTTCCTACTTGAGCTTCTCCAACAACGAAAACTGCTATGGATTCCTTCATCACATCCCAAGTGCACCCGAGGAATGAATGAATGAATGAATGAATGAATGAATGAATGAATGAATAAAATTGGAAGATTCATATATCCCAGGCATAGCTAATTGGACAAGGTATGTAAACCCAAGCCATAGGCTAGCTGCTGACCTGTAACCTTGCAGGCCCCGGAAAAAATGAGCTGGCAAGGCAGAGATTTTTCTCTCTTGAGAATCTGGATTTGGAAATGTTAAGAAAATGAGAAAGTGCTCTTCAGAGCACATACCACTTTCTTAGAAAAGCCTCCCCAATTCTGGGTAGGTTCCCCAGTCACACACACTCCCACCACCATGTACCTTGCCCTCGTGGCTGTGGTCACACTACATCTGTCTGCCTCACTAGACCCCATGTTCCATGGCAGCCTTGTTCAGCACTGCTTCCCTGGTGCACCCAAGGAGTGAATGAATGAATGGCAATTGACCGAGGAGCCATGTATGAATGGCAATTGACCGAGGAGCCATGTATGAATGGCAATTGACCGAGGAGCCATGTGAGTTCATCTCACAACATAGCTGGAGGCTACACTAGGAGAATGATTCATTCCAGAATCCAGGAGGTGGAGAACAGGCCTGCTCAGTTCCTGGCTGGTCTATCCAAACCCATCTTCGAGGCTCTATCTGGGCCCTGCCCAGGAAGAGAGAAGGGACCACCTGCAGAGTGTCCCTAAAGTCAGCCAGTCTGGAGAGCGGACAGCCAATTATATCCCATGAGTTTTGGCTGCAGAGCCTGTAGCTGTTCAGCCAGTAGAAGGGCCCCCTCAGGCCCAGCGTGGCCTGCACAGCTCTGATGGGCTCTCAGCGGCAGAAAGCACAGATGCAGTGTGTTTGGTTCCAGAGGAAAAGACCAGAACTAGGATACGGGGGCTGGGGCAGAAAACTACAGGGAGGCAGGCACCAGATGGAGAATAATGACATTTTTTTCAAAGCCAGGCCTATGCTTGGATGCAACAGAAAGGTGGCCGGTCAGCCAGTTCTGGAGCTGTCCAGGTGTTAGATGCCCACCTGTGTGACAGACTTAGGAGGGATTCAAGCACTAGAGGGCCCCCTCTAACCCAGAGAGTCTGCGCTTTTGTTCTCACTATCACAGTTATATACATTCTAATGTGCTGTCACAGCCTCATCTGTTTCCTGGAGAATGTGACAAGCACTGTTTTATGAAGAAAGTAAACAAAAGAATCCCAGCCAAGGTGGTATCGCAAATTAAATTCACATTTTGAGGTCTCCTCCTCCTTGCTGTAACAAACACACAGCAATGATAGCTGAAATACAAAAATAGAAAATTTGAAGACATAGCATTACTCAAAAATAAAATTCTCAAGGGGGGAAAGAAAAAACCACAACATGGTGAGTGGAGATGAGGCTGCAGGCTTGATGGGCTCTGAGTACAATACAGAGAGAAGTGCCTGGCATTGACAATTCTCTGGGGTAACAGAGACTCATAGCACCCCCAAGTAAAGGCGGGGGCCAGAGCCACAATCAATGCAAAAGAGAACTAGAGTCAAGCTCACTATATGAAGCGAAGGGTTGGAGCAGAGCCAGTAGAGAAGGGCTTCCTCTGCCCTAGAGGAAAGCTGGGACGAAGTTCTACCAACTGCTACCTGCTGCCTCAGCCCACAGGAAGCTGCACGCTCTGGATGGCAGGACAAGGTGGAAAACAGTGACAGATGGAATGCAAATATGGCCAGTTACTCACCCCTTCCTATACCCATGGCCTTTGGAATGACTTCGAATCTCCTACCATCAAAAGTCGAGTTTGCACCCACGACCAGTTTATGCCTATAATTCCAACACCTTGGGAGGCCAAGGTGGGAGGATCGCTTGAAGCCATGAGTTTGAGACCAGCCTGGGCAACATGATGAGACCCAATCTCTATAAACAGTTTAAAAAATTAGCCAGGCATGGTCGTACACACCTGTAGTCCCAGCTCATCAGGAGGCTGAGGCACAAGAATTGCTTGAGCCCAGTAGATTGAGGTTACAGTGAGCCATGATTGTACCACTGCACTCCAGCCTCGGTGACGGAGAAAGACCCTGTCTCAGGGGGTAAAAAAAAAGCTGGAGGTGGGTAGAGTCTACTTTCCCACCTTTTGAATCTGGGCTGGCCTTGTGACTTGATGTGGCCAAAAGAATATGATAAAAGTGAGAGGAAGCCTGTTCCAGGCATAGGCCTCAAGAGTTACAGGAAAAAGACAGTTTCTAAGGAGTCAATAACTGGATGGACAGCAGACATCTCTTCAGCAACAAGAGGCCCAAAAGACAAATTCTGAAGAGAAATAACTGCATGCCTGGAATTCTGAACTCTGCTAAAGCAGTATTCAAAAGTGAGAGGAAAACGGAGACCTTTTAAGACACCCAAATATTAAGAGTATTGACCATCCTTGGCACTCACCATATGCACTGAGTCTAACTTGAGAATGAACTCAGCCAGAAGAAAAGGGAACCCAGAAGAAGGAATGCGGCACAAAAAATAGTGGCGAGCAAAAGCATTAGGAAAATGTGTCGGTGAAGTTAATGAGCTACTAACGATAACACGAAAATAATAACAACTAAAATTTTCGGAACCAAAATTCTAGGAAACAATGATAGAACAGGTATTAGTGGGTTGTGAGGCATGATTACAATTCTCATCAGATTCAGTAGAGGCGAATGATATTGAATAGCATTAGATTTGAGTAGAAAAAAAGAAATGAATTTAGGATATATGCTAAAGTGTTAAGGATATAACCATATCAGCAGAGGAAAAAGGGGGAGTGGCAGAAGGAACACTCAAAATAAGAGGGTAGAAATATATCATTAATCACAATTAATATAAACCAATTAAAACCACCTACTAAAAGACAAACTAGGCCGGGCGCAGTGGCTCACGCCTCTAATCCCAGCACTTTGGGAGGCCAAGGCAGGTGGATCACCTGAGGTCAGAAGTTTGAGACCAGCCTGGGCAACATGGTGAAACCCCACCTCTACTAATAATACAAAAATTATCCAGGCATAGTGGCACAAGCCTGTAATCCCAGCTACTCGAGAGGCTGAGGCAGGAGAATTGCTTGACCCTGGGAGGCAGTGATTGCAGTGAGCTGAGATCATGTCAATGCACCCCAGCCTGGGCAACAAGAGCGAAACGGTGTCTCAAAAAAAAAAAAAAAAAAAAAATTAAATAAATAAATAAAAGACAAACTAAAATGAGTAAAACAAAATGGGCTATAGAATGTTATATATATAGTATGATGTTTACATAAAGCTTAAAAATACTATAGATTGTTTACAGACATGCACATCTGCAGTAAGACATAACAATAGAGATGGGAGAAATAGAACTAACTTCTAGATAGCTGTTGTTTCTGTGGAGGGAAGAAGCGGGGAGTGGGAATGGAGAAGGATAAAAAGGAGCTTTGTGGGCGGGGGGGAGGGAGGGAGACAGACATATGTGAAGATCAACCCTATAGAACTTGACCTCAAACGGAGACTGTAAACTCAATTCATCCAGGAGCTGGCTCTTTTTAACACAGGTCTCAGTGATGCTATTGCCCAGAAACAGACTTTCAGGGTATATTAACCTTCCCTCTGCCCGTTGTTCTCTCAACCTGGAACAGCTTCTCTGTCCTGCAACCTTTTCAATCAAAATTCTTCACCTCCCTCTGTTCAGCTGACACACCACTCTGATGGATCCTTCCATAAGAAGAAATGCCCCTGCCCAGGGACAACCTCGGGTCAGCCCTGGGCTGGCGGGCCACCTCTGCCTCTCTCACTTTATAGGCTCCTGAGGCAGGGATGCCACCCAACTCACCCCTGAATCACCAGCCCCTAGCAGGATGCGGGACACACCAGAGCACACGGTCAATGCAGATGGTCTGGATGGCCCAGCTGTAGACCCCAGAGGCACAGAGTCCTCCTGGTGTGAAATTTACTGAGGAAATGAGGAAGGACCACAAGCCTGTCTCGGCACAGTAACAGGTGGCATTCACAGCGAACTGGTGAAAAGGTATCAGCTGTTCCACGGAAGTGAAGTTCTACATAATAAAGCATATCTCATTAAGTGCTCCAACTTAAGCCGTGTTTGATAGACTAATTTTTAAAATACAATTTATACATGGCTGCAGATTTCAGACATGACCTTACTGTTCAAAATTCTTTCTCCTCCCCATCCCCAGTACGTTTTGAAATTGCTAAGGTAACATGTACTTGTAGAAGAGTCCAACAATACAGTCATGGATGAAGCGAGAGGCGCCAAGTTGCTCCCCACTTCCCTTGCCTCCAATCTCACCCTCCAGGAATAATCAGTGTCAACTCCCTGCTCTCGAAAAACACATGTTGCTGTACATAGCCCAGATCCTTTCTTCCAGGCCACTCAGTGTGTGCCCGGAACTGTGCTGGACTCCTTGATACATATTTAATTTCACCCTCTAAACAGCTCTGTGTTGGAGGGAGGGGCATTGCCCCCAGAACAAAGGCCACGGTCCGGAATGTGACTCCAGAGCCTGGCTTCCTGCCTGTCAATCCCGGTTCTTTCATCTATGAACTAGGTGAGCTTGTGCAAGTTTGCACCTGTTTGTGCCTCAGCTGCTTAGTGCTAATAACTAGTGGTTCCTTCATGGTAAATTGTGAGAATTAAATTCATACATGTAAAGAACTAAGAACAGTGTCTGACACATAGAAAGCTGATAAATTACTATTTCCATCTTATAGATAAGGAAACTGAGATTCAGAGAGGTTAAGTGACTTACCAAATCCAACCAATGGTTATGAATTTCAAGCCATGGACCTGCCAGGAACATATGTGGCCCCCTGGGGAAGATACAGGGTATGGGGTGTTACACTGCCCTCCATCCTAATTTCCCAACATGCTTTTCAAATCCTCAGGGTCTTTGACATTTCTTCCCTTTCTCACCCTCCGGGTCAGGCAGTACGCTGCCATTTCTTGCCACTGGCTATCAACCCTACATCAGCTGTCTCCATCAACCCTACACTCATTCCTAATTGGCTGACTTGCTGTAGTCTGGAAACCAAAGATAATACAACTGGTAAGAGAAGTGCACAACACAAGTTCAGCTAGGAACTGAGAGAAGACGGAAGCAGAGCTCCCAGACAAACCAAATGAGCCTTAAGAAAAGCTGGCCAGATGCGGTGCCTCACGCCTGTAATCCCAACACTTTGGGAGGCCAAGGTAGGCAGATCATTTGAGGTCAGGAGTTCAATACCAGACTGGCCAACACGGTGAAACCCCTTCTTTACTAAAAATACAAAAATTAGCGGGGCATGGTGATGCATGCCTGTAATCCCTGCTACTCGGGAGGCTGAGGCAGGAGAATCGCTTGAACCCAGGAGGCAGAGGTGGCAGTAAGCCAAGATTGTGCCACTGCACTCCAGTCTGAGCTACGGAGACTCCGCTCCGTCTCAAAAAAAAAAAAAGAAAGAAAGAAAGAAAAAGAAAAAAAGAAAAGTCTTCTACTTGGGCAGTTTAGAGACCTGCACAGTCAGCTGGGTTCTGGATAGAGGAAGTGACTGGATCTGTGTTCTCTGGATAAGTGAGGTATTGATGTATGAATATATTTGCCACATTTTAAAATTAAAGTTTCTGATTTAGGCATTTGCTAATTTCTCTGCCCTCAAAATGCAGAACCATGAATCACGATCCCTTTGACGGTGTGTTTCACTTTAAATATCTACATTCCAGGCTTCCCCAGGTAGCTGCACGTCAGTTCTAACCACTCTCCTCCATTCACATTCTGAAGGTGTAAATGAGACCTAGAATTTTCCTAGGTGCCTGCTGCATTGCACTTAAATAACTTCCCAATCCACCATGATAAATTCTCTTTATGATGGACGATCACAAGTTTCTGTCAAATGTGTGTGTGTGAATGAATGCTAAACTATGCCACAAACCAAACATGCACTGGGTGCCGGCTCTGGGTTGGGTGCTCAAGGGTACCAAGGAAAGCCAGACCCAGTTGCTCCCCGAAGGTGAGGGTCTGGAGATGTGGGGAAATGGGGCCCAGAGAAAGGAAAGGCAACTTGAGAAATTAAGGGAGGGAATCCTAAAAGGAGTTGAGGATGTCTAGACAAGGAGACGCAAATGCAGCCTGGGACAGCAGGGACACTGAATGACTGGGAGCCCCAAGGACCTCTAAGGTTTCTGATTTTATTTTCATAGTCACATTTTTGTACTTGTTGGAATCATAATGAAAGCATATGCATTAGAGACATTGCTGTGGACCACACAAAAATACCAAGATTCAGCAGAAGGAATGACAAGGGAGATGGGACCTCCGGCACAGTCAGAGAACTTGGATCCCTAAAGGGATTTCCT
This sequence comes from Mandrillus leucophaeus, assembly GCF_000951045.1. Classification (NCBI taxonomy): domain Eukaryota; kingdom Metazoa; phylum Chordata; class Mammalia; order Primates; family Cercopithecidae; genus Mandrillus; species Mandrillus leucophaeus. Next base: position 2,128,358 of record NW_012104621.1, read on the forward strand.
TGGCCTTGATTCTCTGATTAGATCCTCTTGAGTCACGATCCTGAGAATCCTAACCTCTCCTCTAGCGAATGCAGGAGACCCAGGCCATTTGTTCACACACACACACAAAAAGCTTCAGGAAACCCAACACTGAAGTCACAGCAGGGACAGGCTCACTGTGGAGTCAGAACAAGGTCACAGGCAGTGATGGAAGAATCATGGCCAGAGTGGACGTACAGCCAGACAGATCTGCACCCAGACAGATCTGCACCCAGTGATGGCCCCACTACCTGCAGTCTGTGTGACCTGGAGCAAGTCCCCTTACCAGTCCGAGCCTCCGTTTCCTCACCTATTGAAATGGGATGACATCTATCCAATTGGGTTATCTGTGAGGACTGAAAAATTGGTACAGAAAAAGCTTAGCTCAGTGCCTGGTCTATAGAAAGTGCTAAAAAGAGTAGCTGTGGTTCTTATTCTTGCCATCATTAAGAAACGTGATTTTACCCATGTCAGAGGCCTGTGTCCTCATGGCCGTCAGGCTCAGTGCTAACCAATCCTGCAGCTCCAGTTCTCTGGTCTCAGACTTCATGAAGGGCATCCACCTTTATTCCACAAGATCCCTCTAAACAGCTTAATCACAGGCGCCCTCGGAAGGGGAACGACACTTGGCATAATTACTAGTCTTGTGCCCTTTCTGTAATCTCGACTTTGTGGGGATTGTTCGATCACAATAGTTGGGGGTTTGTGCGCGGTATTTAATTAGGCAGATGAAAGCACGTTAGGATGAAACAATAGTATCTCTAATTTAATGACATGTTCTGCATCTTACCCTGCAACAATGACAAAAGATGCCTCCATGCAAAGGAAAAAAATTGCTCCATCTTTCTCTTTCTCTCTCTGTCTCTCTGTCTGACTCTTTCTGTCTCTTTCTCTGAATATTTCTATTTCTCTCTGTCTCTGTCCCTCTGTCACTGGGTGTGCTTCTCCCTGTCTCTCTTTCTCTGTTTCTGTCTGCCTCTCTCTCTGTGAGTGCTTCTCTCTGTGTGTCTCTCTCTGTCTCTGTTGCTCCTCGCTCTCCAGTTGACATCTGCTTAACATGGTTCCCACCTCTCCAGCAGCCCTGGCGAACCAGCCTTTGCGAAGTGCTCCTGACTCCTTGATGTGATCATGACAGAAAGACTCCAGAAGAGACAGGCCCAGGGGAGAAAGTGAGGCACAGTGTGACTGTCTGGGGCTTCTGGTCCCAATTCTGTAACCTCAGGCATGTCACTCCCCTTCTTGCCAATGATCTCTTCTATAAACTGACAGCTTTAGTTTAAGCCTGGCCTGATTTTTCTTTTAAAAAATATTTATAAAAGAGAAAACATTCAATAAGAACATATGTTGGTGGGGAAAAGTGAAGTTAAGTGTTCTAAGATCTTTATACTGCCTATAATGAGCATAAATAATATTAAGTTTAAAATTTTAGAAATTATGTATGTTTCAATTTTGAGGGTAAATATTAAAAGAATAGAAACACTCTAACTCCCTAGCAGAAGGAAAACAGAAATAATAAAAATAGACAAACCCAAAAGAAGGTAATAGAAGAAACCTGTAAGAAGGAAGGCAAATATAAGCACAAAATAAAATTTTAACCCCCCCGCCCCAGAAAAAATGTATTAGGCCTTGTGCCCTTGGAACCAAGATTTGAGGGAGATTTATAAAATTAAACATAGTTTAAGAAGGGATAATTAAACATAATAAAAACAAGATCATTAAGCACAACCCAGAAAGAGAGATTTGCAGGTAACAGGATGATCTCAGAGGTCTTGTCTAGCTCTCAAATTCTATTATTTTAATTCTGGGCTGTAAAATGCCAACATTTACCCAAGTCAATAAACATCAAGAGACTGATATTTCATCGGAATCCAAGTCTGATTTTTCAATATTGATTTTTGCGAAGTCAATTTTGGTTTCAAGTGCCTTTTTAAATTGGTGCTCCTGTGGTGTCAAATGTCAACATTTATTTTTCCAGAACTCTCCTTCCTGTGGGGACTCTGGTCAGCGAATGAAGTTTTTGATACTTGGAGTTCCTTGCTTTTCTTGCTTCTGATTGAGGGCCCTGATTAATAGTGTATGATGTTTTTCACTGAGCCTTTAGGGTTTCCATTGGGATATAAAAAGTAATTTCTGTGTGCACCTCCATCATGAAAAAGTCAGGCGAGGAAGGGTTGCAGTGTGGGTGAGAAAGGAGGGTTCATTTGTGGTCTAGCTGGAAGCTTCCCAAGTTTCACGTACACCTGCATATGAACCCCAGCTCACCACTTACCTGCTGTGTGACCTTGTGCAGGTCACTTACCCTCTCTGTGCTTTGTTGGATCATTTGCAAAATGGACTTAACACCTATCTTATAGAGAGGCTGTGAGAAACCAGTGAGATAGTACATGTGGATGTCTGGCCCAGAGCCTGGCCCACAGGAGGCAGTCAGCAAATGCCAATTCTCCTGAACCCCTTGATTTATTTTCTGTCTACTGCTACATTTTATTTTTTCAAATCTATAGTAAAGCTGAAGGGATAGAACAATTAATACTCATATACCTGTTGTCTTTTCACCAATCACTAATATTTTCTCTCTTTCTTTCTCTCTCTCTGTCTTTTCCCCTGAATTATTTGGGTGCAGTTTGCAAACATAAGACCACCTTACCTCTAATATCAGGGATGTATCACCTAAGGTTAAGGACTGTCTCCTACATACATTACTACTCTCTACCTTAATAAAGGAATATTTTTAAATAATCTTATTTAAAATAAAATCAATAAATTTCCCAGTTGTTCCAAAAATGTATTTATGGGTTGTTTTAAATTCTAGATTTAAAAAGAAATTTACCCATTACATTTGGTTATCAATGTCTCTTTGCCAACCCATCCTTGATTTTTTAAATGGTATGTATTCCTCCAAAGCAAGCAGGGGACAAAAGAATAGCTGATAACTTGGTAGCAGAAGAGGTAAGAAGGAACTCTGGGAATTAGGTTTTGAATCTTCTCTGAGGCATCAGGTCTGGGTAATCTTGAGCGTCATGCTTCCTTTCTGCAGATGTTTTCATTATCTGTAATTGATGGCTTGCACTGGCCCGTCTCAGCACCCATTATTGCTCCAGTGGAGGCAGTTGAGGCTCAGAGGCCTTTGAAGTCACACAGAGCCCAGTTTGAATCCCACTCACTGTGTGGCCCTCAGCAAACTACCTTCCACCTCTGAGTCTCAGTTTCCTCATCTACAAAATGGGTGCACTAGTACTTGCGCCTACCTTATAAAGCCATCATGAGAATTAACCATGTGAAACACTAGGCACAACGGCAGGCACAGTAATGGCTCAGTGGGGAAAAAAAAAGCTATTATTGTTATTAATGTTGCAGGAATTATAGACTCTACAGTCAAAGCTCTTATCTGCACAGCAATTACCCTTGGCTTATAAAGAGCCCTTCACAATTTATGAAGCACTTTCTCCATTATCTCCTGTTGAATGCATGGCAGTCCAGGGAAGTGGGCCATGTGAGGACAATTATCCCCACCTTAGAGAGGGGACTCGAGGCTCAAAGAGGTTGAACAGTTTGGCTGAGGTTACAGCTGGTTACAGAAGGAACCAGGACTTGCGGAGTGAAGCAGGGGCACCGCTGCCATCTCACCCTCCAGTTCCAAGTTCTTTTTCTGTATCCATGGCATCCACATCATGTGATTCTCCATCCATTCTTGCCTTGAGAACACACATCCTGTCTTATTCCAGACTTTGTGACTGTGCTTCTCAGAGCCCCTGTCCCCTACCACGGATGGAATACGATTCCTCCACCTCGTCAGGCAGCTAGTGTTCACAGAGCACAAAACAGAAAGGCATGCTGTGAACTGCAAAGCATTCTGCAGACTCTGTAGGCCTACTAAGGGCTCCTTCAGGAAAAACATGCTCCTTTACAACAGGAGCCAAATAATTAGCACACAAAATTAAGGTTCCTTCTCCCAGGCCTCATTTCAGAATCATAAACTACACGAATCAAAGTCATTTTGAAAAATGGCTTTTTATTTGTCATGATTTTCATTTCCTCAAAGAGAAGGCATATTGTACTGGGCAAAAAGCAATGCTTCCCTGTAATAATGTGCCTACAGATATCCGGTGCTGAAAGCCTGAAGCAGAAGGAATGGAAGTGTATCTATACAATACATCAGTCACATCGAGAATCTGAAGATTAATTCTTTATGGGCTTGCATGAAAAATGTACAATTTTTAAATCAAAATACAAAATAACTATAGGATTTTAAGACCAAAAAATGTGTCTTGACACCAAAAAAAAAAAAAAAATAGTCTTTAGGCATCCCAACTAAAAATGCATTCTTTTAATGACCCAAATATTATAATTATCAGAGCATCTTCTACTTAAGAACCTGGTGACTCTTCCTTCATCCCTTCTGCAACTCACATACATTTTACTTATGTTTTTGGTGTTGTGCTTTGTTTTTTTGAGACAGGGTCTTGCCCTGTCACCCAGGATGGAGTGCAGTGGTGTCATCACAGTTCATTCAGTCTCAACCTCCCAGGTTAAATGGATCCTTCCACCTCAGCCTCCTGATTAGCTGGGACTATAGGTGCACACTGCTACACCTGGCTAATTTTTGTATTTTTTTGTAGAGATAGGGCTTCACCATATTGCCCAGGCTGGTCTCGAACTCCTGGACTGAAGTGATCCTCCTGTCTCGGCCTCCCAAACTGCTAACTCCCATATTTTATAACTACCAAACCAAAACCCTCAGTAATGATAGAAAAGAAGGAAAGCAATAAATGTTTGTTCAGCTAGCTACGTACTGCAGTCTAGGCAAGTTGCAAGAGAAGCAAGAGTGATTAAGACCCACACTTGTCCTCAGGATGCTCAGAGTCAGACTGTATGTCAGACCATAGCACTCCTCAGCTCAAAACCTTCCTGCGGTGCCCTGTCTCACTTGGAATCAAAGCCAAAGTCCTTGCAGTGGCCCCCAGCCCCCTGTGGCCTGCCCTGGGGTGGTACTCTTTGATGTCATCTCTTTTACTTTTCACAGCGGTGAGGTAGGTACTTGTATTAATTTCCTATGGCGGCTGAGACAAATCACTGCAAACTTAGTGGCTTCAATGACACAGAGACAAACACAGAAGAGTCTTAGGGCAATGGAGACACTCTGCAATGGTGGCTACGTATCATTACGTATTTGTCCGAACCCACAGAATGTACACCACCATGGACTCTGGGTGATGACGCTATGTCAGTGTTGGTTCATTGACTGGAACAAATGGACCACTCTGGTGGGGATGTTGATCATGGGGGAGGCTGTGCATGTGTGGGAGGCAGAGAGTATGTGGGAAATCTCTCTACTTTCCTCTCATTTTTGTTGTGAACATAAAACTGCTCTAAACATTTATTTTTAAAATAAAGTCTTCAGGTGGGGTGCGGTGGCTCATGCCTGTAATCCCAGCACTTTGGGAGGCCGAGGCAGTTTGATTGCTTGAAGGCAGGAGTTCAAGACCAGTCTGGGCAACATGGTAAAACCATGTCTCTACAAAAAATACAAAAATTAGCTGGGGGTGATGGCCCACGCCTGTAATCCCAACTACGTGGGAGGCTGAGGTCGGAGGATCACTTGAGCCTGGGAGGCAGAGGTTACAGTGAGCTGAGGTTGTGCCACTGCACTCCAGCCTGTGCAACAGAGTAAGACCCTGTCTCAAAAATAAATAAATAAAATAAACTCTTTTTAAAAAAACATACAAAAACGCCTAATTGTCTCACAATTTTGGAGGCCAGAATCCAAAATGGATCTCACTGGGCTAAAATCCAGTTGTCAGCAGGGCTGCATTGCTTCTGGAGCCACTAGGAGAGAACTCATTCTCTTGCCTTTCCTACCTTCTGGAGGCCACCTGCAATCCTTGGCTCATGGCCCCTTCCTCCATTTTCAAAGCCAGCACTGCGGCATCTTCTAATCTCTCTTTGACCCGTCTTCTGTTGTCACAGCTCCTTCTCTGCCTCTGACCCACCTGCCTCCCTTCTAAGATCCTTGTGTTACTTCAGACCCACCTGGATAATCCAGGATAATCTCCCCTCTCTAGATCCTTAACTTAATCCCATCTGTCCTATGTAGAAAGTAAGATAGCCACATGTTCTGCCATGAGAACATGGATATCTCTGGGGGCCATTTTTCTGCCTACCACAGTCTTCATCATATCCATTTTTCAGATGGGGAACCTGAGGCACAGGGCAGCTCTGTAACTTCCCAGGTCTCACAGGGGGCAAGTGGCTGAGCTGGGATTTAAAGGCACAGTCAAACTGCAGAGCCCAAGCCCTCCGTCTCTCCTGTGAGGTCACCTGGCAGGTGCAGAGATGTTTGAGCCTCTCGATTTGGCTGGAGAGCCAAGGACAATAAGGCAGGCGAGCAGGGGAGGTCAATGGCAGTGGTCCTGGGCGCTGTGGAGGGGCTGGACCAGGTCCTGAGGGGTGCGCAATGTGAGCTGCACGAAGATCTGGCCTCCCCTTTGACTCACAGGCAGCGTGAGCAGGATGGCAAGCAGCAGATAGGGCCAGGGCCTACAAGTCTCAGCACAAGGCTGCAGGCCACGCAGACACCATGACCTCACAGCCTCAATGGTTCCTGTGGACCTGCCTAGAGAACCTGGCCCCCATTGGGATGCTGGTGTCTCACCCTCATTCCATGAGAGGTGGATATATTTTGGCCAGAACTGTGGGAGAGAAAAACTTCAATTATCCTAATTGTTCAAATACCGTCTTCTAGTAGAAAAGAAATGAGATGTTAAACAAAAGGTGGGCGGGTGGTTGTAACAAAGACAGAGAGACTTAGGGTAGGAGGCAGGGTAGGGAGGAAGAGAGACTCTCAGGAAGAGAAAGGAAGAGGAGGCAGCAAGGAGCTGCTGGTAGCAGCCAAGGAAGCAAGCTGCAGGCCGAGCAGACACCTTGACCTCTTGGTTTGCGATGGTCTCTGTGGACCCACCTAGGGAACTTGGCCTGCACAGAATACAGAGGAAGCTGGGAGCTGCAGAACACTGAGGCCAGCCGCTGGCAAATGCACTGAGAATCAGTGGTGGGCCAGGTAGGAACCCCCAGCCAGGGGCAGACAGGGAGGCAGCTTGCATCAATTTACTGTGGGACCTTGAGCAAGGACTTTTCTCTCTCTGGACCTCAGTTTCCCTTTGTGTATTTGTGGAGAGGAGGGATCGGCCTGTTGCTCCACAGGGCTTTCTGTAGTGCAGAGCCTCTCCTCCATCACCTGCCCTGGCGTAACTGCCAGTAAGCCTTCCTCCCAGCCTCCAGAGGCTTTGCTGGCCACCTGCACCCAGGAAGCACTGCCCAAGCCCAGCCAGGCTACCGTCTGGGAACCTGGAACCAGAGCCCGTACATACTGCTGGACGATGTGTCAAGGCCTCAGCAGAGGGTCCCACAGAGGGAGCTACAACCTAGCCCATGCCCCAGTTGCCACACAGCATGCTCACCCAAAGGCACACTTGTGCTCCCTCCAGGCTGCTCCACCCCTGCCCTACCCCCACATTTACCTCCACTCACCCGCCCAGGGAAGGAAGCTCCTGGTCACTGATGCCCGGCTCAGGGCTCAGGACCATCCAGGAGACACCACCATCCACACTGCCTTTCTGTGGAAACTGTTCCCTGTCCTCAGACCCAGCGTGGCCCAGGCCCCTGAGAGAAGACAGCCTGCTGCCCTGAGAGCTGTGTCAGGAGACCTTGGGCAGAGAGAATGAGGACTTGGGAAGAAACTGCCTCTGCTGCTTCCTCCTAGGGAGTCTTGGAAAAGACCCCGAGCCTCTTCTCTGTGAGGGGCTGTGATATCCCTCGCCAGGCTGCTGAGAGTGTCAAATGAGACAACAGGGTGACTGCTGCCTACAAACTGGAAGGCTCTACACAGAGGTAGTGTGGTTAGGATCACTCTTCACCAAGGACTCACACACAGCTATGATGTCAGAGGTTTCCCTCCATCTTTAAGACAGACCTAAAATGAATTAAATCCCTATTCTCCTGCCCCGACAGGCCAGTCACAGTCTGGAGGGAACGCATTTAGGCAACTCTCTCCTTTCCTCCTCAGAGCACCTCAAGAAGCAGAGACTGGTTCCTGCCCATTTCACAAATGAAGACACTGAGACTCAGAGAGGCAAAGGGAGCCAAGGAGCACACAATATGTAATGATCTGGATTCACACCAAGTGCGCCTGCTTCCAAAGCCTGACGTACCTTAAACAGGGGACATAGCTTAGATGGGGAAGCCAGGGCTCAGGAACGTGCGTAGGGAGGCCATGGGACAGCAGTAGAGGGGAGAGCTCCCTGACCAGGAGAAGGAGCACTGCAGCCGTGGGACCTGCCTGGGCAGAGATTCGGAAGTGAACCTTGAAAACATCATGCTGAGTGAAAGAGGCTGTCACAAAGGACCATACATTGTATAATTCCATTTATAGGAAACGTCCAGAATAGGTTAATCCAAAGAGACAGAAAGTAGATTGACTGTTGCCAGGGGCTGGGTGTATTGGAGGAAAACGGGGAGTGACTGCTAATGGTTCCAGGGTTTCTTTCTGGGGTGATTAAAATGTTCCTAAACAGACTGTGGTGATGGCTGCACAACTCTGTGAATATATCAAAAACACTTAGATTATACATTTTAAATGGATGAATTAATTGTGTGTTAGGTGAATTATATTAAGATTTCAGAAAAGCTGTTATTTTTTTTTAAAAGGATAAGAAAATGAGTTGGACCTCTTGTTTAACCAGAGGTGAAATCGTAGAGAGGTAGTGAAGAGCCTGGGTCAAATCCTGATCTACTGCTTGCTCTCTGTGTGATCCTGGGCAAGTCACTTAACTCCATGCCTCAGTTTCTGCACAACAGGGATAACAATACTTATATCTCTTAGGATTACGAGGTTGGAGTTAGATTATGTAAATAGCTGTACTTAAAAAGGCTTGGCTCATTATAAGTTCTAGATGAGTGCTTGCTGTTATTTTTATTATCTGAGGCAACACCAAGCATTTGCATGTTGTTTATGTAAAGTTGCATCCTCTGCTCTGTGATGCAGTGGCCTAAAAAGCTTCTCTTTGGAAGAAGGATTCATTCAGTCAGTCAACAAGCACTAATTTCTGCCTCTGCCTTGAACTTCTCTTCCAGATGCTCCTAGAGGGCTGAACCAGCAGAGAAGTTACAAGGAAGTGATTTCTAAGACACCATTGACATCATCCTGCTTCAGGAATAAGTGAGAACATGAAATGCCTAGGTTTGAAACTGCCTTTCTTAAGTGAGGACTGCAAGGAGAACCTTGGATGCTTTTCAGATGCTTCCTGTGTTTCACAGTCTCTGAGATTTGCTTCCTAAACAAGATGAGGCAGCTGAGCCATAAGGGTGTGGGATCAGCTTCAGGGAGGTCAGCCTCAGCCACTGGTGAGCCGATTTGGGACAGTGACCCTCAATGTCAGATGTCCACATGACACTCACAGGCCACCCGGACTCTGGGACTTTCTGCATGAATAAGCTAGTGAGACTGGAGGCCAAGCAGTCGGCAAGCTGTGGCCCCCTCCATCATCTTCCTCGGAGGCCAAATCCCTCCTGAGAAAGGGCACCTGGACCACCAGAAGCTTGGTCGGGGAGGACAGGGGCCACGCACCCAGGAAACAGGCTACGGCTTCAAGGGTTGAGGCGCTGTGAATGAGATCGGGATGGAGAGAGTCGAGACAAGCTATTCCCCAGCCTCTTGTTCATTCTTCTGGCTAATGCAGGAATCATGGGGCCAGTCATATGAAAGACTGCATTCCAGAGGGCTTTGTAAGCTGTCCTCACTCGGGTCTGTCAGTCTCATTAGGAAAACCTGACCAACAGTGTAAGTGGTAGAACAGAGAAAGCATATGCTGTGAAGTAGTGATCGCCCTGTCACACAGAAGTGTCCACACAGGGCAGGTGACAGATGAGCACCCATCAGGGCGTTCTGAAGCGGGTCCGTGAGCTGGCTTATCTGTGAAGCCTCGTGGCCATTCTCCTCAGTGTCTGTCCCCCAAGCCTGAAGCTCAGTCAACGACAAAAGGCAGAAACCAAATGAGCTGGAAGGGGCCCCAGAGGCCATCTAGTCTAGCCCCTCTATTTTACCAAGGAAAAAACTGATTTTACAGATGAGAAGTTAACTTGCCCAAGGTCACGCAGCTCTTCAGGGCAGAGCCTGGAGTTTTAAATTGGCGTGTTCAATTGGGCCTGAAGTTGGACATGGGCAGCCAGACTTTCTGCTGAAAAAAACAGTTTCAAGACTTTATGTTCCAATTGTAGCTAAATGGCTTTTAATCAGATAAGGACACATCTCAAAAAGCACAGAAAATTTTAGAAAAATACAGCTTTCCCTTAAGCACCGTTACAAGTAGCAACTGAAAAGTTACACGATGTAAGATACAAGAATAACTTATGTGCATTTAAAAGTATCCCACTTAGGCCAACAATAAACCTCATGTGTGTTTAAAAGTATCCCACTTAGGCCAACAATAAACCGTTTTAATTTTAGCTCATTTATCAGATGAGGAGGGTAAAGACCAGGGAAGCTTCAGCAAAGCAAGAACTAGAAGCTTGCGCTGACTCCAAACCCAGTCCTCCAAATAGAAGGTTTTTGCAATGACCCCAGCTATCCTAAAGTCATATGTTATAAAGAAATATATAGTTTTAAAAGGCAGGGTAGCTAATTATCTAAGCAGCTTGCTGGCTACAAGCATCCCCTGAACTTCACTTTCTGAAGTGAGAGCCTTCCCTGGGCTTTTGCTGGGATTTTATCAGCTCCGGGGCACCATTTGGCTGCAAAACACTTGAGCTTGCTGTGAAATTGCCACTTTATGTGGCAACACCTTTTCCTTTCTCTTTGATATCAAAAGTACATCCATGGCTTTTTTCAAAGCTTTTCTATTAGGTACGCTGCTGTACTTGACTTTTCCTCAGAGAAAACACTTTGTTCTCTTCTGTCTGTGCGATCCAAACCACACCTGGAAATGGAACTTTCTCACCCCTCACACACCGCCCTGCCTTCAACAACCTCCTGCCAACTCATTCTCGAGATGTTTTTCCCTAAGAGGAAGGGTAAAGGTTTGCTATGTGACAGACTATGGGTCCCCCTGCAACCAGCTTCTCTTTCGTGCAGATCCCCCAGCTTCCTCCTGTGAAGCTGAAAAGGCCACATGCAAACACGCACGCGCGTGCACCCACCCCTACAGGGGCTGCAGCTCCCGGGCCATTCCGTCCTTCCCCGCAACCGTGTCCTTTACAGGCCTTGCTTTTATCAGAGAAGGGCTTGACTTCTTGATCAATGTTAAACTTGTTACCAAATTTGAAACGAAGTCTAAGTCAGAACCAAAGGTGAAATCCTCAAAGCTTCAAATTCTAAAAAAAAAACATTCTGGGTAAGGAAAGGGATCATTCCGATACACACCTGGTACAAAACACTAAGGTTAATCTAAAAAGAGACTGAAGAGTTGAGGTTTAATGAGCAAAGGAATTCATTTGTACTTAATATTGATGTATTTTTTGATATGATCAAAAATGATGTGCCCCTTTATTTACAAAGAGAAAAATAGAGATTATCCAGGTTTACGCTATTATTTTAATAAAAAAGAATAATTTTCATAGAAAATACCAGAAGTGATCATATGATAAGCCAAAAATTTCTTCTTCTTATTTATACCTAAGTTGATTCTAATCATTCAGCCTAAGCAAGCACATGTGCTACTGGGAGCTCCTTAAATTCCAAGCTGTTTTCTTTTCCTCAAGATTAGATTATAAAAATGAAGCCTGAAAGGAATGGCCATCCTTTCACTCCTACCTCGAATAGCTTCAACATTCTCTGCCCACAGATACTTTTAACTGGATATAGTAGACACTGATGGTCTGCCACGTAGCATTCCACTTCTTCTTACATTTTAGATAGACTTGATTTTCATTTGGGGTCACCCCTCCCCCATGTGTGTATGAAAGCCATGCTGTATGGAATACTGGTGCCTTGCTCCAAACCAATTGGCTTGCCCCTTTTTTCTTGATTGTGATTGGTTCTGGTGTAAGCCAATGAGAACATACAATTCCCAGAAGGATGTGCTTGGAAAATTTGGTACAAGGAACTGTGAAGCAAAGGTCACTGAGGTTATTAAAGAGAGTTGTGTTACGACAATCCAGATATTTTTGCCTTTCTGAGCCCCTTCCTCCATTTTAACACTGCATCAGTATTAAGATGAATATATTAATGTTACATCAAAACATTTTCTCCAATCTACAAGGTTTTTTTCTTTTCTTTTTATTTTAAATAAATTAAAACACTTTTGTGAGCTTCTAAAAGTATCCATGCGCCTCATGGATAAGTGAGCCCTATTACAGGATAGAGTTGACTCCAAATCCCACCCTACCTATGGGCTTCTCATTGTGAGCCCATGAATTTCTGTATAGTTTACGTCACTCTGCATGACTCTTCGATTACTGGCAGCCAAGGGTATCCAGATACCCTGGAACAACAGACATAAAGGATCACTGGGTGAGAAGCATCTAGAGTAGGCAGCCAAACCAAATCTGAAATCAGTCAAACCCTGACTTAAATCCCCCTGGCACTAATCTTTCTTGGCCTTAATTTTCACATCTGTAAAGTGGGGATAACACCACCTAATAGACAGGATCACTCAATGACAGATGAGGCTGGCAGGAGGTGGTGTTATTCACTGCATGATGGTCCTTAATGTCATGATCTTGTTTTCATCATTATGACTGAGGGGTGGCTGTGGATACCTGGCATCAGGTGACTGACACAGGCATCATGAGGACTACAGGAGCTTAAGCAGTGGCCCAAAGACCTGCGGAGGCAGGACAGACTTAATTTTCACCTCCTTTCATGTGCTTTTCCTTAGCTCAGCAGCAAGAGGGTAGAGAAATGATCAAAACACAGACAGCCAAAAGAGAAAAGAGAAGCAAAGAGAATTTATTTAGAAAATTGGGAGACCACTGGCAATTGGGAAACTAAATTTTCAAGCAAGCAAAGACCAACCAATAAAGGAAAGGAGTCAGTGTGAGAGGCCTCAAGTCTCTGTTAAAAAAACGAAAAAGGAGAGTTGAATAGGATGGCTTTTAAGAGGACACCAACCTACTATAATACTTTCAAACTATAAAGTTGCACCGTCCAACATTGGTAGCCACTAGCTGCAGGTCACTATTATTTAAACTTAAATTAATTCAAATCAAATTGAATTTATCAATTCAGTTCCTTCGTTACACTAACCCCATTTCAAGTACTCACCAGCCACATGTGGCTGGTGGCTACCATTTGAGACAGCACAGACAGAGAAAGGTTCCATCATCACAGGAATTTCTACTGCATAGTGCTGCTGGAGAGTGAAGAAAACGTAATGAAGTGCTATCTTAATATAAAAACTACCAGTGACACCCATCAAAATCAGACTGAGTTAATTCTCAACTCGGAAATATCTCATGAACTTCCAAAATTAGACTGAGTTGATTTTCAACTCAGAAAAACACCTCATGAGTTTCAGTGGTGTGTCCATACACTTAAGAAAAAAGCAGCACAGGGCGCAAAGTCCCAAAATCTGGATTCAAGCCTTGACTATCATACTTCCTGCTAGTGTGACCCTGGAAAAGGTAACTAACCTTCCTAAGCCTCAGTTTTCTCATCTGTAAAGTGATAATAAACTTTCTATCTTATTTGCTGCTATGATCACATTAGCTAACTGATGCATTCAACTAACATTTATTAAGGGTCTGCTATGTGCCAGCAACTATTTATTCAACACACTGAGGATAAACCAGGTAATGACTGGAAGAGAGATATCTCTGCCCTCACAGAGCTTACATTCTGAAAGATTTTAGCAAATGTTAGCCATTAATCCTGATAATAATGTTAATAGTCATGACAATACTGTGATTCATATTTGAATTTAATAGAGACTCAGTCCACTCTCAATTAGTTAGAATGTAATTTCAATTTTAAAATAATTGAGTCCTCTAACTCATCTCCCTCCCAAATACAAATCTCAGCTAAAAGTTCTTTAAACTTATGTATGGCTTTGGATTACATCATAAAACCGAACACTTCACTATGACATTTGAATCTAATTCAAGAAAAAGATCTGATTTCAGCAGCTTTTAGTCCAGACTTTAGAAAAAATTAATTATGCATGCATTCAACTAGCAATGAGCAAACTTGATAATTTAGGCAGTTTAGCAATTGGATTGAAATTTTACAGCTAATTTAAAGTACTCTACACTACTGATTTCAGACTTGAGGTTATGAAGCTGAATTAGCCTGGACAAGAGCAAATACTCAGCACTTTCAGCACAAATTGCCGTGACTGGTTTGTAGGAAGCGAAATGACAGCTCATACCCAGCCCTAATTGTCTAGACACTAAGATGCCCCAGGGCTGTATGTATGCCAAGCAGCATTTGTTCTGTGTTCTCTGAAGCAAGACTGGGTCTCATTAATCCTTGTCTTCCCCAGGACCCTTCACAAATGAAAGAAGTATGCCCTGGTGGAAGGGTCACAGTGAATTATAGCTGTGTGACTTTAGGCAAGTTCCTTAACCTCTCTAAGCCTCCAGTTTCCTCATCTGCAAAATGGAAATAATAACAATGCCTTCCAGGTAGTTGTGAAGAAGTAGGGATAATGTATGTAAAATGTCTGACCCAAAGTAGGTGCTCAATAAATGGAGTTCCTTGCCTTATTCAGTGTGGCAGTTTTAAAACATGGCACCAAAACTCTTAAACATTCCTCCCCTTGAGAGGTGGGTTCTGTGTCCCCTCCTCCTGGACCTGAGCAGACTGTGATGGTTCTGATCAATATGGAGTATGATGATGAGAATGACACTATGGAACCTCTAAGACAAGGTTTCTTAAAGGCTGTGCAGCAGCTTCCTGGCTATCTTGGGATTCTCTCTCAAAACCCGGCCATCATGCTGGAGAAGCCAAAACCATGTGGAAAGGCTGTGGTCAGGTCACCTGGTCAACAGTCTCAGCCATGCTCAGCCTTTGAATCAACTCAGCCCATCAAGGTTTCCAGCTGAGGGCCCAGTCATCATGGAGCAGGATAAGCCATCCCTGCTGTGGTCTGAATTTCTGATCCACAGAATCCTTGAGCATGATAAAATGGTTGCTTTTACCACTAAGTTTGGGATGGTTTGTTAAATAGCAATAAGTAACTGGAACACTCAGTAGGTTTCATCCATTCACTCAACATTTACTGGGGCCTTCTAAGAGCAAAGAAGTGCAGTGAGCTCTAGAGAGCCTCAGGAAGTATAGGCTAGTGAAGAAGTATAAATGTAAATAGTGGTGTGCTGGTAAACGTTTAATAAACAGTTGGGGTTTGGGGAAGCCCTAGTTTGTAGTGTTTGTAGATATCCGTGGTGTGAATATTCCCATCACTGCCAATTTCAAGGAACAAAAGTGAAGTCACCCAGCTTGGAAAATTCCTGAGAATGTAACCTCAGCTTTCATGAGCCCAGTACCAGCCAGCTCCAGACCACCACTGTCAGGGTGGTGTGAGAAGTGTGAGAAGTGCTATGAAAAACATGGCAAAATGTCAGGTGCAAGTGGGTGCTGGCCAGTCCAGGTAATGGCAGCCATTTAAGCCCAAAACTCTCAATGTCTTCCCCAAAAAACAATAAAGAAGAAGAACAAGCCAGGCACGGTGGCTCACGCCTGTAATCCCAGCACTTTGGGAGGCCAAGACGGGTGGATCCCTTGAGGTCAGGATTTGAGAGCAGCCTGGCCAACATGGTGAAACCCCGTCTCTACTAAAAATACAGGAAAATTAGCTGGGCATAGTGGCGTGCACCTGTAATCCCAGCTACTCGGGAGGCTGAGGTAGGAGAATCGCTTGAACCCGTGAGGTGGAGGTTACAGTGAGCCGAGTTCGTGCCATTGCACTCCAGCCTGGGCGACAAGAGTAAGACTCCATGTCAAAAAAAAAAAAAAAAAAAGAATGGGAATAGACAAAAGGCCCATCCTCAATATCACTAGAAGACGGAGCATCAGACCACGATGCAGGTCAGATCCCACGAGCAGGAGCCAGGGCGGGGACGGACGTGGAAGAGACTTAAGACTGCAGTGCCTTTTTAGGGGTGCTCAGCAAGGTGGATGGAGAGTCCCCAAGTTAAAGGCATCCATCAGAGGAGTCCTGTGTTTCTCAGGAGTGGGTCTGCCTTGTGTCCCCACTCAGCTCAGTGCCGGTTGGGAGCTGTCTGCCAGAAGCATGGCCTCAGCATGAACATGGTAACCGCTTCAGTGCACAGCCACTGAGCTGTGGTCAGTTACAATGGCCACTCCTGAGAGAGCACAGAGGTGAATGGGGCTGAGTGTCGTAGCCTTCAGTTGGGACCCCAACAGCATGTACGAGACTGCCACTGACTATAGGAGTGCCTATTGGATGTAGGGTAGGGCAATAAGTATCAGCTTACCTCCCAACTGCCTCCCCCGACCACTTTGGGCCCCACCTCAGTCTATATACACGGGGAGTCCTGGCCAAAAAGAATGTGGAACCTCTAAATGTGAGCCTGCTACATGGGTGTAATTTTTACATTCTATTTGTAATGAACTGCCTAGTGTCCCCGCAAAATTCATGTCCACCTGGAACCCCAGAATGTGATTTGGAAATAGGGTCTTTGCTGACATAATCAGTTAAGGATCTTGAGATGAAACAATCCTGGATTGAGGACAGGCCCTAAATCCAATGACTGATATCCCTGTAAGAAGAGAATAAGACACAGAGACACAAAATGAAGAAGGCCACGTGAAGACAGAGGCAGAGACTGGAGTGATGGTGCCACAAGCCAAAGGACATCAGAGCCACCAGAGCTGGAAGAGGCAAGGAGGGAACCTGCCCTAATCTTCAGAGGAAGCAGGGCCCTGCTGACACCTTAATTTTGGACTTTGAGGCTCCAGAACTGTGAGCTAATAAATTTCAATTGTTTTAAGCCACCCAGTCTCTGGTTGTTTACGGCAGCCCTGGGAAATAACAGACTATACTATCCCCATCAAAAGTGTAGACATCAAGGGTTGGAGGAAGGAAAGCATCAACCCAACAATGAGTGACCCTTGGAACTGGAATGCATGCCACCCATGCCTCTCGCCCTCTGTCACACCTCCCGCTCGCACACCTCCAGTGCAGGAGAACTTAACTACATTTAGGTGAGGCCACTTCTGTTTCTGGCAACTCCCACAAAGCCCTCCCTTACACTGACATAAATATCTGCCTCTCTGTAATCCCTCGGTTCCAGCCTAGCTTTGTTTTCTGAGACCTGGCCTGCTCTGGACAGCCCATCTCCTGCTAAATCTTCCT
Organism: Mandrillus leucophaeus; assembly: GCF_000951045.1. Lineage (NCBI taxonomy): Eukaryota > Metazoa > Chordata > Mammalia > Primates > Cercopithecidae > Mandrillus > Mandrillus leucophaeus. Next base: position 2,145,679 of record NW_012104621.1, read on the forward strand.
ACAGGCTACTCAGTCCCAGTTCCTTTAAGGAATAATGTAACTTACTCGAAATACAACAATGAACCAGAATATGCTAATGATCTTATCAGCTGTACTCTATAAAGACAATCTTTCCCTGATTAGCATACTGCTCTGTCTCTATTTTCATCAGGGATTCACAAAACTGGCACACTTAGAGCTTCTAGCAACCACAGGGCATTTGGGGACAGCCACTGAGGCTGGGTGGGCACACCAGACCCAAGTTCAGGAAGAGTGGTCCCTTCATTCCACAGGCCTCTAGAGAATGACTCCCAGGTGCCAGAGTGTGGGCTGGCCATAGGGTGGGACGGGAAGGATGGGAGGTGAGGGTGGGGGGCAGTCAGAGGGCTAGAGAGAGAGGAATGGAGTGATTGCCAGCAAGTTACTCCCAGAACAACCATGAGGGAGAGAGAGCCAGAAATACTGCCTAAAACTCTCAGCATGACTCATTTACCTGTCATACTCTAACTTCAACAAAAAGAAAGAGACACACAGAGGCAAGAGGCATGACTGCCTCCTGAGGTGGAATCAGGGCAGGCTTCTAGAAAGAGGTGTCTATCGGTTGGGTCTTTAAGTCAGATGTGACAATCTGAAAAAAAATAGACAGACCAGGCAGAAGAAACTTCTGAATCTTTAGACCATGTTCAAGGAATGAAGACAAGTTCACTGTGGCTGGACTATTTGCAAATGTAAGAGATAAGAATAGAAGCTGAAGTCAAAGATGGTCTTAGACTGGGTATAGGATTCCTCTCTTAAGCTGTGTTTTCCCATGAGACTGGGCATTGATGGTGGTTCTTAAACTTGAGTTTGTATTAGAGGTCACTTGTGGAGCCTGCTTCACAAGCAGACTCTAGATTTGCTATGCTGTGTCCCTCACATACCCCACCATGCCCCCTCCATGCATCAAAGTAGAGCCTGGGCTTCTGCATCAACATGGGGCCATGGTAATTCCAAGACAGGAGTTGCAGATGTCACCTGGGAAAGAGTCCTAGGCTTGTTACCTTCTCCATTATGAAAAATGATGTGGGGGGCATAACAACATATTAGGTCATGCCAGAAACACTGGCAATTTAAGTTCATATGAAAAAAATGCACTGGGGAAAGAAAACCAATTTCAAGTCTCCATCAAGGTACCTGGCAAAAATGAAAGGCCAAGAATTTTCAAAAAATTACCTCTGTGGGCACAGCAGTGGCTTCTGGGGCTGCCACTCTCTCCCTGTGCCTCAGAGTCTGCCTATACTTTGCAGAGGGGAGTCATCAGGTCATTTCAGGGTGAGCGCATCTGGGGTATAGCCCCAGTGTCTCAGACAAAACCGAATCATGCCCTTGGAGAGAGGTCATTTCCTCACAAAGGGGCCACCAGGATTGACACACAGTGCATTTTGTTTTCGTTTTTTGTTTTGTTTTTTTTTCTCTTTTCTTTGAGATGGAGTCTCGCACTGTCGCCCAGGCTGGAGTGCAGTGGTGCGATCTCGGCTCACTGCAACCGCCACCTCCTAGGTCCAAGCAATTCTCCTGCCTCAGCCTCCCGAGTAGCTGTGACTACAGGTGCATGCCGCCATGCCTGGCTAATTTTTTGTATTTTAGTAGAGATGGGGTTTCACTGTGTTGCCCAGCCTGGTCTCGAACTCCTGAGCTCAGGCTATCTGCCCACCTCAGCCTCCCAAAGTGCTGCATTTTGGTTTTGAAAAGCAAAAATGGATTTCAGAAGCAAGAATTTGGGGAACAAAGCATCTCAGAAGCAGAAGTTCCTTTGGGTCAATCTCCCAACTCACACTAAAATGTTTCCAAATACCTCACCCCGAATTGCCCAAAAATGCAGAGTCCCAGGCTCTCTTTGGAGGACTCTGGTTTGGTGGGTTTCTAGTAGAGCCAAGGAATTCTTAAGGGGAGAAACGTTTGGAAACACTTAGCTCATGTGGCCTCTTCTTACAAACTTCCAAGGACAGGGAGTGCCTTCCTTTCAAGGGCAACCCATCCCAACTTTGAAGAGCTGCAACCCTTAAGAACTTTCATCTGATATTGAACTGAAAACTTCCTCCTGTGCCCAAGTGCTCCAAGTTCCCAGCCTCTGCAGTGACTCCAAGTAAATCCTTCTGTGACAGGCTGCCTGGTAGGAAAGTCTACACACAGGACATACCTACTGACTGCACATGCTGAATGTGAAAAGGGAGATGCATTTGGCTACTTTGGGAACCTTTAACACCCCCCACCACAAGCCCTTTCTTGTGTTCCTGCACTCCTATTTCCTAAGGGAAAGGAGAGAGTAATGACATTAATAAAAATTATTACTTATCGAATGCTTACTGTAGTAGACAGAATAATGGTCCCCCAAGGATGCCCACATCCTAATTCCCAGAACTTGCATGAGGTTAGATGGCAATGGGGAATTAGATTGAAGATAAAATTAAGGTTGCTAATCAGCTGACCTTAAAGGAGGGAGCTCACAGTGGATGATTAGTGTGGACCTGTAATTACAAGCATCCTTAAAAGTGGAACAGGGAGGCAGGAGGGTGAGTACCCAGTGATGTCATGTAAAAAAAGACTTGACCAGCCATTATTGCCTTTGAAGATCCAAGGGGACCAGGAGCCAGAAAATGCAGGCAGCTTCTAGAAGCTGGAAAAGGCAAGAAAAAAGATTATCCCCTAAAGCCTCCAGAAGGAAAGCAGCTCTGCTGACACCCGGATGTTAGCCCACCAAGCCCCATGTTGGGTTTCTGACCTCCGGAACTGTCAGATAATAAAGTTGTATTTGTTCAAGCCACTAAGTTTACAGTCATTTGTTACAGCAGCAAGATAAACCTAATACACTTACTATAGGCCAGATGATATAGTAATATACTACACACTGGATAGTGTACATGTAATATTCCATTTAACAAAAACTTAAGGATAGGTGTTATTTTTATTCCCTTTTGACATATGAGAAAACTGAGGCATGGATAAACTAAATTACTTGCCCGGGGTCATACAGAGTGGTAGAGCCTGGATTCAAACCCAGTTCTGTCTCCAAAATCCTTTATGAAGAAAGGTGAGGAGGAAATTGAGGAGCTAAAATTAACAGTAAAAAAATGGGAACAAAGAAATGAAAATACCTGGAAGGAAAGACCCAGAACAAAATACATAATCACAATAGTTACCCCAAGGTTGTCCTAGGATTCCTAAGAAATGCCTACGGTCCAAGTCTGAAACCACAGACTCAGATCTTCAGAGTTGTGAGCGTACTTGAAGACAGTCTAAGTCAAACCCATCAGGTTAAAGCTGGGGAGAATAAGATCCAAAGAGAATAACTGACTTGTCCAAGAGGACAGAGAAGCAAAGCAGAGATGTGCCTGGAACCCAGTGCCCAGGGCCTCTCTGTGGCAGGCCAGCTCTCACTAAAGCAGGCCTCCATAACGACTGTTTTAGTACTGAGTGGTTAAGTTAAATATTAAAAGTTGAAAGAGCCAGTGCCTTTATACAAAGCCTAGAAAGTAACAAAAACCCACCAAGAGTTTTGCATAGGCCTTTCCTGAGACTTAAACCATGAAAGATAATGAAGGAATTCTTAACAGGACCCACTTAGGATTCAACAAGTTTTATTGGGAGTCTGAAGAAACTCTCCAGGCCTCCAGAAACAAGTTTATTGGGGGTCTAAAGGAATGCCCCAAACCTCTATGATTTAGCAAGAGACAAGATAAAGGTAATCACCCCAGCACCTGGACCCATTTAGATTAAGCAAGTTTACTGAGGCTCCAGAGGAAGGTCTTCTGAACTCAGATCTTAGTTATAGCTTAAAAGAAGTTAATCATGTAAGTCTTTAGATGAATGCACCCTTACACATAGATATATAGCTTAGAAGGTATGTAAGTTCTGGAAAACTATGTAATTTTAGGTTGTCTTATTTTCTAGGCCTTCTCCCTATAACCAGTAACAGAAATAAAAACTCTCTTCCTCCCCAGTTCATCTGCATCTCATTATTGGGCCATGAGAAACAGCAGTCCGACCCTCAGTTTGGTCCAGGAACACCTCCAGTGCCGGTTTCTCCATGCCCCTCACCCTGGCCCTCCTTTCCTCCTTCCAGAAGAGTCTGTGAAGGCCCATGAGTGGCTAAGGTGAGTGGGTCACTCCATCCAGGGCACATTGAAGGAGATGCCAGGAGCCCTGCACCTACAATGTCTCAAAGCAGTGTCCTCACCTGGCAAGGCCTCTTGCTCCTAGATGGTCCAGTAATCATGACACAAACAGGCCACAGTCACCCGGATTATCCATTGTGTGTGCTATCATCTGTCACCACCGTGCATGTTTGGGTTGACCTGCACCACCCCACCAATGAAGACAGCAGCTGCCAGAAGACTGTCATTGCCCTGGAAATGGACTTTAGGGACCCAGTGCCTCCCCCACCACACCTGGGAGAGGAAAAACAGCACACCTTGCAGCGACACACTTTTCCTACAAATACAACTTAATTAACCTGCATAAATTTTAGCCTCATATCTAATCATCAACCATTGCTCTCACACATGCATAGACAGGAAAAAAAAATTCAAATACATGATGCACTTACAATGGTTCAGGAAAATTCTGGTTTTCCACACTCTGCTTTAGAAAGCACCTCCTACTATCCCCTTCCCTGACCCAGGAGCCTGTTCCCAGAGATCCAGCTGCTGGTTTGCAACTTGCAGTGTCAGCACTGTCACCGCCAGCTGCCAGCTCCAAGGGTCCTGGTGGTCTCATTAAAAAGAGCCTTATCTCGGGAGACACTCTGCTGATTCTGGGACCTGCCCTGCCCAGCATGGGAGAAAATGAGGCACTTCCCACCATTCCAATTCCTCCTTCCTAGACAGAGAAAGAGTGGCAACCAGGACAGGTAGTCTTCCATCACCTTGAACTGTCTCTGAAACTCCATTCTTACCTCTTTTCCTGGCAATTGCCTCATTTGCATTTAAAAGGGATTCCTGGCTTAATTCCACTAAGTTCAACTTTTAAGACTTCCATTTTATTTGAATAGTTTTTAAAGTTTTGAGCCTTTGAAAATACAACCAAATACATACATACTCCTTTAAACAATCTGATAGTAATTTTCTCAAAACAGCTAGAAGTCCCCTTGATAAGGGCAGGGGCAGGGTCTTATTCACTTTTGGATCTGCTGCACCTATAGCACACAGTAGGTGCACCAGTAACACAGGTTAAACTGAATTCAATCCCCTAACCTTACATATCCCGGGATAGACTCACAAACTCCATTAGTCATGGATGTTATTAATCTCTCTCTGCTCTCTACACTCAGCTGTTAACTGCCAAAGACATGGCAAACCTGCTGGTGGCATACAGGGGCAGATTACCCTCATCCTGCAAGGCATAGTGCAAATACCCCCTCCTCCATGAAACCACTCTGATGCCCCATGTCCTTCTGGTCAGAACCCACCCTTCGTGATGCTGAGGGACCACAGACAGAACAGTCCTACCATATATGGATGCACATGGAATGTACGAGATGCCCTCTGGAGGAAAAGAGGTGCCACAGACAGACAAGGATCATTCTAGGCTTTGGGTAAGCTGTGTTTTGCAAGCCCAGAGCAGGGAGAATTCTAACCCCCTGGAGAGGAGGAGGAGGGTAAGGCATCTTGGAGGACTTCGTGGAGGAGGTTCCATCTGAGCAGTGTGAGCAATAGTCAGGCCCTGCAAGGTGAGAGGAATCCCACTGCGGAGACTCAGAGATTCTGAGACAGGGCAGTGTGCCTGAGGGAGCCACTAGCTGATCAGTAGGTCTGATGCATGGAATGTGGAGTAAGATATTAACAGACTGAATATGGCTGAGTTAACAGACTGAATATTCTGAAATTTCTAGAGCCTCAGTTTCCCCATTTGCAAAATGGAGATAATAAGATCTGCCTCCTCAGTGATTCTCAACCCTTAGCACACATAAGAATAGCCTGGGCCAGGCGTGGTGGCTCACGCCTGTAATCCCAGTACTTTGGGAGGCCGAGGTGGGCGGATCACGAGGTAAGGAGATTGAGACCATCCTGGCTAACACTGTGAAACACTCTCTCTACTAAAAATACAAAAATTAGCCGGGCATGGTGGTGGGCGCTTATAGTCCCAGTGACTCGGGAGGACGAGGCAGGAGAATGGCGTGAACCTGGGAGGTGGAGCTTGCAGTGAGCCGAGATCGCGCCACTGCACTCCAGCCTAGGCGACAGAGCGAGACTCCGTCTAAAAAAAAAAAAAAAATAGCCTGGAGGCCTTATTGAAATGCACATTCCTGGGCTTCCTTCTTCTCCCCTCCACCCCTATTGAGGCACTTATAGAGTCTGATTCCAGAGAGGTCTGAGGTAGAACACAAAAATCTGTGGTTTGGTTTTTTTTTTTTCCTTTTTGAGACGAAGTCTTGCTCTGTTGTCCAGGCTGGAGCGCAGTGGCACAATCTCAGCTCACTACAACCTCCGCCTCCTGGGTTCAAGCAATTCTCCTGCCTCAGCCTCCCTAGTAGCTGGGATTACAGGCACACACCACCATGCACAGTTAATTTTTTTTTTTTTTTTTTTCAGTAGAAACGGGATTTCAGAATGTTGGCCAGGCTGGTCTTGAACTCCTGACCTCAGGTGATCCGCCCACCTCGGCCTCCCAAAGTGCTGGGATTACAAGTGTGAGCCACCATACACCTGGCCAAAAAATCTGTGTTTTAAAATCCCCTCCTCCAGATGCCTGTCACAGCACTCTCATGGGGTAAGAGGGAGGTCCACAAACCCATAAATCACAGATTCAGTTATTTTAGGACCTAAGTTATCCAAGGTACATAAAGCAACGGGCATGCATGTGGCACACAGTGCTGCTCATAAAGTGAGTTCCTCTTCCTTCCTCTGCCTTTGCTCCTGAAATTTATTAATTGCACAGGTTTTGAGCAGATAATCCATTCTGCCTTTATTTTAGGTAGAGGTCCTTTTTGTGTTTCTATGTTGGTTTCTGTGTCTGCTTCCCCCAAACAAGACTGTGAGCTCCTTAAGAGGAGGAACCAAATTATTACTAGCATCCCTGGCACCCAGCAGGGCCCTGGCCAGGTAAGTGTTTTAGAAGGAAAGGAGAGAAGGCAGCACCACCCCCACAGTCCCTGAGCCTGGCTCCATGTTAATTATGCAGTAAGTAGGTCAATGGGCAAGGGAGACCCCAATGGCCTCACTCGAGGGGAGAACAGGGGTGATTTGAGGAGTGGTAAGAATGAAATCCATCAAAAAGCAAGGCTCCTCCAGCACGGCTACTTCCCACTTACGGCAGCCCTGGGAACAGTTCTGCTTCCAGGGCGCATTAAGTACAAGCTGCTTGACCACTCAACAAGTCCTTTATGACATTTCCAGACTCTCAGACCGGAATAACATTAATGAAAGTTTCATGCCCTGATAAATAGTTCATCAACAACCAAGAAAAGTAACGGCCTCACCCTCCTCCCAGAGAGCCAGCCGGGAATCCCATGCTTCCTCTTCTCCTTCCTCAATCTCCCCGTCCAATTAGCCACTGAGGCCCACTGCCTCCAGCATCTGCTCCCATCCCTCCAGCCCCTGCCCTAGCATTAACGCAGACCCCATAGCTTCTCAGCTGGACATTGGCAACAGACTCCTCAGCAGTCTCTATGCCTCTTCCAGCCCATCCCCCACAGTGTCCTAAGAATCTTCATGGAGTCAAGCGCAAATGTTTCAACTTGACCATCAAGCTCCTCTGAGGTCTGGTCTAACCTAGCTTTCTCTCTCATCTCCCACCACTCTGATTCCTACACTCTTCCCTTTAGCCCAGTGTTTTCAAACTGCAGATCCCACCCTATGAGTGAGACATCACATTATTTTAGCACATCTTGAGCAGGAATTTTGTTTTTTGTTTTGAGACAGAGTCTCGCTCTGTCGCCCAGGCTGGAGTGCAGTGGCGCGATCTCAGTTCACTGAAAGCTCTGCCTCCTGGGTTTACGCCATTCTCCTGCCTCAGCCTCCCAAGTAGCTGGGACTACAGGCGCCTGCCACCAGGCCTGGCTAATTTTCTGTATTTTTAGTAGAGACGGCATTTCAGTGTGTTAGCCAGGATGGTCTCGATCTCCTGACCTCGTGATCCACCTGCCTCTGTCTCCCAAAGTGCTGGGATTACAGGTGTGAGCCACCACACCTGGCCTTGAGCAGGAATTTTTAATGAAATAGAATAGGTGTGCATTGTACGTAGGAAGTTTTCATTTTGTGAAAATTCTGCTTTAGGCGTGTGTGTGTGTGTGGGTATGAACGCACTGTAACACATTATGAAATGCACATCGTACTGTGGGTCTGTCAGAAAGATCTGAAAAGCACTGCTGAGGCCACACTGAATTCACTGCTCCTCTGCTCTGTTCTGTGTGCACTGTTCCATCGCCATAGTTTCCCTCACATGAGTCCCTCCTCCTGCACTGTCTCTCTCGCCTCTCTCCACCTGCCACCTCCATCTATCCACATTGTGAGCATTCTTCCAGGATGTCTTAGTTGATCTCTCTCAGAAGCAGACCCTGAGATAAAGGTGTGCATCTGGGAAGTGATCCCAAAAGGCATGGGTAAAGAAGTGGAAAAGTGAGGCAAAAGAGACTGGAACCAATCCAGGGGACACTGTTGAGCAGGACCCTGCCATGAGCAACTGCAGTTCCCACTGGGCACTCGGAGGGGAGAGGGAGCTGAGATATTCATCCACCTACCCTGCCAGCCACCGCTGCGAGATCCTAGCAGAGGGAAATTGCCAGGGCAGCATGCAAGGGCATAGTGAGTGCCCAAAAGAGATGGATGGGGCAGCGACAGAGGTGGCTACACAGGTTCTGGACAAAGGTCACTTCCTCCATGGAATCTGCTTTTCTGCTCTGCCGTGCTCAATACACACGTGCCCACACATGCACATAGAGGTGTCACGGTTCCAACTGCATAGTGGACATTCTTTCCTCTATCTTTGTTCCCGAAATTCACTGATATAAAGATTTTAAGAGAGAAGAGAGTCCATTCCGCCTTTATTTTAGTTGGAGCCCCCCCTTTCGTTTCTATGTCTATTTGTGTGTCTGCTTTGCCAGATAAGACCATGAACTCCTTGCGCAGAGGGATGGAATTAGCTCAATGTTCATACCTTCTTCTTCCTGGGAAGAGAACCCATATTTTCCTTCGGAAACTGCCCTTCCTCCACACTTAGTCCATGTGAGCCAACTGTATCTCTGTAGCCACAAGGACTAGGGCAGAGATGGGCACGGTCCCCAGTAGGCCCAATGAAGCTTCAATCTGAGGACATTTGTTTACTCTGTTAGGAAAAAGAATCATTTCTTTGCTGGCATTGCTGAAAACTGCTAACTGCCATGTTGCCACCAATAGGAGAAAAGCTTCAAGAGAATAGAGCCAACACCCAGGAAGGGAGGGGACAAGGGAGCCAAGTCCTGGTGACACTGCCTAAGCCTCTGGGGGCAGGCCTTCCCCGAAGTTTCTGAATGATTCAGTTCTGATCCAATCAATTCTTTTTCCCTCCTGAAATTAGCTAGAACTGAGTTTCTGTCACTTACAACCCAGAATCCTGTCCAATGCCACCTGTTGTCTCTGCCCCACTGCACTGTCACCTGGAAAGCACAGCGATGACCCACCCGGATCTCCACATTGCCCAACACACAGTAGAGAAAGACAGTGTCTAAAGAGCTAGTTGGAGTGCGGACGCCACCCAAACACATTTGCAGCCCCTGACCACTGGCAAACATAGACACATGGTCACTGACCAGTCATCATCGTCACCTCCAAAGCAGACATGGAGGATAATTACACACTGTGGACAGTAAAGAACAGAAAGGATAAGACTGTGGGAAAGGAGTCAGGCAACTGAAGCAGGTCTTGGTTGCCTGTGTCAATCTAAAAGGAACCCTGGGTTTAACCTGGGGACCTTGGAATTTGCCAGTATGTTAACCCAGATTCAGCCCCAGAGAGGCCTCTTGTGCGGGATAGTTCTCCAGGTGGCCTTTGGCCAACCCAGTTCTCCCTGCTTTCTCACTTGTAGTTCTCAAGAATAACTGTAGAAGATACTGGGAATGGGCTGGGCGTGGTGGCTCATGATTGTAATCCCAACACTTTGGGAGGCTGAGGCAGGTGGATCACCTGAGGTTGGGAGTTCGAGACCAGCTTGGCCAACATGGCGAAACCCCATTTCTACTAAAAACACAAAAATTAGCTGGGCATAGTGGCAGCCACAGCTACTCAGGAGGCTGAGGCAGGAGAATCGCTTGAACCTGGGAGGCAGAGGCTGCAGTAAGCCAAGATCATGCCACTGCACTCCAGCCTGGGTGACAGAGCAAGACACTATCTCAAAAACAAAAAATAAAATAAAATAAAAAATAAAAGAAGATACTGGGAATGTAACATTCTGATATAAGGATGGACTGGCCAGAACAACTAGGTTCTGCTCCTGTCCCTGCTAGAAAGAGAATGTCCTTCAACACTTTATCCCGGAAATACATGTTACCCCAAGGTATAAAACCCAGGGTGGGCTGTTTTCTGGGGTCCCTCAGCTTCAGACCAAGTGAGGCACACGCCGACAAGACTCCATTCATTCTGGGCAGCTTTCCCGAGCCTTGAGAGACTGGCTCACCATGAATCCTAGGCTTCTGTTGATCCTTGTTGCCTACCTGTAGGGAATAAACCACTTCATATAACTTGTATGTTAGTGTTCTGCCTCACCAGACTCAGGCAAGCAGGCAAAGTACAGCGCAAGGTGCAATAGGCTACAGTGGTAACCAGCATGTAGTGAATCTACTTTGCACCTAGAAGCACAATTTATCAGAGCTGGGAGACTAAAAGCATAGTGTCCAGCCTTGGGGCGTGGCAGGGCTGGTCTGAGGTTACTTAGCATGCTGGTGGCATCTCTGGAACTAGAAGCTGGGCTGGTGCTCTTCCCATTGCATGGGAAAGACGCTAGAAGAAGGGTGTCTAGTTCATTCTGTTACTATCATCAGAGTGTTGAAGTTGGAGGGCTACCCTGCACCTTCAGCCTTTCCTCTCTCCATCAACCACTCGCATCAGGATTTTCTCCAGGGTGAATTCACCAGTGCTCAGAAAACTGTCAACAACTGAGTCTCCACTCCACCCCTAAGGTTCTGAATGTCCCTGTGTATGGGAAAGCCCCATTCTCCAGCCCTGCCTTGGACCAGGTACAGTGTGGGCAGGATACTTGGAATTAACAGGAGTACAGTTCCTTTGGGAATTTCCCCTGCTGCAGCCAAGCATGTATATTGAACACTATTGAACTTTCAATAACAACAACAATAGTAATAATAACAACAGCAGCTAAGCTAGTAAGTGTTACTTGGTGCTTCCTATGTGCTAGGCACTAAGTGCTTTACATAGACTAACTCATCTAATCCTCACACAAGTTCTATGAGGTAGGTACCATTATTATCTTCATTTTGTAGACGAAGAAATGGAAGCACATAAAGTTTAAATAACTTGCCCACGATTACCTAGCAAACAGCAGGCCAGGATGCAAACCTAGGTAGTCTGGCTCCAGGATCCCTGTTGATGAGCACTGTAATACTTTCTCTGGGCAGAAAAGGGTTAACACAGCAGGTCTGAGACTATGTCCCTAGAAAGATCTGCTGGAGAGGTTGGCCTTGGGTTGGTATCTGGGGACTTGGACTTCAACAGAGTTCCCACCATCCTCTGATAAGAGTGGCTCACTGGGCCTAAATTGTTTATGCAGACAATATGGTTCCTACTAAACACCTTCTGGGAGTATGGAATTTTGGTATGTGTTAGGCAGAGGGTGCCTACATGCCCAGTGCCCAATAAAAACCTTGCACACTGAGACTCTAATGAGCTTTGCTGGTAGAAACACTTCACAGTGCTGTTACCATTGGTTGCTGGGGGAGTAGGGTGTGTCCTGTGTGACTTCACCGGGAGAGGACTCCAGGAAGCTCGCACCTGGTTTCCTATGGACTTCTCCCCACCAGTCTTTTCCCTTTGCGGATTCTGCTTTGTATCCTTTTGCTGTAATAAATCATAGCTGTGAGTACAAGTGGATGCTTATTGTACTCTGAGTCCCTTTAGCAAATTATCGAGCCTAGAGGTGGTCTTGGGGCCTCCAACACATCTTCAAAAGCCCTAAAGCTATCGTCTGAAAGAACATCATAGGAAGTCTAGGTTCGGTTGGTCTTGGGTGACATTTTTCCGAGGCCCGTCCTCGTATGTTACAACAGACTATCTCTCTGGTATTGCAGGATGCCTTACAATGGGTTGTCCAGCACTGGGCTGGCACAAGGTCCCAAGGCTAGCAGAATTCTCAGAGGGTCCTCCCACACCTATCTTGCCCCCACAGGGCATCAAAAGTAGGCCTTCAGTGATGAGTAATGCCAGCAACGTGGTTTCACTTACACAGAAAGTGAGGCTCAGAACGGTTGTGTGACATCTTCAAGGACTAGAACCTAGGTCTCTCGACTTCCTATCCAGGGATTCCCCATGCTCTGTCTCAGAGGGCAGTACCAGGCACAATGAGAAGGGGCAGGGAGGACATTTGGTTGCAATATAAGGAATAATAAATGCCCTTTCTAATTAGGGTATGCTCCTAAATAAATTGAACAAACATAGGTGACGTGCTGGACTTCTGGAGATGCTAGAGGACTAGGCACGGTCCCTATGCTATAGAGCTCACCTCTAGGAAGAGGCCTCCTTTGAAGGACTGATCTGCCCATCACTGGGAATGACAGGCCCATTCATACATTATCAGATCTAGCATCTGACCCTGCGATTCAGCAATTTTGCATTTACCTGATGATGCCAGATCAGCACCCTTTCACACAGCTCTATTCTTTCTCCGACACTTCCCCTGCTCCACATTCTCCTCCAGAGAAAGCCCAGCCCAGGAAATGCGCAGGTGGCTACCGGAGAAGATGAAGAGGGCTTTGGAAACAGATGGACTGAAGTTTGATCTCAGCTCTACCTCACACTAGCTCTGGAATTCTGGCAAGTTCCATAAGGCTCCGACTCTCAGCTTCTTTATCTGTGAATCACAGGGGCGGAGGAGACTGCATGAAACCCGAACCTGGCCCCGAGCCTGGCACCCGACGGGTTGTGCTCTATCCCCCTGGATACTGAGTGCTGGATGTACCAGTTTTATGAATAGGCCACCTACTTTCCCTTCCTTGCTCCACCAACAGGAGGAAGAATTAGGTTAATTACATTGAGAAGAAATGCAAGAGGGTAATAAGGTCTCTGATCCCATCTTTTGTTCATAAGTTAAATAAATGTAAAAGTTGCTACTCAAGTGATATTAAAATATTTGACCTCATTACCTTGAGCGCTGGTTCTGATATGGGGGTTAGTCACTGAAAAGATGCCAGTTATTCAAGTACGATTCTCATAATAAGAATGACTAACATCCACACACTGCCGATTGAAATGGTCATTATTTGTTAAGTGGTTTTTTTTTTTTTCCTCCAAGTAAGTTTACAGCAAAAGGAAAGAAAACTGCCAACAGTCACGGCCCCCAAGAAGTGGACTCTTCATTAAGTCCCCTTCCCCTTTTTATCATTAACCATACAGGGTGTGTATATATTTATATTTAGATGGAGTCTCACTCTGTCACCCAGGCTGGAGTACAGTGGCGTGATCTCGGCTCACTGTAACCTCCGCCTCCTGGATTCAAGCCATTCTACCACCTCAGCCTCTTGAGTAGCTGGGACTACAGGCGGCCGCCACCACACCCAGCTAATTTTTATATTTTTAGTAGAGATGAGGTTTCACCACGTTGGCCAGGCTGGTCTTGAACCCCTGACCTCAGGTGATCCACCCACCTCAGCCTCCCAAAGTGCTGGGATTACAGGCTTGAGCCACCACACCCAGCCCATACAGGATATACTTCTACCACTCAACAGCATTTAAAGATGCATCTCCACGTTTTGACATCATCTTCAAATTTGCCGCTTTAAGGGAGGTATGACGGTGGCGAGTACTTGACAGCACCTCTCCAGGCCCCGTTCTGCCCTAGGTCACTCCTCCCACTGCTCCCTCTCCAAGTCTCAATTTCCTCTTCGTCTGGACTAGATCAGGGGTTACCAAACCCAGCTTAGTTAGCATCATAATCAATTGAATAGCTTTTAAATACCGACATTTCAGGCCTTACCCCAACTCCAACCCACAGAATGAACCTTTCAAGAATGGGGCCTGGAAATCTGAATGTTTAGCAAGACCCCAGAGGACTCAGTCTGGTGTCCAGCCACAGATCAGCTGGACTAGATTACTATTAAGTTTCTTCCAGTATTGATATTCTACCTTTTGGATGACCTCACTGAACTAATACTTGGTGATAATTCCCCAATTTCTAGGCATCTGAGTTACTTTCCATTTTCCTAAATATGATTCTTTTTAAATGGGTCATGCTGGCTATCATTTTTCTTCATTCACAGGCATCAACAGAAAACACAGAGCCCAGAGGAAAGTCCACATCCTAAAGGTCCATTAAAAAGTGATGGATGTCTCCAAATCCAGGTCAGTTTCAAAGGTAGATTTCTCCCGATTCATCTCTCAGTGATGAAAGGGCAGAGCTGGGTGAATTTGATTTAAATCTAACTGATTTAACTCACCAGTCAGGAAGACTCAATTTGACCAATTTTTCTCCTGCAAAAGATGTATTCTTTTCTCAGAAATATAACCTTAGTGCCTTTACAGCTCAGAGGCAAATGTAGTTTTCTTCTTTGTTAAAAAATACTGATTTCATTAGAATCAAAGCATCCTGGAATTTCAAAGCTGGAAAGACCGAGTGGTCACCCAGTTTCACCCCTTTTGGCCCCAAAGAGGTAGTGAGTGACCTTCCAAGGTCACACAGAGTATTTGACAGGGAAGGAGAATGCCTTCTCCACCACACCCACTGCCTCCAGCTCATTTAGTCCTTCCCAGGGATCCCATGGCTACAAAAGAACACTCAACAATGTCTTCATTTTCCTTTTATCCAAAATTGACTGCAGCGGTGGGATACAAACAGCGCCAAATAAGAAGAATGCGTTCCTCCTCAATTCACAAGCCCGGGGACTAAGCTTCAGTCACTTAGAAATAAGACTCTCCATTTGAAAGTGCTGCAACAACTAAAAAATATGCCTATGTTTATGCCTCCAGGAAAAACAGGTTGAGAAAAATAGGCATAATGAATGGTAGGATTAATGATTTTCTTCTCCATTTTCCAAAACAGTGTTGTGTTATTTCAAAAATATGTACAAACTTTACAGAAAAACATGAAGCTCTTGGAAAGGTGGCATCCAGAGACTATTGGGAAGAGAGAGGTAGCCATTTAACTTGCTGTATTTCCACTCAATGACATGACCATCTATTTTGGATATTTTCTCCAACAATAAGCATGTATAGCTATGTTAATAAAGTACCCTGAAGTAATTCATATGTCTAGATTTACACCGACTTCAGTGAGAGCTATAAAGAGGCCTCTCCTTCCATTGCTCTTCCCGACATTCACAAGATGTGTTACTCATCTGGAAGCTAATCAGGTGTGGTCTTGTAATATTTCCTCTTTTAACTAGAATTTCTATCTCCATTATTTTTTAAAAATTTTTCATGTGTTTCAGTCCCGTTTCCCCAGGGATCAAAATCGTCTCCTGCTTTTCACTGAATAATGCCCTAGCCTGAGCAGCAGTGTGGAATAATTGAGCCAGGCTGCCTGGGATCGAATCCTGGCTCTGCCACTTGCTAGCTGGGTGACCGAGGATGAGTTGTTTAACCTCTGCTCAACCTCAGTTTCCCTGTCTTTAAAATGGACGTTAAAAGAATAGTACTCATCTCATAGCGTTAACTCCATTTACATTTTTGAAGTACTTAGAATTGTGCCTGGCACACAATAAGTACAATATAATTGACAAATTTCAAAATACCTTTGCCAGCCCAAAAGTTAATGAGGTCATCGGCAAAATCCCAGATAGTGGGACACTACAGGACAAATGACCCAGTTTCATCAACAAATAAGTTCCAAGGGGAAAAAAAAGAAAAGGAGGAGGGAAATGAAAGGAGAATCTTTATCCTAAAAGATGCTTAAGAGAGATCTGTACACCATGTTCGCAGCAACATTATCCACAAAAGCCAAGAGGGGGAGGCAACCTACGTACCCATTGCCAGATGAGCAGAGAAACAGATTGTGGTGTATAAATACAATAGCAGATTATTCAGCCTTAAAAAGGAATGAAATTCCAATGCATGCTACAACATGGGTGAGTCTTGAAGACACTGTGTTGAAAAAGCCAGTCAACTATATTATTCCACTTACATGAGGTGCCTAACGCACTCAAATTCATAGGGACAGGAAGTAGAATGGTGGTTTCCAGGAGCCAGGAAGAGAGAGGAATGGGGAGGTGTTTAATGAGTACACAGTTTCTGTTTGAGATCATGGAAAAGGTTACTCAGTAGTGATGGTGATGGTGGTGATACAATGTGAATATACCTAATGCCACTGAACTGTACAGTTAAAA